>NC_089233.1:54564546-54911117 GCF_963924675.1 Phocoena phocoena | reverse complement strand
TACTTTCTGCAAGGTTTTTATCATAAATGGTGTTGAATTTTGTCAAAAGCTTTCTCTGCATCTATTGAGATGATCATATGGTTTTTCTCCTTCAATTTGTTAATATGGTTTATCACATTGATTGATTTGTGTATATTGAAGAATCCTTGCATTCCTGGAACAAACCCCACTTGATCATGGTGTATGATCCTTTTAATGTGCTGTTGGATTCTGTTTGCTAGTATCTTGTTGAGGATTTTTGCATCTATGTTCATCAGTGATATTGGCCTGTAGTTTTCTTTCTTTGTGACATTCTTGTCTGGTTTTGGTATCAAGGTGATGGTGGCCTCGTAGAAGGAATTTGGGAGTGTTATATCCCTCTGCTATATTTTGGAAGAGTTTGAGAAGGATAGGTGTTAGCTCTTCTCTAAATGTTTGATAGAACTCGACTGTGAAGCCATCTGGTCCTGGGCTTTTGTTTGTTGGCAGATTTTTATTCACAGTTTCAATTTCAGTGCTTGTGATTGGTCTGTTCATATTTTCTATTTTCCTGATTCAGTCTTGGCAGGTTCTGCATATCTAAGAGTTTGTCCATTTCTTCCAGGTTGTCCATTTTATTGCCGTAGAGTTGCTTGTAGTAATCTCTCATGATCTTTTGTATTTTTGCAGTGTCTCTTGTTACTTCTCCTTTCTCATTTCTAATTCTATTGATTTGAGTCTTCTCCCTTTTTTTCTTGATGAGTCTGGCTAATCGTTTGTCTATTTTGTTTATCTTCTCAAAGAACCAGCTTTTTATTTTATTGATCTTTGTTATCGTTTCCTTCATTTCTTTTTCATTTATTTCTGATCTGATTTTTACCGTTTCTTTCCTTTTGCTAACTTTGGGTTATTTTTGTTCTTCTTTCTTTAATTGCCTTAGGTGCAAGGTGAGGTTGTTTATTTGAGATGTTTCCTGTTTCTTAAGGTGGGCTTGTATTGCTATAAACTTCCCTCTTAGAACTGTTTTTGCTGCATCCCATAGGTTATGGGTCATCGTGTCTCCATTGTCATTTGTTTCTAGGTATATTTTTATTTCCTCTTTGATTTCTTCTGTGATCACTTCATTATTAAGTAGTGTATTGTTTAGCCTCCATGTGTTTGTATTTTTTACAGATATTTTCCTGTAATTGATATCTAGTCTTATGGCATTGTTGTCAGAAAAGATACTTGATACAATTTCAATTTTCTTAAATTTTCCAAGGCTTGATTTGTGACCCAAGATATGATCTATCCTGGAGGATGTTCCATGAGCACTTGAGAAAAATATGTATTCTGTTGTTTTAGGATAGAATGTCCTATAGATATCAATGAAGTCCATCTTGTTTAATGTATCATTTAAAGCTGGTGTTTCCTTATTTATTTTCACTTTGGATCATCTGCCCATGGGTGAAAGTGGGGTGTTAACGTTCCCTACTATGAATGTGTTACTGCCGATTTCCCCTTTTATGGCTCTTAGTATTTGCCTTATGTATTGAGGTGCTCCTATGTTGGGTGCATAAATATTTACAATTGTTATATCTTCTTTGTGGATCAATCCCTTGATCATTATGTACTGTCGTTCTTTGTCTCTTGTAATAGGCTTTATTTTAAAGTCTATTTTGTCTGATATGAGAATTGCTACTCCAGCTTCTTTTGGCCTCCATTTGCTTGGAATATCTTTTTCCATCCCCTTACTTTCAGTCTGTATGTGTCTCTAGGTCTGAAGTGGGTCTCTTGTAGACAGCATATATATGGGTCTTATTTTTGTATCCATTCAGCCAGTCTGGGTATTTTGGTGGGAGCATTTAGTCTATTTACATTTAAGGTAATTATCAATATGTGTGCTTCTATTCCCATTTTCTACATTGTTTTGAGTTCGTTATTGTAGGTCTTTTCCTTCTCTTGTGTTTCTTGCCTCGAGAAGTTCCTTTAGCATTTGTTGTAAAGCTGGTTTGGTGGTGCTGAACTCTCTTAGCTTTTGCTTGTCTGTAAAGGTTTTAATTTCTCCATCTAATCTGAATGAGATCCTTGCTGGGTAGAGTAATGTTGTTTGCAGGTTTTTCTCCTTCATCACTTTCAGTATGTCCTGCCACTCCCTTCTGGCTTGCAGAGTTTCTGCTGAGACATCAGCTGTTAATCTTATGGGGATTCCCTTGTGTGTTATTTTTTGTTTTTCCCTTGTTGCTTTTAATATGCTTTCTTTGTATTTAATTTTTGACAGTTTGATTACTATGTGTCTTGGCATATTTCTCCTTGGATTTATCCTGTATGGGACTCTCTGTGCTTCCTGAACTTGATTATCTATTTCTTTTCCCATATTAGGGATGTTTTCAACTATAATCTCTTCAAATATTTTCTCAGTCCCTTTCTTTTTCTCTTCTTCTTCTGGAACCCTTATAATTCTAATGCTGGTGCGTTTAATGTTGTCCCAGAGGTCTCTGAGAGTGTCCTCAGTTCTTTTCATTCTTTTTTCTTTATTCTGCTCTGCAGTAGTTATTTCCACTATTTTATCTTCCAGGTCACTTATCTGTTCTTCTGCCTCAGTTATTCTGCTATTGATCCCATCTAGAGTATTTTTCATTTCATTTATTGTGTTGTTCATCATTGTTTGTTTCATCTTTAGTTCTTCTAGGTTCTTGTTAAATGTTTTTTCAATTTGTCTATTGTATTTCCAAGATTTTGGATCCTCTTTACTTTGATTATTCTGAATTCTTTTTCAGGTAGACTGCCTATTTCCTCTTCATTTGTTAGGTGTGGTGCGTTTTTGTCTTGCTCCTTCATCTGCTGTGTGATTTTCTGTCTTCTCATTTTGCTTATCTTACTGTGTTTGGGGTTTCCTTTTTGCAGGCTGCACGTTTGTAGTTTCCGTTGTTCTTGATATCTGTCCCCAGTGACTAAGGTTGGTTCAGTGGGTTGTGTAGGCTTCCTGGTGGAGGGGACTAGTGTCTGTGTTCTGGTGGATGAGGCTGGATCTTGTCTCTCTGGTGGGCAAGTCCATGTCTGGGGGTGTGTTTTGAGGTGTCTGTGGACTTATTATGATGATATGCCACCTCTCTGCTAATGGGTGGGGTTGTGTTCCTGTTTTGCTAGTTGTTTGGCATAGGGTGTCCAGCACTGTATCTTGCTGGTCGTTGAGTGAAGCTGGGTGCTGGTGTTGAGATGGAGATCTCTGGGAGATTTTCACCTTTTGATATTATGTGGAGCTGGGAGGTCTCTTGTTGACCAGTGTCCTGAAGTTGACTCTCCCACCTCAGTGGCACAGCACTGACTCGTGGTTGCAGCACCAAGAGCCTTTCATCCACATGGCTCAGAATAAAAGGGAGAAAAAGTAGAGAGAAATAATTAGTAGAAGTAGGAAGAAAGAACGAAAGGAATAAAGAAAGGTGGGAAGGAAGGAAGGAAGAAACGAAGAAAAGAAGGAAAGAAGAAAGAAAGAAAGAAAGGAGGGAGGGAGGGAGGATTGGTGGGAAGAAGGAAGGAAGGAAGGAAGAAGGGAAGGAAGGAAAAAATATAAAGTAAAATAAAATAAATTAAAATATAATAAAGTTATTAAATTAAAAAATAATTATTAAGAAAAAAAATTAAAAAAAAAAACCGGACAGATAGAACCTTAGGACAAATGGTGGAAGCAAAACTATACAGACAAAATCTCACACAGAAACATACACATACACTCTCAGAAAAAGAGGAAAAAGGGAAAAAAAATCATAAATCTTGCTCTCAAAGTCCATCTCCTCAATTTGGGATGATTCGTTGTCTAAAGGAGGGAAGGAAGGAAAGAAAGAAAGAAGATAAAGTAAAATAAAATAAAGTTATTAAAATTAACTATTAAGAAAAAAAATTAAAAAAAAAACGGACAGATAGAACCCTAGGACAAATGGTGGAAGCAAAACTATACAGACAAAATCTCACACAGAAGCATACACATACACACTCACAAAAAGAGGAAAAGGGGAAAAAATCATAAATCTTGCTTTCAAAGTCCACCTCCTCAATTTGGGATGATTCATTGTCTATTCATGTCTATTCATGTATCCACAGATGCAGGGTACATCAAGTTGATTGTCGAGATTTAATCCACTGCTTCTGAGGCTGCTGGGAGTGATTTCCCTTTCTCTTCTTTGTTCTCACAGCTCCCAGGGGCTCAGCTTTGAATTTAGCCCTGCCTCTGCGTGTAGGTCGCTGGAGGGCGTCTGTTTTTTGCTCAGACATGAAGGGGTTATAGGAGCCACTGATTCGGGGGCTCCAGCTCACTCAGGCCGGGGGGAGGGAGGGGCACGGATTGCGGGTCGAGCCTGCGGCGGCAGAGGCCGGCATGACATTGCAACAGCCCGAGGCCCGCCGTGAGTTCTCCCGGATAAGTTGTCCCTGGATCCCGGGAACCTGGCAGTGGCAGGCAGCACAGGCTCCCCGGAAGAGGGGTGTGGATAGTGACCTGTGCTCGCACACAGGCCCCTTGGTGGCAGCAGCAGCAGCCTTGGCATCTCCCGCCCATCTCTGAGGTCCGCGCTTTTTGCCGTGGCTCGTGCCCATCTCTGGGGTTCGTGCTTTTAGCCACGGGTTGTGCCCGTTTCTGGCGTTCCTTTAAGCAGCACTCTTAATCCTCTCTCCTCGCGCACCAGGAAACAAAGAGGGAAGAAAAAGTCTCTTGCCTCTTCGGCAGCTCCAGACCTTTTCCCGGACTCCCTCCCGGCTAGCCGTGGTGCACTAACCCTTTCAGGCTGTGTTCACGCTGCCAACCCCAGTCCTCTCCCTGCGCTCCGACCAAAGCCCGAGCCTCAGCTCGCAGCCCCGCCTGCCCTGGTGGGTGAGCAGACAAGCCTCTCGGGCTGGTGAGTGCCGGTCGGCACCGATCCTCTGTGAGGGAATCTCCCCGCTTTTCCCTCTGCACCCCTGTTGCTGTGCTCTCCTCCGCGGCTCCGAAGTTCCCCCTCCGCCACCCGCAGTCTCCGCCTGCGAAGGGGCTTCCTAGTGTGTGGAAACCTTTCCTCCTTCACAGCTTCCTCCCACTGGTGCAGGTCCCATCCCTATTCTTTTGTCTCTGTTTTTTCTTTTTTTCTTTTGCCCTACCCAGGTACGTGGGGAGTTTCTTGCCTTTTGGGAGGTCTGAGGTCTACTGCCAGCATTCAGCAGGTGTTCTGTAGGAGTTGTTCCACATGTAGATGTGTTTCTGGTGTATCTGTGGGGAGGAAGGTGATCTCCGCGTCTTACTCTTCCGCCATCTTCAGAACACCCCCCTCCATTTGGGTATCTTGGTAAGATGCAAATTTTGACTCAGTGGGTGAGTTGGGGCCTGAGAACCTGCATTCCAGCAAACTCCCAGATGTTGCTGATGCCACTGGTCTCAAAACTACATTGTGAATAACTAGTCTTTGTTTATCTTAATTCCTGTGATAATCTAACAAATAACAAAAACCTCAAGTTAAGTAATTTGTCTTCAGTCCTGACAATGCAGCTTCTTTCAGTCATTCATTTGTTCACTCACTCACTCCTTCAGGCACTGTGGAGACTGAAGCCAGTGAAACCAAGCCCCACCTTTGTGGGACTTGTCTTCTAGTGGAGAAGACCGACTATAGGTGAGTAAATAAATAAATACAAATAAAACAATTTCAGGTAATAAAAGTGTTTACAAAGGAAAATAAAGCAGGGCAAGAGATTAACTATTAACAGGGGTCTTCTGGATCTAAAGTTTACTCTCTATACTCGTCGATTAAAGATATGGCCTTCACTATTGCATAACACTTCATAGGTCATGTTTTGCTATCAAATCTCTTCACCCTACTTAGTTTTCACAATATCCCTGTGATAAGTTTAGGCAAGGATTCCACATAATCCAGATGGTGAACCATTCAAACTTCTTGAACTAAAATACAGAGGGAGAGAGGCACCCTCCTTAAATAAAAGGTCTTTTGTTTTCATTTGAGTTGACAAAGGAACCTTTGGCCTCTTCTTGCCAATCTCACTCATCGAGGTCGAAGGGGCAGAGAGATGGGAGAGATGACTGATTGTGTGTGTGTGTGTAGGTGTGTGTGTGTGTGTGTGCACCACACTCAATCCATTTGTCTTGGAAGACTACATCTAGCTGTTTGGATATTTTGGTTGTAGGCAACATAAACCAATTCTGTCTTAAAAGGGTAAACAAATAAAATTGAAAGATATGGTTAGGTAGGTATAGTTCACAGAATCAGGGAAAAGCTCCCCATTAGACTTTGGAAAGCACAGAAACCATGGCAGATCATGGATCTAGGGAGTCCCTTTAGGCTTCTCTCTTCAGATGAATGGGCTCCGTATGGTTTCAGGCTTTGTGTCTGTTAGGGGTTGAATTGTATCCTGCCAAAATATATGTTGAAGTCCTAGCACCCAATACCTTCAAATGTGATCTTATTGGGAAGTAGGGTCTTTGCAGATGTACTCAAGTTAAGACGAGGTCATACTGGAGTAGTGTGGCCAATCCAATATGTCTGGTCCCCTTATTAGAGGAGAAGTGACAGAGACATGTGGGGAGAAGATGGCCATTGACAATGGAGGCAGAGATTGGAGTGACACATCTAAAACACAAGGAATGCCAAGGATTGCCAGCAAACACCAGAAGATAGAAGAGGCAAGGATGGATTCTCCCCTACAGATTTCAGAGAAAGCATGGCCCTGTCAACAACTTGATTTCAAAATTCTACCCTCCAGAATTGTGAGACAAAAAATTTCTGTTGTTTTAAGCCATTCAGTTTGTGGTACTTTGTTATGGCAGCCCTAGGAAACAAATACAATGTTTTTCTGCTCCAGGTTCAAACTCCAGGGAGCAAACATCTGAGTAGCCCAGCTTATGTAATGTGCACACTCATGAGATCATATTTGGAAGGGTGGGCAGTTCTTCAATGAGTAAATAGATGCTGTTGCCAGCAGTAGGGAGAATGGGTGAGGGCAGCAAAATAAGGATATGTACCTGGTATGAACCCGTGAGTGCTGCTGGAGCCTCATGACCTGGGGTGGGGGTGGAGGAGTGATTTAGGAATGTTCAGGCCACTTCCTTGGGTTGCTCCAAACCCTGGTGGTGTTTCTGTGAGTTCTTCCTGACTGGAGCAAATTCAAACCTCTTTACAAATTGAACATTATCACAAGGATCTTGATAACTATAGTGAAATTTTCCATTTTTAAAATCACCCACCCACATATGCACCAAACAATAAACAATTTATCTGTTTACCCACCCATCCATCCACTCCTTGACCTACGCACCCTTCTCATCACTGTTAACTGACCTATATGTTTATCCACTCATCTACTCTACCACCTGTTCATCTAATTATCCATAAATGAGCACCTACGTTTGTCAGGCAATATTCTTTTTTTTTCTTTTTTTCATTTTTTGGTCACACTGCACACCTTGTGGGAGCTTAGTTCCCTGGCCAGGGAGTGAACCCAGGCCCATGGCAGTGAAGGCACCGAGTCTTAACCACTGGACTGCCAGGGAATTCCCCGTTAGGCAATGTTCTTCAGTTTGTTCATTTATTCAGTCATTCATTCAATAAATCAATCAGTATTTGTTGAGTGCCTCCTCCATTTCAGACAATGTTCTAGGTGGTGGAGATAAAGCAATGAATAAGAAGATATGGTCTCTGCCCTCATGGAGTTTGCAATATTGTTGTAAAGGTAGATGTTAAACCAATAACTAGGAAGACAATATGTGAGGCAACTTCTCCTTTTGTCATAATTCCTTTTCCTCTTGTACCTTTCTCTGTTTAGTGTGTATGGAAAACTTTGATTTTGGAAAATTTACAGAGCATATAGCGTAGGCAGATGACTGGATTGGAGAAAAGGAACATCACTTCCTGAGGTGAGTGAGATTGAAGTCCACTAGATTCTAAGCTCCTGGAGGGCAAGAAGAGTGTATATTTTAATTCATCACTTTTTCCCAGGACTTGTCACAGAGAAGGCACCAAACAAATATGTGCTAAATGATAAAAAGAACAAATATTTACTCTGTAATTTCCTGAGTTTTGACCCTTTGAAATATTTTTTTTTCTGATTCCGGCACTTTCAAGATCATAGTTTATTTATTACTTCAGATAAAAAGATAGTATACATATTAGGAAATCCCTTAAAATTCAACTCTAGCATTATACAACATCTATAACTTTTGCACTGAATGTTAACCAAAAAAAGCTCTAAACACCTGAAAGCCCCACTAGTAACATGAACTATGGTAATAAAAAATTTGACATTTAATTTGCTCAATGTATAGTATTTACATTACGAAACCAATGGTGATACGATAAACAGTGATAAAGAAATAGTAAAAATAAACTTTACAAAGCAAAGTTTTATATTCTTACAATATGCTAATTATCATAATTGCATATAAAAATTAAAACATAGCAGAGCTTTCTGTTACAGAATTCTTAATTATCTGAGTTGTAGTCATTACTTGCTAACGATTTACATGCAACATTTGCTAGTACTGACATTTGATTTTTTTCCCCCAAGAAAGTGTAAGTAGATATTTATTTAAGAGCAGACATTAATTTACTTGTGGACACGAAAAGATAAAACTGTACTCAAGATTCGTACTGGTCACAATCCTCTTCTCTATAGAAATGATAAAAATAGTAAGACCAAAAAAAATTCCTGAAAGGAGATGCATAGGCAAAGAGTACCATGAATGGCACAGCTCAAAAAATCTTGGGACCAATTAGACACACATCTTTTCTCTCTCCTTCAATGATGAGAGGTCTATTTTGCCATCAAATTATAATAACTCTAGCAAGTAAAGGGTACCATCAAATTATAATAACTGTAGCAAGTAAAGGGTACCAGGTATACAACTAATTAAACCTTGCAAAATACTAAGATGGGCAGGGGTGGCCAGAAGAAGGAACAATTTCCATATAATTCAAACTATATGCAGCATAACTAGAATGGGAGCTCATCCCAAACTGGCTATATGAAACAATTGGACTTTTATGATTTAATAGTTAAAATTATAACAAGCGTAATAATACAATAGAGTTACATGGGAAGCAAGAGCCAAGGAGCATTTTATATTATTTACTGTGTATTTCAGTTTAAAAATAATTTTGCTAAGTATACATCTCAACTGAGGTCTATGTATAAAATATACTAACAGATACAGATATTTACCTTTGGTGACTTAAAGGCCTTTTTGTGACTTCTGTCTGAATTGCAGGCAGAATGCTAGATGTACATGCACATGTGGAAAAACTCAACCTGAGGTAATCCAAAAGATGTGCATGTGAGGACCCTGGAGGTACTCTGACAGTCAAAGCACACCAGAACCCAAACAGGCAACAGTGAGGATGGCCACAAGGAATGGAATGTCAGTATGGCAGAAAGAGGAAGGCCAGCAGAATCCTGCATACATACACAAAAGAAAAAGCCACCCACCATTTCATAAAACAAAAGCCAATTATAGTGTGGGAAGTGCAAACTGCAGAAAATCAGAAGTCCACAGAAGAAAAACGACTGGCTCCTGTGAGAGAAAGGAGGATGCTTCGTTCTGAGCAGGGTCACTTGGTGAAGGCTGTCATGGTCACCCAGAGCACCTTGTTGGTGCTGGCCTTCAGACACTCCACCTCAGAGACCCTTTGAAATATTTAAGGACAATACTTAAAAAAAAAAAGACAATACTTAAACAAAAAGAAATTAGGGACGACCTTAAGTAATATTTTTACAGATTTCTGTAGCTGTTCTGTCTCCATTGTAGAGATAAAAAAAACATCCCAGGAAACTGAGAGGAAATATAGACAAAAGAATTCAGAATAGACAATTCAAAGATGATTGCACTTTAAGGACTCCCAAAGAGCAAAAATAAATGCTAGGAAAATCATTCTCAGCATTGTGAAGCTTGACAGGACTCAGACAAAAAACTTATTTCAGTATATTTTCAACATACGTTATAATGCTTTTTAAAATGCAGTTTTCTTGATTCTAAGATGCACATCAGTGGTAGAAGATATAGAATGGAGAGCCCCACGGGGAACCTCACTCTCTCTTCCTCAAAGGATCACCTGAGTTCTTCCACACTCTTTTTGGGAGAGTTCCTGAATGAAAGCCAAGCTGTTCCTATGTTCCTCTGACAGTCCTTTACTGAGGAGACACCAAAGGGCAATAAGAGGAAATTTTATGGCACCACTGGTAAGTGGTGCCTTCAGTCCAGCTGCTTGGGCCCCAGCTGGGAGAACTTGAGACAGATGGCCACACCAGGGACATTAACAAGTGGAGATTCTAGGTTTGAGAAGGTTCCCTCCGTCTATTTCCAATTGAGGTGATCAGGTAGCAGTGGGGAGGATGGAAGTGAGAGAACATAGCACATCACACCTGCCAGCTGCTGAGTCTTTGGAAGTCTCTTTATAATTTCATTTATTTATTTTTACTAAAGTATAGTTGATTTACAATATTATGTTAGTTTCAGGTGTACAGCACAGTGATTCAGTTTTTAGAGGTTACACTCCATTTATAGTTATTATAAAATAATGGCTATATTCTTTGTGATGTATAATACATCCTGGTAGCTTATTTATTTTATACATAGTAGTTTGTACTTAATCCCCTACTCCAATCTTGCCCCTCTCCCCACTGGTAAACACTAGTTTGTTCTCTATATCTGTCAGTCTGTTATATTCATCCATTAAAATTTTTTTAGATTCCACATATTAGTGAAAACATACAGTATATTTGTCTTTCTCTGTCTGACATTTTTCACTTAGCATAATACTGTCCAGGTCCATCCATGTTGCTGCAAATGAATTTTTTTATGGTTGAGTAGTATTCCACTGTGTATATATACCACATCTTCTTTATGCATTATCTGTTGATGGGCACTTAGGTTGCTTCCATACGTTGGTTATTATAAATAATGCCACTATGAACATTGGGGTGCATATAACTCTGGAAGTCTATTAGTTAAAATCCCAGAAACACACAAAATGTTATCCATAAGCCACTATCCAGAAATGATAAACTTGTTAATATTTGGATGTAAGTTTCTTTAGTCATTTTTTTCTGTCTCTATATAGAAAAATATACAGAAAAATATTTTTGACAATAATAAGGTTCATATATATAGTTTTATAAACTGCCTCTACCATCTAAAGGATTAATGTATAATACATTATGTATTAATGTATTTTTTTCCCATTAAATATTATTAGTCAATGGATATTTGTTTACTACCTGGCCCTACGATGCTACTTGCAGAGGGACTTTTTTAAAAAAATAAATTTATTTATTTAGTTTTGGCTGCATTGTGTCTTTGTTGCTGTTCATGGGCTTTCTCTAGTTGCGGTGAGTGGGGGCTTGTCTTCAGTGCGGTCCACAGGCTTCTCATGGCGGTGGCTTCTCTTGTTGCGGAGCAGAGGCTCTAGGTGCATGGGCTTCAGTAGATCTGGCATGGAGGCTCAGTAGTTATGCAGCAGGGGCTGAGTTGCTCCACGGCATGAGGGATCTTCTGGGACCAGGGCTCGAACCCATGTCCACTGCTTTGGCAGTAGGATTCTTTTACACACACACACACACACACACACATATATATATACGTATATATATATATATATATTTAGGTCCATATTTTTTTAATTTTTTTTTTTATACAGCAGGTTCTTATTAGTCATCAGTTTTATACACATCAGTGTAAACATGTCAATCTCAATGTCCCAAATCATCACACCCACTCCCCCCTCCCCCATGCCACTTCCCCCTCTTGGTGTCCATATGTTTGTTCTCTACATCTGTGTCTCCATTTCTGCCCTGAAAACAGGTTCATCTGTACCATTTTTCTAGGTTACACATATATGCGTTAATATACGATATTTGTTTTTCTCTTTCTGACTTACTTCATTCTGTATGACAGCCTCTAGATCCACCCACTTTTCTACAAATGACCCAATTTCATCTGTTTTTTATGTCTGAGTAATACTCCATTGTATATATGTACCACATCTTCTTTATCCATTTGTCTGTTGATGGGCATTTAGGTTGCTTCCATGACCTGGCTGTTATAAATAGTGCTGCAATGAACATTGGGGTGTATGTGTCTCTTTGAATTATGGTTTTCTCTGGGTATATGCCCAGGAGTGGGATTGCTGGGTCATATGGTAATTCTATTTTTAGTTTTTTAAGGAACCTTCATACTGTTCTCCAGAGTGGCTGTATCAATTTACATTCCCACCAACAGTGCAAGAGGCTTCCCTTATATCTACACCCTCTCCAGCATTTGCTGTTTGTAGATTTTCTGATGATGCCCATTCTAACTGGTGTGAGGTGATACCTCAATTGTAGTTTTGATTTGCATTTCTCTAATAATTAGTGATGTTGATCAGCTTTTCATGTGCCTCTTGGCCATCTGTATGTCTTCCTTGGTGAAATGTCTATTTAGGTCTTCAACCCATTTTTGGATTGGGTTGTTTGTTTGTTTAATATTGAGCTACATGAACTGTTTATATATTTTGGAGATTAATCCTTTGTCCATTGATTCATTTGCAAATATTTTCCCCCATTCTGAGGGTTGCCTTTTCGTCTTTTTTATAGTTTCCTTTGTTGTGTAAAAGCTTTTAAGTTTCATTAGGTGCCATTTGTTTAATTTTTTGTTTTTATTTCCATTACTCTAGCAGGTGGATCAAAAAAGGTCTTGCTGTGATTTATGTCAAAGAGTGTTCTTCCTATGTTTTCCTCTAAGAGTTTTGCAGTGTCTGGTTTTACATTTAGGTCTCTAATCCATTTTGAGTTTATTTTTGTATATGATGTTAAGGAGTGTTCTAATTTTATCCTTTTACATGTAGCTGTCCAGTTTTCCCAGCACCACTTATTGGAGAGATTGTCTTTTCTCCATTGTATATCCTTGCCTCCTTTGTCATAGATTAGTTGACCATAGGTGTGTGGGTTTATCTCTGGGCTTTCTATATGTTCCATCTATCTATGTTTCTGTTTTTGTGCCAGAACCATATTATCTTGGTTACTGTAGCTCTGTAGTGTAGTCTGAAGTCAGGGAGTCTAATTCCTCCAGTTCCGTTTTTTTCCCCTCAAGACTGCTTTGGCTATTCAGGGTCTTTTGTGTCTCCATACAAGTTTTAAGATTTTTTTGTTCTAGTTCTGTAAAAAATGCCACTGGTAATTTGATAGGGATTGCATTGAATCTGTAGATTGCTTTGGGTAGTATAGTCATTTTCACAATATTGATTCTTCCAATCCAAGAACATAGTATATCTCTCCATCTGTTGGTATCATCTTTAATTTCTTTCATCAGTGTCTTATAGTTTTCTGCATACAGTTGTTTTGTCTCCCTAGGTAGGTTTATTCCTAGGTATTTTATTCTTTTTGTTGCAGTGTAAATGAGAATGTGTCCCTAATTTCTCTTTCTGATTTTTCATCATTAGTGTATAGGAATGCAAGAGATTTCTGTGCATTAATTTTGTATCCTGCTACTTTACCAAATTCATTGATTAGCTCTAGTAGTTTTCTGGTGGCATCTTTAGGATTCTCAATGTATGGTATCATGTCATCTGCAAACAGTGACAGTTTTACTTCTTCTTTTCCAATTTGTATTCCTTTTATTTCTTTTTCTTCTCTGATTTCCATGGCTAGGACTTCCAAAGTTATGTTGAATAATAGTGGTGAGAGTGGACATCCTTGTCTTGTTCCTGATCTTGGAGGAAATGGCTTCAGTTTTTCACTACTGAGAATGATGTTTGCTCTGGGTTTGTAATATATGGCCTTTATTATGTTGAGGTAGGTTCCCCCTATGCCCACTTTCTGGAGAGTTTAGGTAGGTTCCCTCTATGACCACTTTCTGGAGAGTCTTTATCATAAATGGGTGTTGAATTTTGTCAAAAGCTTTTTCTGCTTCTATTGAGATGATCATATGGTTTTTCTTCTTCAATATGTTAATATGGTGTGTCACATTGATTGATTTGAATATATTGAAGAATCCTTGCATCCCTGGGATAAATCCCACTTGATCATGATTCTTTTAATATTTTGCTTCTTTTAATATGTTGTTGGATTCAGTTTGCTAGTATTTTGTTGAGGATTTTTGTATCTATATTCATCAGTGATATTGGTATGTAATTTTCTTTTTTTGTAGTATCTTTGTCTGGTTTTGGTATCAGGGTGATTGTGGCATCATTGAATGAGTTTGGGAGTGTTCCATCCTCTGCAAGTTTTTGGAAGAGTTTGAGATGGATGGGTGTTAGCTCTTCTCTAAATGTTTGATAGAATTCACCTGTGCATCCTTCTGGTCCTGGACTTTTGTTTGTTGGAACACTTTTAATCACAGTTTCAATTTCAGGGCTTGTGATTGGTCTGTTCATATTTTCTATTTCTTCCTTGTTCAGTCTTTGAAGGTTATACCTTTCTAAGAATTTGTCCATTTTTTCCAGGTTGTCCAATTTATTGGCATAGAGTTGCTTGTAGTAGTCTCTTATGATGCTTTGTATTTCTGCTGTGTCTGTTGTAACCTCTCCTTTTTCATTTCTAATTTTATTGATTTGAGTCCTTTCTCTCTTTTTCTTGATGAGTCTGGCTAATGGTTTATCAATTTTGTTTATCTTCTCAAAGAACCAGCTTTTACTTTTATTGATGTTTGCTATTGTTTTCTTTGTTTCTATTTACTTTATTTCTGCTCTGATATTTATGATTTCTTTCCTTCTGGTAACTTTGGGTTTTGTTTGTTCTTCTTTGTCTAGTTGTTTTAGGTGTAAGGTTAGATTGTTTATTTGAGGTTTTTCTTGTTTCTTGGTAGAGGTAGGCTTGTATAGCTATAAACTTCCCTCTTAGAACTGCTTTTGCTGCATCCCATATGTTTTGGATTGTCATGTTTTCATTGTCATTTGTTTCTAGGTATTTTTTGATTTCCTCTTTGATTTCTTCAATGATCTCTTGGTTATTTAGTAATGTATTGTTTAGCCTCCATGTGTTTGTGTTTTTTACAACTTATCCCCTGTAATTGATTTCTAATATCATAGCCTTGTGGTCAGAAGAGATGCTTGATATGATTTCAATTTTCTTAAACTTACTGAGGCTTGATTTTTGACCCAAGATGTGATCTAGCCTGGAGAATGTTCCATGCGCACTTGAAAAGAAGATGCAATCTGCTGTTTTCAGATGGAATGTTCTATATATATATGAATTAAATATCTCTGGTCTATTGTGTTTAAAGCTTGTGTTTCCTTATTATTTTTCTGTTTGGATCATCTGTCCATTGGTATAAGTCAGGTGTTAAAGTCCCCCAGTATTATTGTGTTACTGTCAATTTCCTCTTTTATAGCTGTTAGCAGTTGCCTTATGTATTGAGGTGCTCCTATGTTGGGTGCTTATATATTTATAACTGTTATATCTTTTCTTGGATCGATCTCTTCATCATTATGTAGTGTTCTTCCTTGTCTCTTGTAACATTCTTTATTTTAAAGTCTATTTTATCTGATATGAGTATTGCTACTGCAGCTTTCTTTTGATTTCCATTTGCATGGCATATCTTTTTCCATTCCCTCACTTTCAGTCTGTATGTGTCCCTAGATCTGAAGTGGGTCTCTTGTAGACAGCATATATATGGGTCTTGTTTTTGTATCCATTCAGCAAGTCTGCGTCTTTTGGTGGGAGCATTTAATCCATTTAAGTTTAAGGTAATTATCAATATGTATGTTACTATGACCATTTTCTTAATTGTTATGGTTTTTTTTTTTTTTTTTCCCAGTACACGGGCCTCTCACTGTTGTGGCCTCTCCCATTGTGGAGCACAGGCTCCAGACGTGCAGGCTCAGCGGCCATGGCTCACAGGCCTAGCTGCTCCGTGGCATGTGGGATCTTCCCGGACCGGGGCACGAACCCGTGTCCCCTGCATCGGCAGGCAGATTCTCAACCACTGCGCCACCAGGGAAGCCCTATGGGTTTGCTTATGTAGGTCCTTTTCTTCTCTTGTTTTTCCCACTTAGAGAAGTTCCTTTAGCATTTGTTGTAGAGCTGGTTTTGTGGTACTGAATTCTCCTAGCTTTTGCTTGTCTGTAAAGCTTTTGATTTCCCCATAGAATCTGAATGAGATCCTTGCTGGGTAGAGTGATCTTGGTTGTAGGTTCTTCCCTTTCATCACTTTAAGTATATCATGCCACTCCCTTCTGGCTTGTAGAGTTTCTGCTGAGAAATCAGCTGTTAACCTTATGGGAGTTCCCTTGTATGTTATTTGTCATTTTTCCCTTGCTGCTTTCAATAATTTTTCTTTGTCTTTAATGTTTGCCAATTTGATTACTATGTGTCTTGGCATGTTTCTCCTTGGGTTTATCCTGTATGGGACTCGCTGTGCTTCCTGGACTTGGGTAGCTATTTCCTTTCCCATGTTAGGGAAGTTTTCAAGTATACTCTGTTCAAATATTTTCTCTGGTCCTTTCTCTCTCTCTTCTCCTTCTGGGGCCCCTATATTGTGAACATTGTTGCATTTAATGTTGTCCCAGAGGTCTCTTAGGCTGTCTTCATTTCTTTTCATTCTTTTTTCTTTAGTCTGTTCCACAGTAGTAAATTCCACCATTCTGTCTTCCAGGTCACTTATCCGTCCTTCTGCCTCAGTTATTCTCCTATTGATTCCTTCCAGTGTAGTTTTCATTTCAGTTATTGTATTGTTCATCTCTGTTTGTTTGTTCTTTAATTCTTCTAGGTCTTTGTTAAACATGTCTTGCATCTTCTCGATCTTTGCCTCCATTCTTTTTCTGAGGCCCTGGATCATCTTCACTATCATTATTCTGAATTCTTTTTTGGAAGGTTGCCTATCTCCACTTCATTTAGTTGTTTTTCTGGGGTTTTATATTGTTCCTTCATCCAGTATATAGCCCTCTGCCTTTTCATCTTGTCTGTCTTTCTGTGAATGTGGTTTCTGTTCCACAGGCTGCAGGATTGTAGTTCTTCTTGCTTCTGCTGTCTGCCCTCTGGTGGATGAGGCTCTCTAAGAGGCTTGATGGGAGGGACTGGTGGTGGGTAGAGCTGACTGTTACTCTGGTGGGCAGAGCTCAGTAAAACTTTAATCCACTTGACTGTTGATGGGTGGGACTGGGTTCCTGCCCTGTTGGTTGTTTGGCCTGAGGCAACCCAACACTGGAGCCTACCTGGGCTCTTTGTTGGGGCTAATGACAGACTCTGGGAGGGCTCATGCCAAGGAGTACTTCCCAGAACTTCTGCTTCCAGTGTCCTTGTCCCCACGGTGAACACCTCTGCAGGAGAACCTCCAACACTAGCAGGTAGGTCTGTTTCAGTCTCCCCCGGGGTTACTGCTCCTTCCCCTGGGTCCTGATACGCACACTACTTTGTGTGTGCCCTCCAAGAGTGGAGTCTCTGTTTCCCCTAGTCTTGCCAAAGTCCTTCAATCAAATCCTGCTAGGCTTCAAAGTCTGATTCTCTAGGAATTCCTCCTCCCGTTGCCAGACGCCCAGGTTGGGAAGCCTGACGTGGGGCTCAGAACCTTCACTCCAGTAGGTGGACTTCTGTGGTATAAGTGTTCGCCAGTCTGTGAGTCACCCACCTACCAGTTATGGGAGTTGATTTTACTGTGATTACGCCCCTCCTGCCATCTCATTGTGGCTTCTCCTTTGTCTTTGGATGTGGGGTATCTTTTCTGGTGAGTTCCAGTGTCTTCCTGTCGATGATCGTTCAGAAGTTAGTTGTGATTCTGGTGTTCTCACAAGAGGGAGTGAGAGCACGTCCTTCTACTCTGCCATCTTGAACCAATCAGCTGGAGTATTCTTAACCACTGCACCACCGGGGACATCCCTTGCTGAGGGATTTTAAATATGTATTAATTAGAGTTTCTAGCACCAAGGAGATTACAATTTAGCTAATAAGAAGACATAAAATACGTACTGTAATAAAATAGCTAAATAATATGACAGCATTAGAAGAGTCCACACATTACAGTTTGGGGAAGATTGTTTGTTGATGGGGATATAGAATCAGAAGATTTGAAATTATCTCAACAATATTGTTCACTAAATGAATTTGCCACACAATCATTTTCAGTCTCCTCATCTATAAAATGGGAATAAGGATAAAAACAGTACTAACTACTCTGAGAGGTTGTTTTGGGATAAAATGACAACAATAACTTTAGTAATAGTAATAGAAGGCACTTATACAGATATTACCATGTGCTGAGTACTGTTCTAAGAATTTAACATACATTAGCCAACCAAACATCATGGCAGCCTTAAGTAAAGAACTGTAATTATCCCCATTTTATAGGTGAGGAAATGGAAGCACAAAGAAGCTGAATAACTGGCCCAACATCATACAGTTTAGAAGGGGCAAAGTGGGCTTTGAACCCAGGCAGTTTAGCTTTGTGTTGACTATGTATCTGAAAGAGGCTTTGCAACTGGAAAATGCTTTATAAATGGGATTATAAATTTTACTGTAAATAAAAAGTTCTAAATGAGAGGCCCTTGGCTGTTAGAACTGTGGGTTTCTTTTTATTTTTTGACCACACTGCATGGCTTGTGGGATCTCAGTTTCCCGAACTCAGGCTGTGGCAGCGAAAGCCTGGAATCCTAATGACTAGGCTACCAGGGAACTCTCAGAACTGTGGGTTTCAATGCAGGAGGTTTCCCTGGTGGCACAGTGGTTAAGGATCTGCCTGTCAATGCAGGGGACATGGGTCTGAGCCCTGGTCCGGGAAGATCCCCCATGCACCACAATTACTGAGCCTGCGCTCTAGAGTCCGTGAGCCACAACTACTGAAGCCCGTGTGCCACAACTACTGAAACCCATGCACCTAGAGCCTGTGCTCCGCAACAAGAGAAGCCACTGCAATGAGAAGCCCGCGCACTGCAACAGAGTAGCCCCTGCTCTCAACAAGTAGAGAAAACCTGCATACAGCAATAAAGACCAACACAGCCAAAAATTTTAAAAGTGAATAAATAACTAAATTTTTTTTTAAAAAAAGAGGGGTTGGGGAAGGCTTCTGGAAGGCACGGCCCTTTGAAATGGGAGCAATGTCTCTGTTTTGAAATCAGCTGCTGTCTGTATCTTTCACTAGTCTCAAGAGTGAAATCAGGAAGTGAAGAGACCATCCGAAACTAACTCAAGGACAAGAGTATGTTGGTCATAACTGAGATGTCAAGAGGCATGGCTGGACCTGGGATTTCATCAGAGCCCTGTCTCTTTCTCACCTTGTCTTGGCTCTGTTTTCTTCTGCAATGGTGTTATTCTCAGGCTGACTCAACTTGGTGAAAAGGATGACCTTCACTATGCCCATTATGACTGCACAGTTGGAAATGCTGAAAAGTTCTGACAATGTCCTGGGAAGGCTTCCCATCAGTCTGGTGGGAGCAGGTGCCCACTCTTGGGAGGGTGGAACCAGCCTCAAGTGAATCACATGGACTGAGGAGGATTCTTATGGAATGGGAGTGGGATGGGTTCTCCAAAATAATGAGATGCTGGGCAGAAAAAAATTATGTCTGCTCTCGACTTGCTACTCTGTGTGGTCCACAGACAAGCAGCATCAGCATCACCTGGGAGTTGCTAGAAATGCAGTTTCTTGCTTCCCACCACAGAGCCATGGAATCAGAATCTGCATTCTAACAAGATCCCAGGTGATTCCTGTGTCCAGTGCAGTATAAGTGCTGTACCATAGAGTACTGTTAGAGAGATGTGGTTGATCTCTCTCACTTCTCTTCCATGTGGACTCTGTGAATGTCTAGAGTTGCTACAGTCATGAAAACATCACAATCAGAAAATGCAGGAGAAGGGAGGACAGGTAAGGGCAGTGATACCCTTAACTCTTGGCAAGAACCCTCTCCTGTCCCTCAGCTCTCCTCTGGCCTTGTCCAATCCACTGGCTGAGAAGTCCATGGGGCTTAGAGGAGTGCCCCCTGCAGACCACTTCTAGACCCTTTTAGGGCTTCCACTGGGTACCTGAGACTCAGGAATTCTGTGCACAACTGGTCCCAAGCATGTTTCTGCCTGGGCTTTTTCTCAGCCATTGCACTCTGATCACCCAGGTCCCAGTGCTTCTCCAACCTGCCCTGAGCAGTGCCTCGGGCTGCCCTTCTTTGCAGGGTGGATCCACAAGTGCGTGTTCCTCTAGGTCTGAGCAGTGGCCCCGGGACCTCACTTTCTTTCAAATTCTGTCCATCTTACTTCTTCTTCTTCCCTTCTTCTCCTACCTCTGAGGCACTTTGGGTTTGTTGCAGGAAGGCAACAGGAATGATCCAAGGGGGAGAGAACATGGAAGTAGTTTGTGGGGAATTGAATGACTCCACCCCAGGTCTCCAATATTATAACCTACTTCAGTGCACACGTTTTTCTTTGTTTTCATGGACAAATATCCCTTGCCTGGGTTTGGTCATCTCATATCTGCCTGACTTTTTACTTTGGCACTAAATCTTCAATCAGCCAGTCTGTGAAAGGGAAGAGTAGTTCCTGTATCTGGGACTTGGCTTAAGTGTGTACCCATGAGGCCATTATTGTGTGGGACGGAGCCAGGGGAGGGAAAAGTGCATGAGTGGGCTGTTGGCCTAGGCCTAAGGAGATATTAGTCTATAATAGGTGCTCAATAAATGTTTAATGATTGTGTCTTTCTGTGCTTGTTTCTATCTGCAGCGTTTCTTGGTAGGTAGTCGAAGTGCTTTACCACATAGCTCCCACTAGATGTCACTGTTGTCCTGTTTGCAAATCATATCTACTTCTTTTCCTCCCGCCCCGCCCCCGTCTTGGTTTGATTTCATTAGATCTAGAGCACAAATATGTCCAGTTTTAAGTTAGAGGGCAGATTTTCCTTTAACAATTATCAGAATCCTTGCTTTACTTACATGTTGTCACTGACTTCCTATTACTTTTGTTGTTTTACTTGCTCACACTGGGCATTTGAAGGTCTCTGTAGGTACTTAAAATTTGAATTGAATTGAAAAGAGGGAGTTTCTAGGGATTTGAGGAGGATAGTGTCCTCCTACTTTAACTTACTACAGTACTATTTGTTTCTAAAAATTAAGTAAATGCCTTGATTCTACCAGAATTTTTTTTTTTAATATTTATTTATTTATTTATTTAGGCTGCACCGGCTCGTAGTTGCAACACGCAGGATCTTCATTGCAGTATGTGGAATCTTTAGTTGTGGCATGTGGGATCTTTTAGTTGCGGCATATGGGCTTCTTAGTTTTGGCACGCATGTGGGATCTAGTTCCCCGACCAGAGATCAAACGTGGGCCTGCTGCATTGGGAACGCGGAGCCTTACCCACTGGACCACCAAGGAAGTCCTCCTATCAGGGTTTTAAACCAGATCTTAAGCTAAATTCAGTGTGAATTTGAAAAGGAAGAAAAAATATCACTAACCTCTAACACAAAAGTAGTATTTCCTTTGATTATAAATATAGACAACAAACCACAATGGTAGTTCCTGGAACTATGCCACCAGTAAAGTCGCAATTTTTTATATCATACTTGTTGCCTCAGGGCCTTTGCATTTGCTGTTCCTCCTGCCTGGAATGCTTTTACCCCAGATATGTAGGTCTAAAATGTCACTCCGTCAGAATGGCATTCTCCAAACATCTTGTATAATGTCATCCCTCCTTCTCATCATTACTTTGATTTATTTTAGCTATAGGACTTACCTGACATATTATGTCATCTGATACATTAGGCATTCACTTGTTTATTGTCTGCATCCACTAGAATGTGAGCTCCCAGGGGCCATGGACTTTGTGTCTTTTTTTTTAAAGTCTCTAGAGCCAAGAACAGTGTCCAGCACAGAGAAGCTCTCAATAAATATTTATTGCATTAATAAATGAGATAATGAGAACCAGCTTTGCATTCATATCTGTACTAGTTTCTTATTGCTGCTGTAACAAATTACTGACAAAAATTTATTATCTGAAAGTTATGGAAGTTAGAAGTCTGAAGTGGGTCTCATGGGACTTAAATCAAGGTGTTGTCAGGACTGTGTTCCTACTGGAGGCTCTAAGGGAGAATCCACTTCCTCTTTTTTTCCACTTTGTAGGGGTTGCCCACATTCCTTGTCTTGTGACCCCTTATTATTTCCATCATTATGTCTCCTTCTGTGACTTGAACCCACTAGCCTCCCTTCCATTCGGACCCTTGTAATTACATTAAGCCCACCCAGATAATCCAGGATAATCTCTCCTTTTCAAGGTCCTTAACTAATCACATTTGCAAAGTCCCTTTTGCAGTTTAAGATAAAGTATTCACAGGTCTTGGGGATTAGGATGTGGACATCTTTGGGGGCCATTATTCTGCCTACCACATTATCTGTGTTATTTAAAAAATGAACTGGTTTGGATGATTTTTTCTTTAGAAGGTCTACATGGTGGTATAATGATGGGAGGCATGGGGCTAGATTATGAAGCAAACCCTATGTGTGTTGATTCTTTTTTTGTGTGTGTGGGGCATGACAGTATTCACTGCCTTGTCCCCTTCTCCACTCCTTCCCCACCCACTCTGTTAAGGATCTACCGGAGCCCAGTCCCAGTACCACCTTTGGCCACCTGTGATAATTTCTCCTCTTCTCCTAAACTGACCTGAGGAAAGTCAACAGAGAAAGTGGATTTGATGAGGGAAGGAACAGTAAGAAGGATCCAATAAAAACTGGAACCATGCCACTGTAGAAAAGAAGAAAGACTCTGTCTTCATTTCTCCTCCCTTGAGTTGAGATCCCATCCACAGTAGACTTACATACTCACAACTTTACCCACCACCTACACTGTCCTCACCTCTCCAGCCTTCACTGGTTGCTAAGAAGCCAAATACCCTGATCACCTACCGGAGCTTATCTCCTGCTACCCTCCCACAAGTTTGCTCTGATCCAGCCAACCTGGCGTCCTTGCTTTTCCTTGAGCACACCAACTTTGCCCTTGATTGTGGGTCTTGCCTTGGCTGTTCCCTCTGCCTGGAATGCTCTTCCCTAGTCTCAGTCTGACTGTCCCTATGGATGTTTTTTATCTTCATCTGTAAAAGACCTGCCAGATCTCAAAAGGCTTTTCTAGTTCCTAGGATTTTGGACATCTAGCTGGTCATGGAACTTCTAGGGCACAAATGATAAAAGAGGGGTCTTATCTTATTGTTGTGATTGTATTCCACAAATTTAATTACTAAGAAATACGTTGGTAAGTAGCTTTTTATATACGTTTTCAGCTCTTGAGTATTATAGTCAGGGTTTCTTAGCTAAATGGTTTCCTTTACCATTTGGTTGGGAAATGTGAGTGCTGGTTTAATCACTTGGAGTTTTATTGAACATACTTATCTCGGCTCCACCAACTACATACTGTGTGGCCTTGGAAAATTAATTTAACCTCAATTCTGAAAAAATTAAGAGGTTATTTAGAGTTTTTCTTATTTTTTAACCTGTACCATAATGGAGCATTAGGTGGGAATATCATAATAGCTAAAATTGTAAATCGTAGCTAAAATATTGTACATTTTATATACATCTGTTTTTTCTGGGAGAATATCCATAGCTTTCATTGATTTGTCTAAGCAATCCATGACTCCCCAAAAGCTAAGAGTCACTAGGTTAGATGATTTCCAAGGACATTTCTCATTTTAGATGAGTGTTTATTGCCTTTTACCTGCTAGGCACTGTAGAATGGTGATTGAAGAAAAAAAGCAAAGTTCTGGTCCTTATGGAGGTCCATGTCTGGAAGGGGAAGCATATATAAACAGAGCAACAAATAACTATGGAATAACATGCTGAAGAAGGTGCTCTGAATATATCCCTCTGAAGATATTTGATAGGATAATGGGAATATCACTTAGGAGACCATCGTAGGCATTCAAACAAGTGATGGTGGAGACCTAGACCACCGGGATGGCAGTGGAGTTAAGGATGGAGATGAAGTGAATGAATGCAAGGTGTCTTTTGGAGATAGCCTTGGCCAGACTCCATTATGGAATGGATGTTAGTAAGAGAAAGAGACAGAAAGAATCAGTTAAAAGGAATCTTCAGCTTTCTAGCTTGAAGAACAAGTGGTGCCATTTCCTGAGATTGGGAAGTGCTGATGGCATTTCAGAGAGGCAGTCAAAGTTCACATTTGGACAAATCATATGGGAAGATTCTAATTTGTAGAAAAATATTCTTAAAGAACTAGTAAAGTCTATAGTGGCTTCTCTGATGTGTTATCGCTGGAAATCTCCATTAACTGGCATGATTTTAGATGTTCCTTTCAGTGACCTTCATTCAACAGTCAATGTTCGGCGAGCCTCTGTTTCATGCCTCCCATGTACTAGGTGTTGGAGGAGGTCATGGAGAGGACGTGACCTCTGGTTGACCTGTGAGCTGGACCCAGGCAATTGGAGGCTCGTCACCCCTCCCCTGTCCTAGGAATGTACATTCTGCCCACTGTTCCCACACTGGGAGCTGGTTTCAAGGACATGGCCTTGAGAGATCATGTGTTGTTGGGATCAACTGAAACAAATTAAGGCCTCTGTATAAACTTTAAGATTCTTACAGTGGGTGTGGAGATCTACTCCTCTTGAGGCTGCCCAAGACAAGCCTTGCATGTAAGTACCCTTGCTTTTTAAACCTGGCATATACTCTGGCTCTCTCTTTGGTCTCTCCTTGCCCTTCATGTACAGGGATCAGTTTCAGATTTCACCCAAGGAACTCCCAAGGTTGTGAACTAACAATTAATGAGCCAGGCAGGAAGCCCAAGAAACGGGCCTTGGGAAAGAGGCATCTGGGGGAAATCATGACCTCTATGTGGGGAGGGATGGCTCATATATTAGATGCTTGTGGACTATGTGAGTACAGGGATGCCCCTAAAACACTGGCTGGTTTGAGGAACCATGCTGAATGCACTGCAGTGAAGAAAAGAGATGAATGTCTGTCTCTGCTGTGGGTAGGTTGGTGGTCTCCAATGTCCATCAAGAGGCTAAGGCTTAATTAGAAAGTTGGAAGAAGAGCTCAGTTTAGAGAAGGATGTGCCATATCCACTGCTCTGCTAGCTTCAGGGCTGGCAGACCAGGTGGGAGAGCAGGGTGAGAAATTGAAGAACTTGGCATGTCATTTTGCAAAGCTAGTGGGACAGGGAGGGGGCAGGGCGCAACCTTTAAAAGAATGGCATTGCTGTTGAGGAAACGACCTAAACTGGTTAGATCCAACTAGGCCCAAGTTGGTAGAAAGTTCGATTTCCAGTGGAACTTGAGCCTCATTATATGCTCATTGTAATACATTAACATCTAAGTGACACACCCACAAGCACGATGACAGTTCAGAGGCCAGCCATAAAAGGCCAAAAAGTGGGTGGTGACCCAGTTCCTGGAAATCCCTGCCCCTTCCTCGAAATAGTTGGAATAATCCTCCCACTCGTTAACCTATGAAATTGCCCTGCCCATAAAAACTAATCACCCATATTTCAGGGCCTTTTGTCTTCTGAGATGGCCCACACTGTGTCTGTGGAGTGTGTGTCTCCCAGGGCCACTCTCACTCTCTGAGACAGACCGCATTCTGTCTATGGAGTGTGAATCTCTCTCAGTAAACCTGCTTTCACTTTCCTACAGCTTGCTCTTGAATTCTTTCCTGTGCTAAGCTAAGGACCCGCATTTGGCAGCCCATCACAGGGACTCACTCAAGTCCTGGGATGTGACCCTTCTCTTGCACCCACTTTTTCCTGCAACATTAGGAGGGTGCAAGCTGCCACAGATTAAGGTCCAAACGCTTTGGCAAAGCCTGATTGGGACTCTAAGAGGCGGAATCCGTGGGAAAGTGAGGAAGCGAAGAGGAGGACATTGTAGTGATTGACAGTGAAATCACCCCATGGTGTTGACCCCCAATACAAAGGAAGACAAAAACACAGCAACAAAAACCCCAGCCAGCAGGGCAGCCCCCAGTTCATGATGAGACAATATATTCCTTTTGAGCTTATTGTTATAGCTGCCATGTTTCAGCAAAAGGCCAGGTAATGCATCCAGGCATGGTTAGTGCAGCTATGGGATACAGGAGGCGATGACATTTATCTGAGCAGCAGAAGGCAGAGGAAATGAGCAACATCACCACACACCCTGCCCTCCAGCAGCTCCTGCGTTGTGCTTGGAACGTTCAAAGTACTCACTCGCTTGTCGATTAGATTATTCTAGCCTGCAGGGAGGATTGGCCCAATGAAGCACATGGAATCCTGGAAATAGAGGAGATATGACAAATTCTTAGGGAGTTGGGAATGAGATGAGTCACCTATGCCCCTGTCTTTGAAGACCTTGATCAGGCCACATTCGCTACAGGGATGAGGGCCAAGATAGTCCAGCCTGCTCCCAGCACCTGGTATAGGACACTCATACCCATGCTGATCCCAGTAGTGGGACAAGACATTTATGACTTTGGGCAATGCATTGCTGATATGGGGGAAACTGACAAATCCTGGGGACGGGTATGGGCTATGGGAAAGACCCAAGACAGAGAGGGAGCTCTAAAAGCCAAAAGGCTATCCCAACTGGCTCTAAAGTGTTCCGTAAAATTAACTTGGATGCAAATGTGGTTTGATCTCCTTGCTGCGAGGACCCCACCTGAGAAGATAGACCGCCAACCCAACTCTGGGTTGGTAGGCCTGTGCAAAGCCTTAAAACCTGAAGGACAGCTCAGACCTGTCCCACCTGCCCTTTTCTTCCCTGATGCCCTGCCTGTTCCTGCAGAGGCTTCAGGGACACAGTCCTGTTTGGAGTGGGTGTCTCCAATGTCCCAGGTATAGGATGCAGGCCAAGATCGCCTCCAGGTGAGAGCAGTTGGAGACAATCAGAGGTCTCATGTGGTGTTAACTATGCACTGGTCCCCTAGAAATAAACAAAAGGTGATGGCCCTAGTTGATAGTGGAGCCTAATGTGCTCTAATACATGTTCAACTGCAGAGGTTTCCTCATGCCCCTGGCACCGTCAACCCAGTGGGTATTGTATGCCCTGCCCACGACACTTTCAACAGCTGGTATGGTCAGTAAAAATGTCAGATGGCTCATGGTGACTGGTCATGGGCCACTGAGAATTGAACAAGGTGGGGCCCCATCTGTGCAGCTGTGCCCAACTGACCTCATCTTAGAAACCTTGGCATGGCCCAAGAAGGTACCATGCTGTGTTGCCTTTTTTAGTTCACCTTGGGCCACTAAGTCACAAGATCATTTTGCCTTCACATGGGAGGGACAAAAATGCACCTTTCAAGTGCTTCCCCAAGGCTGCTGCATGTCATGGGATGGGAACCCTAGACCTGTCCCTCTTCTCCTTCTCCACATCAGGAAAATGGGTCCACTACATCAATGATACTATGTTAACCTGTGAAGACTTGCCTCTGCTGCAGGACACTCTGCAGACTTTACTGGAACAGCTGTGAGGGAAGAGATGGGCGATGAACCCACAGAAAATTCAAGGCCCAGGCACTGCCATAAAGTTTTTGGGAGTCATGTGGTTGGGTAAGCTTCACATTGTCCCAGAAGCTGTGATTGATAAAGTACAAGCCTGTCCACCCGCTAAGAACACAAAAGAGGTGCAAGCCTCTGTAGGGATTTGGGGTTTGGAGGATGTTTATTCCCCACCAGGCACAGTGCTCCATCCCTTATGCCACTTGGTAAAGAAAGGGCATGTGTGGGACTGGGGATCAGAGCAGCAAGCCACCTTTGAGAAGGAAGAATACTAGTGAAGCAGATGAAAGCTCTGGGCATCTCCCAAGTAGGGCTGCCCTTTGAGTTTGTGTTTATGTGGCTCTGCAAAGTATGGGCTGGGCACTGTGGCAACAGGAGAGAGTCCTCCTAGGATTTTGGTCTCAGCTCTGGAAGGGGGCAGAAACCCCATGTACCCAATAGAGTAACAGCTCCTGGCAGTGTACACAGCAATCCTCCAGGCAGAGCCTCTCATGAAGGCGAGAACATCCCTTCCTATCAAGGGATAGGTTGAGAACATTTTCCATCGACCCACCTCTGCCATGACTCAACCTCCCACTCTAAGTGGCAGCCTTTTTACATCAGAGTAGCACCCTTCTGCCAGCCCACTGTCTCTAGATATGTGGGTGCTACTAGGCCTTGTAGGGTATGTGGATCCTCCAGATGCCCTCTCCCCTATTTCTGTGGCAGCCCCTGCAGCCTGTAGAAAGGGAATGAGGGAAATTTCCTCGCATGCCTTGTATACAGATGAAACTAGTCAGGGCAATCAGCCCATGTGGACTGCAGTCACTGTTCAGCCCAATTCTGACGCCATCTGGATGGAAAGAGGAATGAACCACAGCAGCCAGTGGGCTGAACTCAGAGCACTTTGGCTGGTGATCACTCATGAGCCCCGGCTGTTAACTCTTTACATTGACAGTTGGAATGTTCTAAAGGGATTAATCCTATAGCTTGAACAAGAGGAAGCTGAGGGGTGAATGACCATGAATAAGCCATGTGGAGTCAGGATATATGGAAGGACATCTGGGTTCATCTGCAAGAGCCTGAGGCAGCCCTGTCTTCCAAAGTCCCACCTCGTAAAGCACTGACATCCCCTGGCCGTTAGGAAGCTTGGGTACAAGCTCTAGCAACTGACCCTTAGTAGATACAGCAGACTGGGTGCATAGAAAGAGCAGTCACTGCAGTGCCTGGGTGGCATATTGCCAAGTGTGCTGGATTGCCCTCAAAATATAATGACTTGTTTAATTCAGTAACAGCATGTCCTGTGTGTTCTAAACAACTCCCAAGACAACAAACTGCAAAAGGAGTCTGTGGCCATTCACCAGAGTTCCCAACCAGTAAGGGATTGCAAATTGATTATACTGGCCACTCCCTCCAAGTGAGGGTTTTAAACATGCCTTGGTTTGTGTGGTCACTGCATCTGTCCTTTCCTCTGTTGCCACTCAAACCAGGCTGCCACCATTAGGGGATTAGAGAAGCTGAGTACCATGGACAGAGACCCTCATTGACTAGACAGTGAGTGGACATCACATTTCAAAGGTCATGATGTACAAGAATGGGCAAAAGAACATGAAATTGAGTGGAAGGTCCATCTCCCCTAGATCCCACAGGCAGCAGCACTGGTAAAAAGGAAGAATGAAATATTAAAGCAACAGATTAAATTACTAACAAGTAAAGCACCTTTGCTGGGTAGACTAAATTACTGTCCTAGGCTTTAATACATTTGAAGGATCAGCCAGTAGGGCCTGTTGCCCCATGTGTCAGACTGGGGACCCCTGATGCGATAGCCAGTGCCTTAAAGGTATGGAAGTCTCGGGAGATGGCCATTGCCCTGACTCTTATTGTGGATCAACGTGCTGCTGAGAACACCAAGCCCCATCACACCTCGGAAAGGCGTATCTACTGGAATTTGCAATGGGGCATATCCACAGGGATGGGAGAGTTACTTCACACTTCTGGGTGAAGGGGAACTAGTCAGCCTCCACTGGGATCCTGTCGTCCTGCTGTAAGCTGGACCTTTAGAAACACACTATACCTGGAATGGAACACACACCATTGAAAGAGAGGAGAGGACAGGGGTCCTCTTCTGCCTTATCCTGCCCCCCGGTCCACCTCCTCACATCTGACAGCACTGATTCCTCCAGTCAACATGTATGGTTTGCACAACCATGTCAAATTCCTAAAGCTGCAGCTACATTAATATCCAAGGGTCAGACCACAAGTGTAGTTCTTATAGAAAGGGAAGACATTCCCATACAGGTTTCTACTAAATGTCTGTCTTTTTGACTTTAGACTTCTTATGTTCCTGTGGTGTCTGGATAGGCACCTGATGGAAATGCCTTTCTATGGTGGGCTCACTTGTATGCCCGGCAAAGGAATCAATCCAACTGTTAGGTATGTAGGCAGCTGCCCCTCTCTAGCTCTTCAGGATTGCCATGGAGGGTGTCATCACCCCAGGGAGGGGACTGGAAGGCCTAACACAGTACATTAAGGAAGAACAAGCTAGGACTAGTACTTTTAATTCATCTGTTATCAGCCATACCGATCCAGAACCCTGGCCTGTGGCACACATGATCGATAACTCTGGGCATGTGTACTCTTTTTCTGTCAATCAAACTATACAGAGAGTCCACCAAACTGCTGATTGGAAGGGTCCTAAAAATACCACCATCAAAACCAGGGTTGCTACACTCAGATTTGGGATGGGTTCATGTAGTTCACCACAGGTTATGGACACTTGAGCACCCAGGCACCCCTAAGTTGGGAACAGAAAAAATTACTCCAAACAGAACCAACCCAATTGTACAAGGAATATGGGATGAATATCACTGGAACTGTGCAGTCATTCTGTCATGACTGGTTTGGCACTGACTGATCATGCTGTCCAGGTCTAAAATAATAATTTATTACTAGCCCTGAATGGGACTGAATGGTTGTATGACACAAATATTTGGCTGTGACTTTAACTTGGGTGGTTGGGCTACTTAACTCTGGGTTTTCCCTGGGTGCAGGGGAGACCATGCCCCACAGTACCAAATTTGCAAACTTCCCTCTCCCAAAGGCCAGATGGGCACATTCTATTTTCCACTGGCACGATCATTTGGCCACTGCCTTTGCCCCTTCTGTTGGCTTGGAGAACATTATAGCACACATAGAAGCCTTTACTAAATTCACCCAACAAGCCTTAAATGATAGCTGGCAAAGCCTGTCTTTACTGAACACTAAACTGTCTCTAATGAGAAAAGCTGTCCTCCAAAATAGAATATACTTGGACATTTTTATTGCCTCGCAAGGAGGCACCTTGCCATTATCCAGAAAGAATGTTATGAGTCTGCTAATGTATCATGTTTACTAAATCACACGAGGACACAAGTGAATGACCTGAGTGATCTGACCCTTGGCCTAAGGGACTTACAAATCAGTGATTTGGATCATGGGGCTTTATGTGGGAAAACTGTTACTTATTTTGGGATTCATCTTAATCTATGTTTTCTCTTGCATGTGCTTATATTGTTGCTGTGGTACCCACCTCCAGTGCAGCCAGATAGCTGCCAAACAAGCCACCTCCATGTTATTGAAACACCTTGCTATGCTCTCAGGGCACATTGTGGAAGAGGCGGGGGCATGTAAGACGGTTAGGGCCAGTCATGAGGGTTGGAGTGTTGGAGGAGGTAACCAAGAGGATGTGACCACTGAACTGGACCCAGGCAATTGGAAACTCCTCACCCTCTCCCTGTCCCTGGAATGTACATTCTGCCCACTGTTCCCACAGTGGGAGGTGTTTCAAGGGCACAGTCTTGAGAAAGCATGTGTTGTTGGGACCATCTGGACAGGATACGTGACTGAACCCCATTAAGGGGTTTGTTTTCTTCAATATTGCATTTCTTTTCCTTAAAAGGTAATAACCTGTTTATTATATAGTAGAACTTAGCTTAACGCAGATAATTTAGACATAGCCATGACATTATAATTTTATTTTGGTCACTGAGGTTGGGGAAAAAAACAATCTAAAGACTGAAGTAGTCTCTGAAGGCCTATAAATTTTTCAACCTTTCCTTTCTCCCAATTTTGAAGGACTGTATGACTTTGATGAAAAGTAAGACTGCCTTCAGTCTTCTATGTCTGTCAGGGATTATTGTTGGTGAGGTTCTAAAAACCCAAAAAGAAGGCCAACAAAAACAAAGGAAAAAACCTTGAAAGGCCTGACCATGAATCAATTAAATTATCAATTTAAAAATCAATTAAAGGCAATCAATTAAAAAATCTCCAGAACACCTGGAATTTGGCAGTATTCACATCACTTTTGGGCATTGTGAAATCAAGCAAAACATTCTATTTGGTCTTCTAAATCATTGCTATTCAAAGGGTGATTCCTGGACCAGCAGCATCTGCATCACTTGGAAATGCCTTAGAGATGCAGAATCTGAGGCCTCATACTAGATCTCCTGAATCATCATCTGTATGTAAACAAGATGCTTAGAAGATTCATGGGCATGTTAAGTTTTCAAGGAATTGGTCCATTTAATCTAAGTTATCAAATTTGTGAGCATAGAGTTCTTTGTAGTATTCCTTATTAGCTTTTTAAGGACTGTGGGGTCTATAAAGATGCCCCTTCTTTCATTTCTGATACTGGTAACTAGCTTTTAATTTTGTTGTTTTTCTGTTTTCATTTTGTTGATTTTTGCTCTAATTTTAAAATTATTTCTTTGCTTTTGCTTGCTTTGGTTTTAATTTACTCTTCTTTCTTTAGTTCGCTAAGGTGAAAGCTGAGGTTATTGGTATTAGAACTTTTGACTTTTCTAAAATATATATTTAATGCTACAAAACTCCTTCTAAGTTTTGCTTTATCTGCATCCTACAAATTTTGACAAGTAGGTTAATTTTCATTTAGTTAATAATATTTTAAAATTTTCTCTTGAGATGACTTTTTTGACTCATGATTTACTTAGAAGTGTGTCGTTTAATTTCTGGCTATCTTTCTGTGTTAATTTCTAGGTTAATTCCATTGTGGTATGAGGACATATTTTGTATGACTTCTATTATTTTGAATTTGTTAATTTCCCAGAATGTTCCATGTGAGCTTGAAAAGAATGTGTATTTTGCTGTTTCATGGAATATTCTATAAATGTCAATCAGTTCAAGTTGATTGATAGTGCTATTCAGGTCATCTGTAGTCTTACTGATTTTCAGCCTGCTTGAAATATCAATTATTAACAAAAATGTGTTGAAGTGTCCAACTATATTATTGGATTTGTCTATTTCTCCTTGCAGTATCAGTTTTTGTCTCATATATTTTAATGCTCTACTGTTAGGTGCATACACATTTGGGATTGTTATGTCTTCTGGAGAATTGATCTCTTTAATTAATTTTTTTATGGGAGTATAGTTGATTTATAGTTTCTGCTGTACAGCAAAGTGATTCAGTTATATATACACATATATCCACTCTTTTTTAGATTCTATTCCTATATAGGTCATTACAGAGTATTGAATAGGGTTCCCAGTAGGTTCTTTTTTTTTTTAACATCTTTATTGGGGTATAATTGCTTCACAATGGTGTGTTAGTTTCTGCTTTATAACAAAGTGAATCAGTTATACATATACATATGTTCCCATATGTCTTCCCTCCTGCGTCTCCCTCCCTCCCACTCTCCCTATCCCACCCCTCCAGGCTGTCACAAAGCACCGAGCTAATATCCCTGTGCCATGCGGCTGCTTCCCACTAGCTATCTACCTTACTATGTTTGTTAGTGTGTATATGTCCATGACTCTCTCTCACCCTGTCAAAGCTCACCCTTCCCCCTCCCCATATCCTCAAGTCCGTTCTCCAGTAGGTCTGCGTCTGTATTCCTGTCTTACCCCTAGGTTCTTCATGACATTTTTTCCCCCTTAAATTCCATATATATGTGTTAGCATACAGTATTTGTCTTTTTCTTTCTGACTTACTTCACTCTGTATGACAGACTCTAGGTCTATCCATCTCATTACAAATAGCTCAATTTCCTTTCGTTTTAAGGCTGAGTAATATTCCATTGTATATATGTGCCACATCTTCTTTATCCATTCATCCGATGATGGACACTTAGGTTGTTTCCATCTCCGGGCTATTGTAAATAGAGCTGCAATGAACATTTTGGTACATGACTATTTTTGAATTTTGGTTTTCTCAGGGTATATGCCCAGTAGTGGGATTGCTGGGTCATATGGTAATTCTATTTGTAGTTTTTTAAGGAACCTCCATACTGTTCTCCATAGTGGCTGAACCAATTCACATTCCCACCAGCAGTGCAAGAGTGCTCCCTTTTCTCCACACCCTCTCCAGCATTCATTGTTTCTAGATTTTTTGATGATGGCCATTCTGACTGGTGTGAGATAATATCTCATTGTAGTTTTGATTTGCATTTCTCTAATGATTAATGATGTTGAGCATTCTTTCATGTGTTTGTTGGCATTCTGTATATCTTCTTTGGAGAAATGTCTATTTAGGTCTTTTGTCCATTTTTGGATTAGGTTGTTTGTTTTTTTGTTATTGAGCTGCATGAGCTGCTTGTAAATTTTGGAGATTAATCCTTTGTCAGTTGCTTCCTTTGCAAATATTTTCTCCCATTCTGAGGGTTGTCTTTTGGTCTTGTTTATGGTTTCCTTTGCTGTGCAAAAGCTTTGAAGTTTCATTAGGTCCCATTTGTTTATTTTTGTTTTTATTTCCATTACTCTAGGAGGTGGGTCAGAAAGGATCTTGCTGTGATTTATGTCATAGAGTGTTCTGCCTATGTTTTCCTCTAAGAGTTTGATAGTTTCTGGCCTTACATTTAGGTCTTCAATCCATTTTGAGCTTATTTTTGTGTATGGTGTTAGGGACTGATCTAATCTCATACTTTTACATGTACGTGTCCAGTTTTCCTAGCACCATTTATTGAAGAGGCTGTCCTTTCTCCACTGTACATTCCTGCCACATTTATCAAAGATAAGGTGTCCATATGTGCATGGGTTTATCTCTGGGCTTTCTATCCTGTTCCATTGATCTATCTTTCTGTTTTTGTGCCAGTACCATACTGTCTTGATTACTGTAGCTTTGTAGTATAGTCTAAAGTCAGGGAGCCTGATTCCTCCAGCTCCTTTTTTCGTTCTCAAGATTGCTTTGGCTATTTGGGGTCTTGTGTTTCCATACAAACTGCGAAATTTTTTTGTTCTAGTTCTGTGAAAAATGCCAGTGGTAGTTTGATAGGGATTGCATTGAATCTGTAGATTGCTTTGGGTAGTAGAGTCATTTTCACAATGTTGATTCTTCCCATCCAAGAACATGGTATATCTCTCCATCTATTTGTATCATCTTTAATTTCTTTCATCAGTGTCTTATAATTTTCTGCATACAGGTCTTTTGTCCCCTTAGGTAGGTTTATTCCTAGATATTTTATTCTTTTTGTTGCAATGGTAAATGGGAGTGTTTTCTTGATTTCACTTTCAGATTTTTCATCATTAGAATATAGGAATGCCAGAGGTTTCTGTGCATTAATTTTGTATCCTGCTACTTTACCAAATTCATTGATTAGCTCTAGTAGTTTTCTGGTAGCATCTTTAGGATTCTCTATGTATAGTATCATGTCATCTGCAAACAGTGACAGCTTTACTTCTTCTTTTCCAATTTGGATTCCTTTTATTTCCTTTTCTTCTCTGATTGCTGTGGCTAAAACTTCCAAAACTATGTTGAATAAGAGTGGCAAGAGTGGGCAACCTTGTCTTGTTCCTGATCTTAGTGGAAATGCTTTCAGTTTTTTACCATTGAGGATGAAGTTTGCTGTGGGCTTGTCATATATGGCCTTTATTATGTTGAGGAAAGTTCCCTCTATGCCTACTTTCTGCAGGGTTTTTATCATAAATGGGTGTTGAATTTTGTCGAAAGCTTTCTCTGCATCTATTGAGGTAATCATATGGTTTTTCTCCTTCAATTTGTTAATATGGTTTATCACATTGATGGATTTGCGTATATTGAAGAATCTTTGCATTCCTGGAATAAACCCCACTTGATCATGGTGTATGATCCTTTTAATGTGCTGTTGGATTCTGTTTGCTAGTATTTTGTTGAGGATTTTTGCATCTATGTTCATCAGTGATATTGGCCTGTAGTTTTCTTTCTTTGTGACATCCTTGTCTGGTTTTGGTATCAAGGTGATGGTGGCCTCGTAGAAGGAATTTGGGTGTGTTCCTCCCTCTGCTATATTTTGGAAGAGATTGAGAAGGACAGGTGTTAGCTCTTCTGTAAACGTTTGACAGAGTTCACGTGTGAAGCCATCTGGTCCTGGGCTTTTGTTTGTTGGCAGATTTTTATTCACAGTTTCAATTTCAGTGCTTGTGATTGGTCTGTTCAGATTTTCTATTTGTGATTGGTCTGTTCAGATTTTCTATTTCTTCCTGATTCAGTCTTGGCAGGTTGTGCATTTCTAAGAATTTGTCCATTTCTTCCAGATTGTCCATTTTATTGGCATAGAGTTGCTTGTAGTAATCTCATAATTTTTTTTATTTCTGAAGTGTCAGTTGTTACTTCTCCTTTTTCATTTCTAATTCTATTGATTTGAGTCTTCTCCTTTTTTTTCTTGACGAGTCTGGATAGTGGTTTATCTATTTTGTTTATCTTCTCAAAGAACCAGCTTTTAGTTTTATTGATCTTTGCTATCGTTTCCTTCATTTCTTTTTCATTTATTTCTGATCTGATTTTTATGATTTCTTTCCTTCTGCTAGCTTTGGGGTTTTTTTGTTCTTCTTTCTCTAATTGCTTGAGGTGCAAGGTTAGGTTGTTTATTCGAGATGTTTCCTGCTTCTTAAGGTGGGCTTGTATTGCTATAAACTTCTCCCTTAGAACTGCTTTTGCTGCATCCCATAGGTTTTGGGTCGTTGTGTCTCCACTCGTTGTGTCATTTGTTTCTAGGTATTTTTTAATTTCCTGTTTGATTTCTTCAGTGATCACTTCATTGTTAAATAGTGTATTGTTTAGCCTCCATGTGTTTGTATTTTTTACAGATCTTTTCCTGTAATTGATATCTAGTCTCATGGCGTTGTGGTCAGAAAAGACACTTGATACAATTTCAATTTTCTTAAATTTACCAAGGCTTGATCTGTGACCCAAGATATGATCTATCCTGGACAATGTTCCATGAGCACTTGAGAAAAATGTGTATTCTGTTGTTTTTGGATGGAGTGTCCTATAGATATCAATTAAGTCCATCTTGTTTAATGTATCATTTAAAGCTTGTGTTTCCTTATTTATTTTCATTTTGGATGATCTGTCCATGGGTGAAAGTGGGGTGTTAAAGTCCCCTACTATGAATGTGTTACTGTCGATCTCCCCTTTTATGGCTGTTAGTATTTGCCTTATGTATTGAGGTGTTCCTATGTTGGGTGCATAAATATTTACAATTGTTATATCTTCTTCTTGGATCGATCCCTTGATCATTATGTAGTGTCCTTCTTTGTCTCTTGTAATAGTCCTTATTTTAAAGTCTATTTTGTCTGATATGAGAATTGCTACTCCAGCTTTCTTTTGGTTTCCATTTGCATGGCATATCTTTTTCCATCCCCTTACTTTCAGTCTGTATGTGTCTCTAGGTCTGATGTGGGTTTCTTGTAGACAGCATATATAAGGGTCTTGTTTTTGTATCCATTCAGCCAATCTGGATCTTTTGGTGGGAGCATTTAGTCCATTTACATTTAAGGTAATTGTCGATATGTATGTTCCTATTCACATTTTCTAAATTGTTTTGGGTTCGTTATTATAGGTCTTTTCCTTCTCTTGTGTTTCTTGTCTAGAGAAGTTCCTTTAGCATTTGTTGTAAAGCTGGTTTGGTGGTGCTGAACTCTCTTAAGTTTTGCTTGTCTGTAAAGGTTTTAATTTCTCCATCAAATCTGAATGAGATCCTTGCTGGGTAGAGTAGTCTTGGTTGCAGGTTTTTCTCCTTCATCACTTTCAGTATGTCCTGCCACTCCCTTCTGGCTTGTAGGGTTTCTGCTGAGAGATCAGCTGTTAACCTTATGGGGATTCCCTTGTGTGTTATTTGTTGTTTATCCCTTGCTGCTTTTAATATGCTTTCTTTGTATTTAATTTTTGACAGTTTGATTAATATGTCTTGGCGTGTTTCTCCTTGTATTTATCCTGTATGGGACTCTTTGTGCTTCCTGGACTTGATTAACTATTTCCTTTCCCATATTAGGGAAGTTTTCAACTATAATCTCTTCAAATATTTTCTCAGTCCCTTTCTTTTTCTCTTCTTCTTCTGGAACCCCTATAATTCGAATGTTGGTGCCTTTAATGTTGTCCCAAAGGTCTCTGAGACTGTCCTCAGTTCTTTTCATTCTTTTTTCTTTATTCTGCTCTGCAGTAGTTATTTCCACTTCTTTATCTTCCAGGTCACTTATCCATTCTTCTGCCTCAGTTATTCTTCTATTGATCCCTTCTAGAGTATTTTTAATTTCATTTATTGCGTTGTTCATCGTTGCTTGTTTCATCTTTATTTCTTCTAGGTCCTTGGTAACTGTTTCTTGCATTTTGTCCATTCTATTTCCAAGATTTCGGATCATCCTTACTATCATTATTCTGAATTCTTTTTCAGGTAGAATGCCTATTTCCTCTTCATTTGTTAGGTCTGGTGCATTTTTATCTTGCTCCTTCATCTGCTGTGTGCTTTTCTGTCTTCTCATTTTGCTTATCTTACTGTGTTTGGGGTCTCCTTTTTGCAGGCTGCACTTTTGTAGTTCCCGTTGTTTTTGATGTCTGTCTCCAGTGGCTAAGGTTGTTTCAGTGGGTTGTGTAGGCTTCCTGGTGGAGGGGACTAGTGCCTGTATTGTGGTGGATGAGGCTGGATCTTGTCTCTCTAGTGGACAAGTTCACGTCTGGTGGTGTGTTTTGGGGTGTCTGTGGCCTTATTATGATTTTAGGCCGCCTCTCTGCTAATGGGTGGGGTTGTGTTCCTATTTTGCTAGTTGTTTGGCATAGGTTGTCCAGCACTGTGGCTTGCTGGTCGTTGAGTGAAGCTGGGTGCTGGTGTTAAGATGGAGGTCTCTGGGAGATTTCCGCCACTTAATATTATGTGGAGCTGGGAGGTCTCTTGTTGACCAGTGACCTGAAGTTGGCTCTCCTACCTCAGAGGCAGAGCCCTGACTCCTGGCTGGAGCACCAAGAGCCTTTTATCCACATGGCTCAGAATAAAAGGGAGAAAAAGTAGAGAGAATTAGTAGAAGTATGAGGAAAGAAAGAAGGAAAGGAGGAAAGGAAGGAAGGAAGAAAGAAGCAAAGAAGGAAAGAAAAGAGGGAGGGAGGGAGGGAGGAAGGAAGGAAGGAAGGAGGGATAGAAGGAAAAAAGACAGAAAGAAAGAAGATACAGTAAAAATAAAATAAAGTATAATATAGTTATTGAATTAAAAATTATTTAGAAAAAGAAAAGGGACGGATAGAACCTTAGGACAAATGTTGGAAGCAAAGCTATACAGAGAAAATCTTACACAGAAGCATACACATACACCCTCACAAAAAGTGGTAAAGGGGGAAAAATCATAAATCTTGCTCTCAGAGTCCACCTCCTCAATTTGGGGTGATTCGTTGTCTAAAGGAGGGAAGGAAGGAAGGAAAGAAAGAAAGAAAGAACGAAGGTAAGTATAATAAAGTTATTACAATTAAAATTAATTATTAAGAAATAAAGTTTTTACAAAAAACCATGGACGGATAGAGCCCTAGGACAAATGGTGGAAGCAAGATTATACAGACAAGATCTCACACAGAAGCATACACGTACACATTCACAAAAAGAGGAAAAGGGGAAAAAAATCATAGATCTCGCTCCTAAAGTCCACCTCTTCAATTTGGGATCATTCCTTGTCTATTCAGGTATTCCACAGATGCAGGGTATATCAAGTTGATTGTGGAGCTTTAATCCGCTGCTCCTGAGGCTGCTGGGAGAGATTTCTTTCTCTTCTTTGTTCTCACAGCTCACGGGAGCTCAGCTTTGGATTTGGCCCTGCCTCTGCGTGTAGGTCGCTGGAGGGCGTCTGTTTTTTGCTCAGACAGGACGGGGTTAAAGGAGCCGCTGATTCGGGGGCTCCGGCTCACTCAGGCCGGGGGTGGGGTGGGGGAGGGAGGGGCACTGCGTGCGGGGCGGGCCTGCGGCGGCAGAGGCCGGCGTGACGTTGCTCCATCCTGAGGCCTGCCGAGCGTTCTCCCGGGGAAGTTGTCCCTGGATCCCGGGAACCTGGCAGTGGCGGGCTGCACAGGCTCCCCGGAAGAGGGGTGTGGAGAGTGACCTGTGCTCGCACACAGGCCCTTTGGTGGCAGCAGCAGCAGCCTTAGCGTCTCCCGCCCGTCTCTGGGGTCTGCGCTTTTAGCCGCGGCTCGCGCCCGTCTCTGGGGTTCGCGCTTTTAGCCGTGGCTCTTGCCCGTCTCTGGAGTTCCTTTAAGCAGCGCTCTTAAATCCCTCTCCTCGCGCACCAGGAAACAAAGAGGGAAGAAAAAGTCTCTTGCCTCTTCGGCAGCTCCAGACCTTTTCCCGGACTCCCTCCCGGCTAGCCGTGGTGCACTAACCCTTTCAGGCTGTGTTCACGCTGCCAACCCCAGTCCTCTCCCTGCGCTCCGACCAAAGCCCGAGCCTCAGCTCGCAGCCCCGCCTGCCCTGGTGGGCGAGCAGACAAGCCTCTCGGGCTGGTGAGTGCCGGTCGGCACCAATCCTCTGTGCGGGAATCTCCCCGCTTTGCCCTCCGCACTCGTCGCTGTGCACTCCTCCGCGGTACCGAAGCTCCCCCTTCCGCCTCCCGCAGTCTCTGCCCGCGAAGGGGCTTCCTAGTGTGTGGAAACTTTTCCTCCTTCACAGCTCCCTCCCACTGGTGCAGGTGCCGTCCTTATTCTTTTGTCTCTGTTTTTTCTTTTTCTCTTTTGCCCTACCCAGGTACGTGGGGAGTTTCTTGCCTTTTGGGAGGTCTGAGATCTTCTGCCAGCCTTCAGTAGGTGTTCTGTAGGAGTTGTTCCACGTGTAGATGTATTTCTGGTGTATCTGTGGGGAGGAAGGCGATCTCCGCCTCTTACTCTTCCGCCATCTTCAAGCCATCCCCCCAGTAGGTTCTTATTAGTCATCTAATATGGTAACTGTTATCATATTAGTTATCTAATAGATAGCCATCTGTATGTCGGAGAAATCTCTATTTAGATCTTCAATTGGGTTGTTTGTTTTTTTTTGATATTGAGCTGCATGAGCTGTTTGTATGTTTTGGAGATTAATCTCTTGTCGGTCGCTTAGTTTGCAAATATTTTCTCCCATTCTGTGGGTTTTCTTTTCATCTTGTTCATGGTTTCCTTTGCTGTGCAAAAGCTTTCAAGTTTAATTAGGTCCCATTTGTTTATTTTTGTTTTTACTTTCATTACTCTCGGAGGTGGATCAGAAAAGATCTTGCTGCGATTTACGTCGGAGAATGTTCTGCCTATGTTTTCCTCTAAGAGTTTTATAGTATCCAGTCTTACATTAGGTCTTTAATCCATTTTGACTTTATTTTTGTGTATAGTGTTAGAGAATGTTCTAATTTAATTCTTCTACATGTAACTGTTCAGTTTCCCAGCACCACTTATTGAAGATAGTCTTTTCTCCAGTGTATTTTCTTGCCTCCTTTGTCATAGAATAGGTGACCACATGTGCATGGGTTTATCTCTGGATTTTCTATCCTGTTCCATTTATCTATATTTCTGTTTTTGTGCCAGTACCATACTTTTTTGATTAATGTAGCCCTGTAGTATAGTCTGAAGTCAGAGAGGCTGATTCCTCCAGCTGTGTTTCTTTCTCAAGATTGCCTTGGCTATTCAGAGTCTTCTGTGTTTCCATACAAATCATAAAAAGTTTTGTTCTGATTCTGTGAAAAATGCTATTGGTAATTTGATAGGGATTGCATTGAATCTGCAGATTACTTTGGGTAGTATTGTCATTTTGACAATATTGATTCTTCCAATCCAAGAACATGGTATATCTCTCCATCTGCTTGTGTCGTCTTTGATTTCTTTCATCAGTATCTTATAGTTTTCTGAGTACAGGTCTTTTGCCTCCTCAGGTCGGTTTATTCCTAGGTATTTTATCTTTTTGGTGTGATGGTAAATGGAATTGTTTCCTTAATTTCACTTTCTGACCTTTCATGTTTAGTGCATAGGAATGCAAGAGATTTCTGTGCATTAATTTTGTATCCTGCAAATTTACCAAATTCATTGATGCGCTTCAGTAGTTTTCTAGTAGCATCTTTAGAATTCCCTGTGTGCAGTAAGTCCCCTACATACGAATGAGTTCTATTCCAAGAGTGCATTCATAAGTCCAATTTGTTCATAAGTCCAATAAATTTAGCCTAGGTACCGAACTAACACAATTGGCTATATAGTACTGTACTGTAGTAAGTTTATAATACTTTTTCACACAAATAATGCATAAAAACAAACACAAAAAATAAAGAAAAAAATTTTAATCTTACATGACAGTACCTTGAAAAGTACAGTAGTACAGTACAACAGCTGGCATATGGAGCCGGCATCAAGTGAACAGGAAAGAAGGGTTACTACCTGGAGGAGGGAGAGGAGGTGGGAGATGGTAGAGCTGAAGGATTGTCAGCAATAGGAGATGGAGGGCAAGCTGCAATTTCACCTATGCCTGACGTTGATGGCACAGGTTCTGGTTCCTTGCTGGATTCAATTCTATCTACCCTCTGAAAAAACGATCCAGTGGTGTCTGGGTAGTAACCCTTTTTATCTCACCATAGATGGTGCCAGACACGTGCACTAATTTATGTGATTGGACATGCAAACGCACATTTACATCTTTGAAAGTTCACAACTTGAAGGTTCCTATATAGGGGACTTACTGTATAGTATCATGTCATCTGCAAACAGTGACAGTTTTACTTCTTTTCCAATTTGGATTCCTTTTATTTATTTTTCTTCTCTGATTGCCATGGCTATGACTTCCAAAATTATGTTGAATAAAAGTAGAAAGAGTGGACATCCTTGTCTTGTTCCCAATCTCAGGGGAAATCCTTTCAGTTTTTCACCATTGAGAATGATGTTTTCTGTGGGTTTGTCATATATTGCCTTTATTGTGTTGAAGTATGTTTCCTCTATGCTCACTTTTGGAGAGTTTTTATAGTAAACCCTAAATGTGTGTTGAATTTTGTCAAAAGCTTTTTCTGCATCTATTGAGATGATCATATAGTTTTTATTGTTTAATTTGTTAATGTGGTGTATCACACTTATTGCTTTGTGTATATTCAAGAATCCTTGCATCCCTGGGATAAGTCCCACTTCATCATGGTTTATGATCTTTTCAATGTGTTGTTGGTTTCTATTTGCTAGTATTTTGTTGAGGATTTTTGCATCTATGTTCAACAGTGATATTGGTCTATACTTTTCTTTTTTTGTGATATCTTTGTCTGGTTTTGGTATCAGGGTGATGGTGGTCTCATAGAATGATCTTGAGAGTGTTCCTTCCTCTGCAATTTTTTGGAAGAGTTTGAGAAGGATGGGTGTTAACTCTTCTCTAAATATTTGAGAGAATTCACCTGTGAAGTAATCTGGTCCTGGACTTTTGTTTGTTGGAAGTTTTAAGATCACAGTTTCAATTTCATTACCTGTGATTGGTCTGTTCATGTCTTCTATTTATTTCTGTTTCAGTCCTGGAAGTTTGTACCTTTCTAAGAATTTGTCCATTTCTTTGAGGTTGTCCATTTCACCAGCATATAGTTGGCTGCAGTAGTCTCTTATGATCCTTCATATTACTGTGGTGTCAGATGTAACTTCTTTTTCATTTCTAATTTTATTGATTTGAATTCTCTCCTTTTTTTTCTTAATGAGTCTGGCTAAAGTTTTATCAATTTTGTTAATCTCCTCAAAGAACCAGCTTGTAGTTTCATTGATCTTTGCTCTTGTTTCCTTCATCTCTATTTCATTTATTTCTGCTCTGATCTTTATGATACCTTTCTTTCTACTAATTTTAGGTTTTGATTGTTCTTTTTTCTCCAGTTGCTTTAGGTTGTTTACTTGAGATTTTTCTTGTTTTCTGAGTTCCCTCTTAGAACTGCTTTTGCTGCATCTCATAAGTTTTGGATTGTCGTGTTTTTGTTGTCATTTGTTTCTAGGTATTTTTTTGATTTCTTCAGTGATCCGTTGGTTGTTTAGTAACATATTATTTAGTCTCCATGTGTTTGTGATTTTTTTCCTGTAATTGATTTCTAATCTCATAGCGTTGTGGTCAGAAAAGATGCTTGATATGATTCCAATTTTCTTAAATTTACCAAGACATGATTTGTGGCCCAAGATGTGATCTATCCTGGGGAATGTTCCAGGTGCACTTGAGAAGAAAGTATTCCACTGCTTTTAGATATCAGTTAAGTCTATCTGGTCTCATGTGCCATTTGAGGCTTGTGTTTCCTTATTAATTTTCTATCTGGATGTTCTGTCCATTGGTGTAAGTGGGCTGTTAAAGTCCCCCACTCTTATTGTGTTACTGTGGATTTCCCCTTTTATGGCTGTTAGCATTTACCTTATATACTCAGGTGCTCCTATGTTGGGGGCATATATATATATATATATATATATATATATATATATATATATATATATAATTTTTTAAATAGATCTTTACTGGAGTATAATTGCTTCACAATGCTGTATTAGTTTCTGTTGTACACAATGTGAATCAGCCATATGCATACATATGTCCCCATAACCCCTCCTTCTTGAGCCTCCCTCCCATCCTCCCTATTCCACCCATCTAGGTCATCGCAAATCACTGAGCTGATCTCCCTGTGCTATGCTCCTGCTTCCAACTAGCTAACTATTTTACATTTGGTAGTGTATATATGTCGATGTTACTCTCACTTCATCCCAGCTTCCCCCTCCTACCCCATGTCCTCAAGTCCATTCTCTAGGTCTACGTCTTTATTTCTGCCCTGCAACTAGGTTCATCAGTACCATTTTTTTTTTTTTAGATTCCATATATATGCATTACAATATGGTATTTGTTTTTCTTTTTCTGACTTACTTCACTCAGTATGACTGATTCTAGGTCCATCCACCTCACTACAATTAACTCAATTTCATTTCTTTTCCTTCTTTTAAAACATTTCTTTTATTTATTAATTTTGGCTGCATTGGGTCTTCATTGCTGCATGCGGGCTTTCTCTAGTTGTGGCTAGTGGGGGCTACTCTTCATTGCAGTGCGGGGGCTTCTCATTGCGGTGGTTTCTTTGTTGTGGAACACTGGGTCTAAGCATGCAGGCTTCAGTAGTTGTGGCTCATGGGCTCCAGAGCACAGGCTCAGTTGTTGTGGAGCATAGGCTTAGTTGCTCCATGGCATGTGGGATCTTCCCAGACCAGGGCTCAAACCCACGTCCCCTGCATTGTCAGGTGGATTCTTAACCACTGCTCCACCAGGGAGCCCTCGTTTCTTTTTATAGTTGAGTAATATTCTATTGTATATATGAGCCACATCTTCTTTATCCATTCATCTGTAGATGGACATTTAGGTTGGTTCCATGTCCTGGCTACTGTAAATAGTGCTGCAATGAACATTGTGGTACATGTCTCTTTCTGAATTATGGTTTTCTCAGTGTATATGCCCAGTAGTGGGCTTGCTGGGTCATATGGGAGTTCTATTTTTAGTTTTTTAAGGAACCTCCATACTGTTTTCCATAGTGGTTCTATCAATTTACATTCCCACAAACAGTGCAGGAGGGTTCCCTTTTCACTGCACCCTTTCCATCATTTATTGTTTTTAGATTCTTTGATAATGGCCATTCTGACCAGCGTGAGGTGATACCTCATTGTAGTTTTGATTTGCATTTCTCTAATAATTAGTGATGTTGAGCAGCTTTTCATGTGCCTCTTGGCCATCTGTATGTCTTCCTTGGTGAAATGTCTATTTAGGTCTTCAGCCCATTTTTTAATTGGATTGTTTGTTTTTTTTTGATATTGAGCTCCATGAGCTGTTTGTATATTTTGGAGATTAATCCTTTGTCCATTGTTTCATTTGCAAATACTTTCTCCCATTCTGAGGGTTATCTTTTTGTCTTGTTTATGGTTTCCTTTGCTGTGCAAAAGCTTTTAAGTTTCATTAAGCTCCATTTGTTTATTTTTGTTTTTTATTTCCATTACTCTAGAAGGTGGGTCAAAGAAGATCTTGCTGTGGTTTATGTCAAAGAGTGTTTTCTTATGTTTTCCTCTAAGAGTTTTACAGTGTCTGGTCTTACTTTTAGGTCTTTAATCCATTCTGAGTTTAGTTTTGTGTATGGTGTTCAGTAGTGTTCTAATTTCATTCTTTTACATGTAGCTGTCCAGTTTTCCCAGCACCACTTATTGAAGACGCTGTCCTTTCTCCATTATATTCTTGCCTCTCTTGTCATAAATTAGGTGACCATATGTATGTGGGTTTATCTCTGGGCATTCTATCCTGTACCATTGATCTATATTTCTGTTTTTGTGCCAGTACCATACTGTCTTGATTACTGTACCTTTTATTATAGTTTGAAGTCAGGGAACCTGATTCCTTCACTCTGTTTTTCTTTCTCAAGATTGCCTTGGCGGTTTGGGGTCTTTTGCATTTCCATATGAATTGTAAAATTTTTTGTTCTAATTCTGTGAAGAATTTATTTGAAGATTGTAGATTGCATTGGGTAGTATAGTCATTTTGACAATATTGATTCTTCCAGTCCAAGAACATGGTATATTTCTCCATCTGTTTATGCCATCTTTGATTTCTTTCATCAGTGTTTTATAGTTTTCTGAATAGAAGTCTTTTGCCTCCTTAGGCAGGTTTATTCCTAGGTATTTTATTTTTTCTGTTGTGATGGTAAATGTGATTGTTTCCTTAATTTCTCTTTCTGATTTTTCATTGTTGGTGTGTAGGAATGCCAGAAATTTCTGTGCATTAATTTTGTATCCAGCAACCTTACCAAATTCATTGATTAATTCTAGTAGTTTTCTGGTGGCATCTTTAGGATTTTCTATGTATAGTATCATGTCATCCATAAACAGTGACAGTTTTACTTCCTCTTTTCCAATTTGTATTCTTTTATTTCTTTTTCTTCTCTGATTGCCATGGTTAGGGCTTCCAATACTATTTTGAATAAGAGTGGTGAGAGTGGACATCCTTGTCTTTTTCCTGATCTTAGAGGAAATGCTTTCAGTTTTTCACTATTGAGTGTGATGCTTGCTGTGGGTTTGTCATATATGGCCTTTATTATGTTGAGGTAGGTTCCCTCTATGCCCATATTCTGGAGAGTTCTTTTATAATAAATCAGTGTTCAATTTTCTCAGAAGTTCTTTCTGAATCTATTGAGATGACCACATGATTTTTATTCCTTAATTTGTTAATGTGGTTGTAACCCATTGATTGATTTGCATATATTGAAGAATTCTTGCATACCTGGTATAAATCCCACTTGATCACGGTGGATGATCCTTTTCATGTGTTGTTGGATTCTGTTTGCTACTTTTTTGTTCAGGATTTTTGCATCAATGTTCATCAATGATATTGGTCTACAATTTTCTTTTTTTTGTGGTATCTTTTTCTGGAAGGATATCAGGGTGATGGTTGCTTTGTGGAATGAATTTGGGAGTGTTCCTCCCTCTACAATGTTTTGGAACAGTTTGAGAAGGATCAGTTTTAGCTCTTCTCTAAATGTTTGATAGAATTTGCCTGTGTAGCCACCTGGTCCTGGACTTTGATTTTTTGGAAGAATTTTAATTACAGTTTCAATTTCATTACTTGTGATAGGTCTGTTGATATTTTCTAATTCTTCCTGTTTCAGTCTTGGAAAATTGTAACTTTCCAAGAATTTGTCCATTTCTTTGTGGTTGTCCATTTTGTTGGCATATAGTTGTTTGTTGTAGTCTCTTATGATGCTTTGTATTTCTCCGGTGTCAGTTGTGATTTGTCCTTTTTCATTTCTAATTTTATTGACTTGTGTCCTCTCCCTTTTATTCTTGATGAGTCTAAGGGTTTATCAATTTTGTTTATCTTCTCAAAGAACCAACTATTAGTTTTATTGATCTTTGCTGTTGTTTTCTTTGATTCTATTTCCTTTATTTCTCCTTTGACTTTTATGATTTCTTTCCCTCTACTGACTTTGGGTTTTCTTTGTTGTTCTTTCTCCAGTTGTTTTAAGTGTAGGGTTAGATTTTTTATTTGAGATTTTTCTTGTTTCTTGAGGTGAGATTGAATTGCTATAACCTTTCCTCTTAGAACTGCTTTTGCTGAATCCCATAGGTTTTGGATCATCATGTTTTCATTGTCATTTTTTTCTATGTATTTTTAAATTTCTTCTTTGGTTTCTTCAGTGATCTCTTGATTATTTAGTGGTGCACTGTTTAGTCTCCATGTATTTGTGTTTTTTACAGTTTTTTTCCTGTAATTGATTTCCAATCTCATAGTGTTGTGGTCAGAAAAGATGCTTGATACAATCAATTTCAATTTTCTTAAATTTTTTGAGGCTTGATTTGTGACTCAAGATGTGATGTATCCTGGAGAATGTTTCATGTACACTTGAGAGAAAGTGTATTCTGCCACTATCAGGTGGAATGGTCTATAAATATAAATTGAATCTATCTGGTCTATTGTGTCATTTAAAGATTGTGTTTCCTTCTTTATTTTCTGTTTCTATGATCTGTCCATTTGTGTAAATGGTGTGTTAAATTCCCCTACAATTATCGTGTTACTATCAATTTCTACTTTGATGGTTGTTAGCATTTGCCTTATGTATTGAAGTGCTCTTATCTTGGGTGCATAAATATTTATTATATCTTTTTCTTGGATTGATCCTTTGATAATTATGTAGTGTCTTTCTTTGTCTCTTGTAATAGTCTTTATTTTAAAGTTTATTTTATCGGATACGAGTACTGCTACTCCAGCTTCCTTTTGATTTCCATTTGTATGGAATATCTTTTTCTATCTCTTCCCTTTCAGTCTGTATGTGTCCCTAGGTTGAAGTGGGTCTCTTCTAGACAGCATATCTATGGGTCTTCTTTTTATATCCATTCAGCCAGTCTGTGTCTTTTGGTTGTGGCATTTAAATTCAAGGTTATATGAATATATGTATGTTCTTATTGCCATTTTCTTAATTGTTTGGGGATTGGTTTTGTGGGTCTTTTTCTTCTCTTGTGTTTCCCACCTAGAGAATTTTCTTTACCTTTTGTTGTAAAGCTGCTTTGGTGTTGCTGAATTCTCTTAGCTTTTGCTTTTCTGAAAAGCTTTTGATTTATCCATCGAATCTGAATAAGATCCTTGCTAGGTAGAGTAATCTTGGTTGTAGGTTTTTCTCTTTCATCACCTTAAATATATCCTGCCACTCCCTTCTGGCCTCCAGAGTTTCTGCTGAAAAATCAGCTGATAACCTTTGGGGATTCCTTTATATGTTATTTTTTTCCCCTTGCTGCTTTTAATATTTTTTCTTTGAATTTAATTTTTGTTAGTTTTATTAATGTATGTCTTGGTGTGTTTCTGTCTAGAGTGTATGGGACTCTCTGTTCTTCCTTGACTTTGGTGACAATTTCCTTTCCCATGTTAGGGAAGTTTTCGACTCTGATCTCTTCAAATGTTTTCTCAGACCCTTTCTTTTTCTTTTATTCTTCTGGGACCCCTATAATTCGAATGTTGGTGCATTTAGTGTTATAACAGAGGTCTCTTAGTTTGTCTTCAATCTTTTAAGTCTTTTTTCTTTATTCTGCTCCTTGGCAGTTATTTCCACCCTTTTGTCTTCCAGCTCACTTATTCATTCTGCCTCAGTTATTCTGTTACTGATTCCTTCTAGTGTATTTTTCATTTCAGTTATTGTGTTGTTCATCTCTGTTTCCTTGTTCTTTAGTTATTCTAGATCTTTGTTAAACATTTCTTGTATTTTCTCAATCCATGACTCCATTCTATTTCTGAGATTCTGGATCATCTTTACTATCATTATTCTGAATTCTTTTACAGGTAGATTGCCTATTTCCTCTTCATTTATTTGGTCTTGTAGGTTTTTACCTTGTTCCTTCATCTGTGAGATATTTTTTTGCCATCTCTCTCTCTCTCTCTTTTTTTTTTTTTTTTTATGAGTGGGATTGTGTTCCTGTCTTACTGGTTGTTTGGCCTGAGGCTTCCAACACTGGAGTTTGTAGGCTGTTGGGTAGGGCTGGGTCTTGGTATTGAGATGAGGACCTCTGTGAGACCTCATCTCTCTCCAATGAATATTCCCTGGGGTCTGAGTTTCTCTTGTAGTACAGTGGTTCCAACATGGAACTCCCACCTCAGCATCCTCGGCCTGACCCCCGGCTTGTGAATTAAGATCCCACAAGCTGTGTGGGGTGGCAAAAAAATAAAAAGAGAACAATAATAAAGTAAACCAGCTTTACTATTATTACTCTAAATTTTTTCAGGTAGATTGCCTATCTCTTCTTCATTTAATTGTTTTTGTGGGGTTTTGTCTTGTTCTTTCATCTGCAACACATTTCTTTGTCTCCTCATTTTGTCTAACCTTCTGTGTTTGTGGTCTCCTTTCCACAGGCTGCAGGATCATAGTTCCTCTTGTTTCTGGTTTCTGCTCCCTGCTGGGTGAGGTTGGTCCAGGGACTTGTGTAGGCTTCCTGGTGGGAGGGACAGGTGCCTGCCCTCTCATGGGTGGAGCTGGGTCTTGTCCCTCTGATAGGCAAGGCCATATCAAGGGGTGTGTTTTGAGGTGGTTGTGAACTCAGTATAACTTTAGGCAGCCTGTCTCCTGATGGGTAGAGCTGGGTTCCTATCTTGGTGGTTGTTTGGCCTGAGGCTTTCCAGCTCTGGAGCCTGTGGGTTGTTTGTGGGGTGGAGTGAGTCTCAGTGCTGAAATGTGGACATCTGGGAGATCCCACTCTGATCAGTATTCCCTGGGGCTTCGGCTACCAGTGTCCTTTCCCTCAGAGTGAGCTATAGTTCACCTTTGCCTCCCCAGGAGACCCTCTAAGACCCTTAGGTAAGAGTAACCCAGGCTGTTATGGAGGTACTGCTTTGTGCTTGGTCCCAGTGCATGTGAGACCTTGTATGCACCCTCCAAGGGTGGAGTCTCTGTTCCCCCCAGCCCTGTGGAACTCCTACACTCAAGCTCTTCTGGCCTTCAAGGCTGAATTCTCTGGGGGTGCTTCTGCCTACTGCCAGACCCCCAGACAGTCTTGGAGGCCTATTTTATGTGGGAACGTCCTTGTGTAGCCTCTGTGGGTTTAATATTTTTTGGTGCAACTGTTGTTTTTAGTATAGATGTCTGCCACCTCTTTCCTCAATGTATGCTAGCCATTATCCCCTTGATAGGAGGTGTGACTGATGTTGTGGTGATCAGAGCCTGCACTGGATATTGAGCAGGGCCTCCCCTTTGCTCTGTGTTTGCTACTTCCCTGTCAGAGGTGGAGTCTTCTCCCTAGTTGTTGGAGTAGAGGCCCTCAGCTCTGTTTCTTAGCTGTGTTTCTGATCTGAATTGCGAGGTAGGTGGGATTAGAGCACTCCCACTGGGAGGGAAGTCACTGGGTATTCCTTCTCCAGAGGTGTTTACCTGTGGGTGTGCTCTGTTGTGTCACCTTCCACCCATTCTGTGAGCTCTCAGATTATGCTGTTGTTGGCACTGCTTTTGGCCCCCTCATAACTGTGGTTATGCCAGCAATTGGCCCTGGTGCCTCTCAGACATTGTTTTCACCAGGCCAGCCACCAGTGTAGATCCACTGAAGTCAGGTCCCAGCACTGCAGTGATCATGTATCTGGACCCGTTGTGGGTGATATGGGGGCATCTCTGACTCTAGCATGGCTCAACCCCTTCGTGTATGTGCCCACAAAGTCTACAGCTGCTAAAGCCTGGCCCGTCTTGGTTGCAGGAGCATTCATTGTCCATTCAGATGTTCTGTTGGTGCTAAGTTTACAAGGCCATTGCAGAGGTGTCAGTTCGTGGTTTGCACAGCTGCGAGGAGAGATTTTAGCTTTTCTTCCTTAGTTGCATGTCCCCTGGAGCTCAGCTGTGGTTTCAGCTCCACTTCTACGTGTAGGCCACCCACAAGGGTCTGCTCCTGAGGCTGCCGTGGAGCATACGAGTCCACCCTGACAATGAGGGAGTGTGGAGGCAGTGCAGTGACCAGGGTCGTGGGATTCCCAGTGACGTTGGGTGTGTGTGGGAGTCAGTGGTTGCAGGCACAAGAGAGCCAGCCCCAGTGGGGGCCCCTCCCAGTGCCCAGGGAGGCAGGGGCTGGCACGTGGGGAGAGAGGCTGCAATGGTAGCTCCTCCCCTTATGTGTCACTTAACAATGGTTCTTTGCTTCTATGGCAGTTTGAATTTCCTCCACAAGCATTCCCCATTGCAGGTTTCCTCAATCCCGCTCCCTCAGCCTGTCTCCTCACAGCCAACAGCAGTTGGCATTCACTCCCTTGGTTTGCTCTCTGAACCTCACATTCCAGCACCTAGACCTCGTCCACACTGAGGACACATGTCTCAGGCTAGGGTGTTCAGGGCTGTGGCATGGACCATTTGTGTAGGTCTCACTCTGTCCTGCCTGCCAAAGACCAGTTGCTTCACTCTCTTGCAATAGTCCCCAAAGCTCCCCTTTTGTCCCAACTGATCTCCCTGCTGGGGAGGGGACTTTCTCAGATCTGGGAACCTCTCCTCTCCTTCAGCTCCCCCCCAGGGGTGCTGTTCCTGCCCCGCTTCCTCTCCTCTTCTTTTGCCCTTCTGATTTCTTTCATCCTACCTGGTTATGTGGGGATATTTCTCATCCTTTTAGGTGTCCAAGGTACTCTGCTAGTGTTCAGAGGGTGCTCTGTGAGAGTGTTCCACTTGTAGATATATTCTTGATGCTTTGTTGGGAGAGATGAACTCCACATCCCCTTACTCCTCTGCCATCTTGACTCCAGAGAATTGATCTGTTTATCATTGTGTAATAGCCCTTTTTGCTTTGATACTCTTCCTTGTTCCAAAGCCTGTACTGTCTAAAATTAATAAAGTGACTCCAGCTTTCTTTAGATTAGTGATAGTATAGTAGATTTTTCTCCATCCCTTACTTTTAACCTATCTGACTTTATATTTAAAGTGGATTTATTGGAGATAAAAGCATAGTTAGGCTATGCTTTTGTAATGATCTGACAATCTCTGTTTTTTAATTGGTATAATTAGACCATTCATAGTTAATGTGATTATTGATATAGTTGGATTAATATCTATAATCTTTATAATTGCTTTTTATTAATTGTACTTGTATCACACCCCCCCCCCCCTTTCTGCCCTCTCTGGTTTTAATTGAGCATTTTGTATGATTCCATTTTATCTCTTCTCTCAGCATATCATTTATATGTCTTAAAAAAGTTAAGTAGTCACCTTAGAGTTTACAATATACAGTTTTAAATGATTTAAGTACATTTTCAAACAACACTATACTGCTTCACATGTATTGCAGTTACATTATAATGGACTCTCCCCTGTTCCATTCTCATCCCTGTGACACTGCTGCCCTTTGTTGCATTTATCCTTATGCAATAATCACCAAATACATTTTTATTAAAGCACTATTAGTGCTGTAAATAAACACTTATACTTCAAATCAATTAAAAATAAGAAAAATAAAATATTTTTAAAAATTTCATTTATTCCCTCTCTAATACTCTTCCTTCCTTTATGCAGATATAAGTTTCAGAGTTATATAATTTTTCCTTTTCCTGAAGAATTTCTTTTAACATTCTTAAAAATTAAAAAAAAAATTTTAACATCTTTATTGAAGTATAATTGTTTTACAATGGAGTGTTAGATTCTGCTTTATAACAATGTGAATCAGCTATACATTTACATATATCCCCATATATCCTCCCTCTTGTGTCTCCCTCCCACCTTCCCTATCCCACCATTCTAGGTGGTCACAAAGCACCGAGCTGACCTACCTGTGCTATGCAGCTGCTTCCCACTAGCTATCTATTTTACATTTGGTAGTATATATAAGCCCATGGCACTCTCACTTCGTCCCAGCTTACCCTTCCCCCTCCCTGGGTCCTCAAGTCCATTCTCTATGCCTGCATCTTTATTCCTGTCCTGCCCCTAGGTTTTTCACAACCTTTTTTTTTTTTTTTTAGGTTCGTATATATGTGTTAGCATACGGTATTTATTTTTCTCTTTCAGACTTACTTCACTCAGTATGACAGTCTCTAGGTCCATCTACCTCACTACAAATAACTCATTTTCTTTTCCTTTCATGGCTGAGTAATATTCCATTGTATATATGTGCCATCTCTTCTTTATCCATTCATCTGTCGATGAACATGTCGGTTGCTTCCATGTCCTGGTTATTGTAAATAGAGCTGCAATGAACATTGTGGTACATGACTCTTTTTTTTTTTTTTCGGTACGCGGGCCTCTCACTGTTGTGGCCTCTCCCATTGTGGAGCACAGGCTCCAGATGCACAAGCTCAGTGGCCATGGCTCATGGGCCTAGTCTCTTCACGGCATGTGGGATTTTCCTGGACCGGGGCATGAACACGTGTCCCCTGCATCGGCAGGCAGACTCTCAACCACTGCACCTGTCCTATTTTTCATTTTTTAAGGAACCTCCATACTATTCCCCATAGTGGCTGTATCAATTTACATTCCCACCAGGAGGACAAGAGGGTTCCCTTTCCACCACACCATCTCCAGCATTTATTGTTTGTAGACTTTTCTTAAAACAACTTTATTGGAGCGTAATTCCTTTACAATGTTGTGTTAGTTTCTGTTTTAACAAAGTGAATCAGCTACACATATACATATATCCCCATATCTCTTCTCTCTTGTGTTTCTCACCTTCCCACACTCCCTATCCCACCCCTCTAGGTGGTCACAGAGCACCGAGCTGATCTCCCTGGGCTATCTGGTTGCTTCCCACTAGCTATTGGTTTTGCATTTGGTAGTGTATATATGTCCATGGCACTCTTTCACTTCATCCCAGCTTACACTTCCCCCTCCCCGTGTCCTCAAGTCCATTCTCTAGTAGGTCTGCATCTTTATTTCCTTTCTGCCCCTAGGTTCTTCATGACCTTTTTTTTTTTTTTTGCTCTATGTGGGCCTCTCACTGTTGTGGCCTCTCCCGTTGTGGAGCACAGGCTCTGGATGCATAAGCTCAGCGGCCATGGCTCATGGGCCCAGCTGCTCCGTGGCTCATGGGATCTTCCCGGACTGGGGCATGAACCCGTGTCCCCTGCATCGGCAGGTGGACTCTCAACCACTGCACCACCAGGGAAGCCCTTATTTTATTTTTTAATTCCATATATATATGAGTTATCATAAGGTATTTGTTTTCCTCTTTCTGACTTACTTCAATCTGTATGACAGACTTTAGGTCCATCCACCTCACTACAAATAACTCAATTTCATTTCCTTTTTTAGCTGAGTAATATTCCATTGTATATATGTGCCACATCTTCTTTATCCATTCATCTGTCAATGGGCACCTAGGTTGCTTCCATGTTCTGACTATTGTACCTAGAGCTGCAATAAACATTCTGGTACATGACTCTTTTTGAATTATGGTTTTCTCAGGGTATATGCCCAGTAGTGGGATTGCTGGGTTGTATGGTAGTTCTATTTTTAGTTTTTTAAGGAAACTCCATAATGTTCTCCATAGGGGCTGTAGCAATGTACATTCCCACCAACAGTGCAGGGGGTTCCCTTTTATCCACACCTTCTCCAGCATTTATTGTTGGTAGATTTTTTGAAGATGGCCATTCTGACTGGTGTGAGGTGATACCTCATTGTAGTTTTGATTTACATTTCTCTAATGATTAGTGATGCTCAGCATCTTTCCATGTGTTTGTCGGCAATCTGTGTATCTTCTTTGGAGAAATGTTTATTTAGGTCTTCTGGCCATTTGTGGGTTGGGTTGTTTGTTTTTATTGATATTGAGCTTCATGAGCTGCTTTTAAATTTTGGAGATTAATCCTTTGTCAGTTGCTTCATTTGAAAATATTTTCTCCCATTCTGAGGATTGTCTTTTGGTCTTGCTTATGGTCTCCTTTGCTGTGCAAAAGCTTTTAACTTTCATTAGCTCCCATTTGTTTATTTTTGTTTTCATTTCCATTTCCCTAGGAGGTGGGTCAAAAAGGATCTTGCTGTGATTTGTTATAGAGTGTTCTGCCTATATTTTCCTCTAAGAATTTTACAGTGTCTGGCCTTACATTTAGGTCTTTAATCCACTTTGAGTTTATTTTTGTGTATGGTGTTAGGGAGTGTTCTAATTTCATTCTTTAGATGTGGCTGTCCAGTTTTCCCAGCACCATTTATTGAAGAGGCTGTCTTTTCTTCACTGTATATTCTTGCCTCCTTTATCAAAAATAGGGTGACCATATGTGCGTGGGTTTATCTCTGAGTTTTCTATCCTGTTCCATTGATCTATATTTCTGTTTCTGTGCCAGTACCATACTGTCTTGATTACTGTAGCATTGTAGTATAGTCTGAAGTCTGGAAGCCTGATTCTTCCAGCTCCATTTTTCTTTCTGAAGACTGCTTTGGCTATTCGGGGTCTTTTGCATTTCCATACAAATTGTGCAATTTTTTCTTGTAGTTTTGTGAAAAATGCCATTGGTAATTTGATAGGGATTGCATTGAATCTGTAGATTGCTTTGGGTAGTATAGTCATTTTCACAATGTTGATTCTTCCAGTCCAAGAACATGGTATATCTTTCCATCTGTTTATGTCATCTTTAATTTCTTTCATCAGTATCTTGTAGTTTTCTGCATACAGGACCAGATTTTGCTTGTTGGAAAATTTTTAATCACAGTCTTAATTTCAGTGCTTGTGACTGGTCTGTTTATACTTTCTATTTCTTCCTTGTTCAGTCTTGGATGTTGTGCATTTCTAAGAATTTGTTCATTTCTGCCAGGTTGTCCATTTTATTGGCATACAGTTCCTTGTAGTAATCTCTCATGATCCCTTGTATTTCTGCAGTATCAGTTGTTACTTCTCCTTTTTCATTTCTAATTCAGTTGATTTGAGTCTTCTCCCTTCTTTTCTTGATGAGTCTGCCTAATGGTTTATCAATTTTGTTTATCTTCTCAGAGAACCAGCTTTTAATTTTGTTCATCTTTGCTATCATTTCCTTCATTTCTTTTTCATTTCTTTCTGCTTTGATCTTTATGTTTTCTTTCCTTCTGCTGACTTTGGGATTTTTTGTTCTTCTCTCTCTAATTGCTTTAGGTATAAAGTTAGGTTGTTTATTTGAGATGATCCTTGTTTCTCGAGGTAGGGTTGTATTGCTATAAACTTCTCTCTTAGAACTGCTTTTGCTGCATCCCATATATTTTGGGTCATCGTGTTTCCATTTTCATTTGTTTCTAGGTATTTATTGATTTCCTCTTTGATTTCTTCAGTGATCTCTTGGTTATTATGGAGTGTATTGTTTAACCTCCATGTGTTTGTATTTTTTATATACTTTTTTCCTGTAATTGATATCTAGTCTCATAGCATTGTGGTAGGAAAAGATACTTGATATGATTTCAATTTTCTAAAATTAACAAGGCTTGATTTGTGACCCTAGATATGATCTACCCTGGAGAATGTTCCATGAGCACTTGAGAAGATGGTGTATTCTCTTGTTTTTGGATGGAATGTCCTATAAATATCAATTAAGTCCATCTTGTTTCATGTATCATTTAAAGCTTGTGTTTCATTATTTATTTTCATTTTGGATGATCTGTCCATTGGTGAAAGTGGGGTGTTAAAGTCCCCTACTATGAATGTGTTATTGCCAATTTCCCCTTTTATGGCTGTTAGTATTTGCCTTATGTATTCAGGTGCTCCTATGTTGGATGCATAAATATTTACAATTCTTATATCTTCTTCTTGGATTGATCCCTTGATCATTATGTAGTGTCCTTCTTTGTCCCTTGTAATTGTCTTTATTTTATAGTCTATTTTGTCTGGTATCAGAATTGCTACTCCATCTTTCTTTTGATATTCCATTTGCATGGAATATCTTTTTCCATCCCCTCAATTTCCATCTGTATGTGTCCATAGGTCTGAAGTGGGTCTTTTGTAGACAGCATGTATATGGGTCTTGTTTTTGTATCCATTCATCCAGTCTATGTTTTGTGGGAGCATTTAAGGTAAATATCGATATTTATGTTTCTATTCCCATTTTCTTAATTGTTTTTGGTTTGGCATTGTAGGTCTTTTCCTTCTCTTTTGTTTTATGCCTAGAGAAGTTCCTTTAGCATTTGATGTAAAGCTGGTTTTTTGGTGCTGAACTCTTAGCTTTCGCTTGTCTGTAAAGTTTTAATTTATTTGTCAAATCTGAATGAGATCCTTGCTGGGAGGAGTAATCTTAGTTGTAGGTTTTTCCCTTTCATCATTTTACATATGCCCTACCACTCCCTTCTGGGTTGCAGAGTTTCTGCTGTAAGATCAGCTGTTAACCCTATGGGGATTCCCTTGTATGTTATTTGTTGTTTTTCCCTTGCTGTTTTTAATATTTTTTCTTTTTATTTAGTTTTTGATAGCTTGATTCATATGTATATTGCCATGTTTCTCCTTGGCTTTATCCTGTATGGGACTGTCTGTACTTCCTGGCATTGACTGACTATTTCCTTTTCCATATTAGGGAAGTTTTCAACTATAATCTCTTCAAATATTTTCTCAGTCCCTTTCTTTTTCTCTTCTTCTGGAACCCCTATAATTCAAATGTTGGTGTGATTAATGTTGTCCCAGAAGTCTCTAAGACTGTCCTCAATTCTTTTCATCTTTTTTCGTTATTCTGTTCTGCAGTAGTTAGTTTCACTATTTTATCTTCCAGGTCACTTATCTATTCCTCTGTCTCAGTTATTCTGCTATGATTCCTTCTACAGAATTTTTAATATCATTTATTGTGTTGTTCATCATCATTTACTCATTAGTTTTTCTAGGTCCTTGTTAAACGTTTCTTGTATTTTGTCCCTTCTATTTCCAAGATTTTGGATCATTTTTACTATCATTACTCTGAAGTGATTTTCAGGTAGACTGCATATTTCCTCTTCATTTGTTTGGTTTAGTGGGCTTTTACCTTGCTTCTTCATCTGCTGTATGTTCCTCTGTCTTCTCATTTTGCTTATCTTATTGTGTTTGGGCTCTCCTTTTTGCAGGCTGCATATTCGTAGTTCCTATTGTTTTTGGTATCTGCCCCCAGTGGCTAAGGTTAGTTCACTGGGTTGTGTAGGCTTCCTGGTGGAGGGGACTAGTGCCTGTGTTCTGGTAGATGAGACTGGATCTTTTCTTTCTAGTGGGCAGGTCTGCATCCAGTGGTGTGTTTTGGGGTGCCTGTGACCTTATTATGATTTTAGGCAGCATCTCTTCTAATGAATGGCATTGTGTTCCTGTTTTGCTAGTTGTTTGGCATACAGTGTCCAGAACTGTAGCTTGCTTGTTGTTGAGTGGATCTGAGTCTTAGAGTTGAGATGAAGATCTCTGGGAGAGCTTTCACCATTTGATATTACATGGAGCTGGGACGTCTCTGGTGGACCAATGTCCTGAACTCGGCTCTCCCACCTCAGAGACACAGGCCTAACACCCGGCCAGAACACCAAGACCCTGTCAGCCACACAGCTGTTTCCTTAGATGACTAGTGTCAAAAGGAGGCTCTGCAGCTAGACAGCCCAGACCACACTTGCAGGGCTGCACTCTGAGGGTCCCATTGGTTTACTTTTAATATTGTATCTCAGGAAATAGGGAGGCAAACTGGAGAACAATTATACCACAGAAGACCATATACTGGAGTGAATGTTCTGAGCCCCACATCAGGTTGGGGGTCTGGCAATGGGAAGAGGAATTACCAGATAATCAGACTTTGAAGCCTAGTGGGATTTGATTGCAGGACTTTGACAGGACTGCTAGTGTTGGAGGGTCTCCTGCATAGGTGGGGGGCAGCTGTGGCTCACCACGGGGACAAGGACACTGGCAGCAGAAGTTCTGGGAAGTACTCCTAGGTGTGAGCCCTCCTGGAGTCTGCCATTAGTCCCACCAAAGAGGCTGCAGGCTCCAGTGCTCTCTTTTAACATTTCTTGCAGGGAAGTTCTGCTGACAATAAATTACTTATGTTTTTGTTTGTCTGAGAAAGTCTCTATTTTTCCTTACTTTGGAAGGAGAATTTCATTGGATATAGAATTTTCGATTGGTGATGCCCCCGCACCCCCCCACACCTGAAATTTAAAGATTTCACTCTTTTCTTGATTGTATGATTTCTGGTGAGAAGTCCATTGTACTTCTTATTCATATTTTTCTATAGGTTAGGTTTTTTTTTTCCTCCTCTGTCTTCCTTCAAGATATTCTCTTTGTCTTTTTTTTTTGACAGCTTGAATATAATATAATATAAATTTGTGTTATTTATTCTATGTAGTGTTTTATGAGTTTCCTAGATCTGTGGTTTAATGTCCATCATTAATTTTGGAAAGTTCTTAGCCATTATTACTTCAAATATTTTTCCTGCTTCATTCTTTTTATTCTCCTTTTTGTATTCCAATTATGTGAATGTTATACCTTTCAAAATTGTCCCATAGTCCTTGGGTGTTTTGTTATTTTTTAAAAACTTTTTTTCTCTTTGCATTTCAGTTTAAGTTTCTATTGACCTATCTTCAAGTTCACTAATTCTTTCCTTGGTCCTGTTGAGTCTACTGATGGTACTGTTAAAGACATTCTTCATTTCTGTTACTGTTTTTTTTCATTTTTTATTTTTAACATCTCCTTTTGACTTGCACTTAAAAGTTTCTATCTCTCTGCCTACATTACCCATCTAGCATGTTGTCTGCATTTCCCATTAGAGCCCTTAACATATTAATCATAGTTATTTAAAATTCCCTGTATGACAATTCCAACATCTGTGTTTTATCTGAGTTTGGTTCTTATGATTGCTTTATCTCTTCAGACTGTGTTTTTTCTTGTCTTTTGCATGCATTGTAATTTTTTATCAAAAGCTGGACATGTATTGAATAACAAGAAGTGAAATAGATAGGCCTTTAGCATGAGGTTTTATGTTATTCAGGCTAAGATTTGGACTGTTTTCAATGTTTGTTGTGGCTATAGGTACTAGAGGCTTCAAATTCTTCTGGTGTCTTTGTTTCTCTTCTTTATGCCTTTGGAGTCTCTCTGTGTTCATTCAGAAAGAGTCTGTGCCTTGTAACTCTTTCAGCCACAATCCATTGTTTTTATGCCAGAGCTTTATAGTGGATGGTTGTGTTGAGAGGAGAGTTTTCCATAATCTTGTGATGAAGTCTCCATCTTTTATTGCGCCTGTTTTTTTGGGTTGTGACCTTCACAAGTGCCTCTGTTCCTCCTCCAGTGGTACAGCTCCCTCACTTATTCTATCCCCTGCTCCCTTCCATGGCTATACAGTTCCAATATGTTTACTTGAAGCCCTGTCTCCTGTTGACTATGTTTCCTCCCACTTAGATAAGACAGGAGCTGGAGGGGCTGGGGTAGGAAGAAATGCTGTTCCCTTAGCTGGGATAATGCTCTGGCAAAGTCTTTCCCCCTGGAGAGTTGGATCTTGTTATAGAGAAGGCTCTGAGTTCATTTCTCTATCATTACTCTTCTCCTCTCCATGCCAAAGCCACAAGGAGATCCTTCTCAACATGAGAACCTGGTGGGGTTCCTGGAGGGAAACCTCATGAAAGTGTGGGGGCCTCCCATGACTGCAGCCCCAGGATTTTCTTACTCTCATGCTAATCCACACTCAGTCTCCAGCAATTAGTCAATATTGCCATTTAAATATTCCTACCAGTTTCTGCCTCCAGTGGCTTCTGCTTCAGGAAAGCAGATCTCAGTTACAGTATTCCTTTGGATGTGCCTGTCTCTTCATATTTTGAGTGGTGGTCTGCCTTGTGACCTCAGTTTTCTGATGAGTCCAAGGACATGATGACTTTTCAATTTGACCAGCGTCATCTTCTAAGAACAGGAGTGATGCCTTCTGTCACAACATTAAGGTTTGAGAAGTCCATCAAGTTAGACATTTAGGTTCGAGGGTGAGGGTGGTCTAATGGATCACATTGGCATGATGCCAGAAGATTTGGGTCTGCATCAGGGACATAATTTCCTTATTTGTTAAATGGGAGCAATTCTACCTGACCCAGAATGTTGTGAGGGAACAAATGTGACAGATGAGAAGGTCTTTCTGTCATTGTTAAGATGGCCACTACCTTCCTTCCTGGACCCAGTGGCTCTAGTATGGCAGAAGGAAGACTTCAGGTTTTTATGCCATTTGTTTTTTCTCATGTCCTTCTACATCTTTCCTGACTTGCCCTATTGTCAAGTAATCAGTCCCACATTTATAAAACATCAGCCCGGGACCTGGTTTCTCTCAGGCTACACACACACACACACGCATCCTGCCCCAGTATTGGTTGGCCTCCAGACTTCAGAAACATGCCTTCTGTCAGTTTAAAGGGGAGTTGACAGGAATCATTGGGAAAACCCATTCATTCTGGCATCTGTGCTCATGGAATCTGCTCCTGCTGGACATTCTCTGCACCCAGAGTGATGCCAACATCAGGCAATGCCCTGGGCCTCCTCTCCTTTTTACCTGAGCTTTGCTCACCCTATGCCTGTGGGCCCTGGTGAGTGGCTGCAGAAGACTGGTTGACCTCCCAAGGCAGCTCCTGAGAGCCGGCTGCCAGGGATTTCTCTCAAATGGGGCCTTCCAAGGGATGGATACATTTCCTGGTCCTAAAGCAGAGAAATTAGAAACAGAAAGAGACATGGAAAGATGTTCTGCTGAAAATAAACCCCTTCTCTCTCCCCCAGCAGTTAAATAAAAGTTCTCTTTCATTTGGGTATATTTTATTTTTAAAACTTCAATTTAACAGTTTTTAAAAACAAAGTGGAATAGGTCAGAGGTTTGTTTAAGAAAAACACTGGAATTTTCTCTTTTTCTACAAGCCCTTCCTGATGAGGCTGCTTGAAACCCTTCCTGGTGAGGCTGCTTCTCATAACTCTGCTTGAACACTTTTCCAAAAGCAATGGCCTTTTAGGTCCCTGGGTGACCCAATCAACCCCATGTCCTTCAATCTCTGCATTTGTGTCACTTTCCCACTTCAGCCACCTCAAGGCAGAGAACGCCCCCAGCTCATGCCATTTAGGTGAGCAGCAGACTCCCTCTGGGTCCCAGAGAGAACATGAGACAGCTTCTCCATGTGCTTGGGAATAGATGTGGCCTCTTTAAGACTTTCCACTTTGGGGGGACTCTTGACCAACTTCCTGGGAGGAGTTGGGATAAGAACATATCCTGTGACTGCTGTTAGGATCCATCCACAATTATGGGCCTCATTTATGGGTTTCCCAGAGAAAGCACATAGAAGGAAATATGGATCCCTTGACCCTCTGCTTTATGCACATATTCTGGAAATTCTCATTGGCATCCTCCTTTTCACTCACTTTGCTTGTCATGGAGACGAGTTGTCTTTATATATTTCTTTGTGTGATTATTTGTTTAAAGTCCATCTCTCTCTTGTTCTTGTCTCCAGTGAGGGCTTTGATCACTCATCATCTCTGAATTCTTAGGGCCTTGCACTGTGCCTGGTACAGAGTAAACTCGCAAATGTTTGGTGGCATTATTTTAATTTAATCCTCACAACAGCCTTATGGATAAACCATATTATTATATCCATTTTACAGATGAAGGAAATGAGACTTTAAACAACTCACTCACAGCCCCAAATGGAAATCCAGATCTGAATTATTGATTTTTAAGCCCATGCTTTCAACTGACACACTATAAATCCTCCTGGTAGGGGAGGGAGAAAGAAAGAAAATGAACACACTGTACAATCTTATGAGAATATAACAAGAAGAAAAAGAAGAAACATGCTTGAGGGACCTGTAAAAAGGAGGGTTTAAAAAGTATGTTTCAGGCAAGAACTCTCTGGAAGGCAATTTCTAATGGCAAGCACTGGCTCTGGAGTGCTTTTGGTGAGACCAGTCACATTAATATTTATTTTGGCAAATCAGGGTTAGAAACTTTCTCTTTTGGCAGTCATTGGAATTTTGAAATAAAAATCTATAAATGGATTAAAGATTTGATTGTGTATTTCAATTGAATGATTTTTTTTTTGGTTTAAAATATGAGTTAACAGTCTATTTCAAATTTATTTGACATTGTAATTGTTAAAATGATAATTCACCAGCTAGAATTTAATATTTTACCTGGAGGAAGGGTGGACACTATCATTTGTTGAGCAAGCTTATATGCTAGGTCCTTCACATTGAATCTAAGATAGCATCTTTGAAGACAGGTTGTCTCTTCCCTGGCTTTACTATCTCCCATAGTGCCCAATAAATGGCTGGGGTTGGGAGGTCCAGAGTCTGCTCTGGGTTCTGTCTTTATGAGTCCCAGGCAAATCCTGGGATCTTCCAAGGGCACCATTTTCTCCTAAGTGAAGGAGGAAGGGTTAGATGGTCATTAAGGATTTTTCTGGGTTAAAAGTTCAATGAGTCCATGACTCCTGATGGCTGTTCTGGCCTCTTTTTTACAGTCCTCTTTCTTTAGGAATAGGGGAAAGGCTGGGGAGGTAAAGCAACTGTTCAGCCAACACCTGCACAGCCTTTCTGACAGGTGGGCCCTGAGAATACACAGTCTGTATGTGTGTTGGTCAAACGCTGAGCCTGCAGCCTGCAGCTGGCCTCCTGGGCTTCTATCGACCCCTTGGCTGCCATGTCAGCTTTGGAATGTCCGAGTCTCCGGCAACCATTCAATCGTTTGCTTTTTCTCCTCCTAAGAGACAGTCAAGGGCATTGGGGGGCTTGTTACTTTGGGAAGTCTTCCACATTTATGAATGCCTTGTAACCCCTAATGAGTGACAGATTTATTTGACAATTTTTGATAAGTGGGTTGTTTGTGACTCGCTGACGGAAGGAATTATTTGTAATTCCAACTTGAAAGGTTGACCATCTGAGGGCGATGACTAAGTGAGTGTCCGTAGGAAAATGTCATTCGTCGTTGCTTAACATCCTGTCACATATCATCTTCTGATCTTTCTGTTTTTATTGTTTTGATCTCAAAAAAAAATCTTTTAAAATGTGAGAGCTGGAAATTGGGAAATGACAGAACTATTTATGGTCCCTGTAAGCAGCTGACCCATTTCAGTGACACACGTTATAAACATGTTGTGTTAAAATCCCAACCCTTTGCTTTTGATTTTAATTACTTGGAATTCGTTGAACTTGAGGGACCAGATTCTGTTTCCTGCTGAGATTCGGTAATGGTGACATTCTGACTTGGCAGAGTGAGCGTCACTCTGCTGAGTCACGGTTCTCTTAACTTCGTCCAGGTCCCCGCAAACCTAAGAACTAGAATTTGGTCACTTTGCAGGTGTCTGGAACTGTTCCCAGTGCCTATTGCTAAATATAGAGAACGACTATAAACTTTTTGCTTTAAAGACATGCAAAGTCCTTTCTTCTTTCCTGACAGGGCCCCACCTCTGCTAACTTAGTTGTAATGTCCAGAACTATCTCTTAAAGACTGGTTCTGCGGTTAGTTCATGAGTTGGGTGATCTGTCGTGTTCTACGCATTTTACGTGAACTTTTCTCATTTAACCCTCGCAACATCCTTTAGAGGTAACTGCTGTTACTATTTTCAGGTGTGGACTGGTTAGCTAACTTAGCTGAAACCATTTAGCAAGTAAATGACAGAGCCAAGATGTGAGTCCAGGGAGGTCTGATGCCAGGGCTGTGCTGTTACTATGCTGTGATTCATTGTAAGTTAACTGACTCTAGTTCTGCCGACTGGGAGATATGTAAAACTGGTCATAGGAGGAATGGAGGGGAAGGAGTAGCAGGGACCAATCAGATCCAAGAAGGGAGTTACCCGGAGCAAATTCTTCCAAGGTATTGGGAAAGAAACCAGCCAACTTAAAAAATCAGGGACAAGAACCCACCAATTCATATCATAACTCTTGCAAACAAAACATAATACCTTGGGGTTCATAGATCCCCAAATAATATGAATATCTTGTTCCTAGGAAAAAATGGACAAAGGGAAAGGAGGAGATTTCAAAGGTGGAGGCCTGGACATGGACAAAGATCAAAACCACAGAGAGTTCATTGGTATCAATGGCTGATTCTTTTCTGAAAGATACAAACGTCTACTGAAATACATTTTAAAGGGCTTAAGGCAAACAGAGGCTGAGAAAGAAACAATGGAATGATAATGATAAAAAGTAAATTAACACATCAATTCATGGGTTTACCAAAGGGAGCTAAAGGAATAATGTCTTTTGTGTATACTTGCTTAAATGTGCAATATATATATATATATATATATATATATATATATATATATATATTGTGTGTGTGTCTGTGTGTGTTACACGGGCCTCTCACCGTTGTGGCCTCTCCTGTTGTGCAGCACAGGCTCCGGACGCGCAGGCTCAGTGGTCATGGCTCACGGGCCCAGCTGCTCCACGGCATGTGGGATCTTCCCAGACTGGGGCATGAACCCTCGTCCCCTGCATCGGCAGGCAGACTCTCAACCACTGCACCACCAGGGAAGCCCAATGTGCAATATTTAAAAGCAGGAAAATAATGACAAAAATTTTATCAGAATTCTTATAATGTGTAGAGATAAGGAATAATGCTTTTCATAATTAAAGCTCAGCCTTTTGTGGTCACAGAAAGAAAGAAAAGAGTTCTGCAGTTTATTATTTTTTCACTCTGTAATATGTCTTGAACATCTATTCTTTTTTTTCTGTTATTAGATAATCTGTTTATTTAATGGCAAGTGACATGTATATGACTTTTTTTTACTGAAGTGTAGTTGATTTACAATGTTGTGTTAATTTCTGCTGTACAGCAAAGTGATTCAGTTATGAACACCTATTCTTGTCAGTACATAACAATCTATCTAATCTGGTTCCTTTTAACTAATTTCATTTTCTGCAGTGTGGATGTTTAGTTATTTTGTTAACTCTCTAACAATGGACCACTGAGACTGTTTGCAGTTTTTGCTGGTACAAAAGATGTCTCAAAGAACGTTCTTTGTGTGTGCCTCCTGTGTGGCTTTTCCCTTCTCCAGAGAGTGATAGCGGGGAGAAGAGCTGATTGACCCTTCCAGCTGCCACAGCTCTGCATCCATCACTGCCAGACCACACTGCCACTGGGCTGTTCTCAGGCACGGACTGAGTATGGCAGGGGTGCCATACTTGCCTGAGGTGTGATTCGAGGGCAACTGTGGCTGAGAGCCTCCCCAGTGATCTGGCTTAAGTTTTCTCCAAACTGAGTTGTGGTCTGAGGATCATCCTCCCCAATCCTTCCTCCCTTCCCTCCTTTCACAGATGGCAGATCTTGGTCATAGTCTGAATTTTTCCCCTGCCTTCCCCTGGCCTTTTCCTCTCTATTTTTCACAGATGTTTCCCCCAGTAGATCTCCTGCACATCCACTCTTGTTTTGGTATCTACTTCTCAGGAGACCCAAACTGACCCACCCCTTTAACACAGCTATAAGCTTTTCTCTAGGAAAAATTCAGAGATATAAAAGTTGGGGGCCATGAAGTATGTATGTATTTGTATATCTGTCTGTGTATAATTTTAACTTTTTATTGGTATAAAATAAATGAGAAAGAAGTGCTCATATCATAACTAAGCAACTCAAGAAATTTCACAAACTGAGCACACCCATGAAGCCAGCACCCAGGTTAGGAAACATAACATTATCCACCCCTCAGCAGCCCCCTCCTGCCCCTTCCAGTCATCTCCCACCTCCTCCAGGTTAAGCACTCTCTGCTTTCTAACACTTAGATTTGTTTAGACTGTTCTTGAGCTTTATATAAATGAAATCATACAATGTGTTCCTTAATGTTTGGCTCCTTCTCTCACTATTATGTCTGTGAGATCAATCGTGTTCATTTATTATCACTGCTGTATAAATTCCATTATGTGACTAAGCCACCATTTATTTGATCATTTTATTATTACCATACTTTACAGTTTTTGGCTACTAAAAGCAGTGCTGAAATGAATAGTCTTGTACAAGTTTTTTGTACAAGTCTTTTGATGGACATATGTCTACATTCTATTGGGCTTAGATCTAGAAGTGGAAGTGCTAGGACACAGGGTAAGCGTATGTTCTGCTTTAGTAAGTGGTTGTGTAAATTTATACTCCCTCCAGCAAAGTAAGGGAGTTGCTCCTCTTACTTTCCAACTCTTAGTTTTATCGATCTTTTCTTGAGCCATTCTTGTGAGTATGCCTTGGTATTGCACTATGATTTCAGTGTGCTTTGATCTGGTGACTAATAAAGTTGAGCACCTTTTAATACGTTTATTTGTAATTTGATTATCATTTTCTGTAAAGCACTTGTTCAGGTCTTTTCCTCAGTTTCCTGTTAGAATATCTGATGGTTGTATTGATTTTTAGGAGTTCTTTATATTTTCCAGATATGAGTGTATGTGCATTTTAATTTTAATAGATATGACTAAAATACCTTTCAGCATGAATGAAACAATTTAAGTGCCAAAGGGACACTTTCCATTGCTCTGGAAGAAGACCATGTACCAAGTTACATTAAATTAATGTTGTTTTTAAAGGAAATTCTCACTTGCATGGTAAGTCCTACCACAGATTCTTTCTTCCCCAGTGAAGCTAGTTCTTACACCCTTCCTTCTATATAGTGAGCTTAGGTTAAAAGGAGTTTTTGCTAAATTGTTATCTCTGGGATTCAGAAACCAACAAGCTAAGCAGCTTACCCATATATACCCTCATAACATCTGAATAGGTATATCTGGTTCTCAGCTGGAACAATGCCATGGTGATTTATACTCTGAGTTATCTTGCTCAGTGAGCTAACGTCAGAAACTTAGGAGCCTTCCTTTTCCTAGTGTTTGCTCAATTATATTTCAATACTACTTTTAAGGCACCAAACATGTTATCAATAATAATCTAGAAGGTGACTGGAGTGAAATGAATTGAGCTTGCAGTTATGATGTTATTCTTCCCCACGTAAGAGGTTTCTGGAGCAGAGAGTGGCCTGAGCTGGCAGGCTTAGAAGTGCACCAGGGTAAGATGGACTGCTTCCTACAGAGACATGCTGTAAGATGGAGACTTTCCTGTCCAGTCTTTAGTGTTAAACATTTGAAAACAAAACAAAACAATACAGTTTGTACCAGTCAGGGTCCAACCAGGAGACAGAAAGCACATAGTATTTGAACATGGAAAGTTTAATATGGAGAATTATTAACTATAACAGTGGACTGAGAGGTAATGAGGGGTTGATGAGTAAGAAGTAAGGACTGTAAAGAACACAAGCATACCAGGTGTGAGGAGCAGCCAGCACTACCGGTGCTGAGACAGTGCACCCTAGAAAGAGCCCTTCCTCATTATTGGGAGCACAAGGCTGTGACTCCCTTGATGGTGGGTAAGTTGGCTGAGGTGCTGTACCCGTGGCATTTGCTAGAGATCTGCCCTCTGGGGTGCTGGGGGAGTTGTCCACAGAGAGGTGCCTCAGCAGTGTTGGGGAAGCTGCTGGTTGCTGCATGATGGTGAAGTCATCCGTGTTGGAAACCAGACACTGGAGCATCCACAGGCTGCAGGAGTTGGGAGAGAGGAGCACACCAGACCTGGAAGAGAAAAATCTCTTCCTCTTGCAGTGGCCCCCTGGTGCCCTGTACCGGTAAAGCTTAATATCATGCCAGCTGGCAAAAGGAAAAATATTTACAGGGTCCAGCTCCATTTTTGTAGAGCAGGCAAAAAATGATGAATTTGGATCTGAGAGCCCCCAAACTGATGATGGCATGCTATTATCTGTGATCAAGAGACATACAATAGAAATGTTATTTCCCATTTCTGTTAAACCAAATATTGTCCATTGTCAGTAAAGACACTGTAGTATGTTTTAAGAAATAGCCTCCTAATCCTCTGGAAGTATCAACATTATTGTATGTGTTCCTAGTGTGAGATTTGAGATACTGGACAAATGGATATCACTACTTATTATCAAATGCCCTCTTTGCTCGTTTACTTAGCAAACTTTGAATTTCTTGGCAAATCTCATTGTAAACTCATCTATGTAATGGGCCTGAATCATACTCCACAAACTTGGGTGTGCAAGACATGTTCATGTTATTTTTCAAGAACCAAATTAAATCTGTATCTGAGCCTGCATCCCTCTGAGCTGCTGGGAAATTAAATTTCAGTAATCACTGGAGTTTCCCTCCCACCCCTTCCAGAGTCAGGCATAGGTCCTGGAGACTTACACAGAAGAGAACGATTTCAGAGATTCCCATGGTAACCATTAACAAGCTCATAGTTCAAATCTATACCATCCTTTAATAGTGGACATTCTTTCTGTGGGAATGAGAATCCTTGGGAAGCTCTGGTATTCACAGTCCAGTCATCCTCAGGGCACCAAGCAGCCTTTCCTCTGAAAACCGGCCTCCAGCCCCAGGCATGGCAAGGGAACCCAACCACTTTCTCATTCCTTAGCTTAAATAATCTCACTCCTTCTGTTCTTTCTTTCTTATTTTTTATTTTCAAAATTTTTAGTTATTTATTTAGGCTGCACAGGGTCTTAGTTGCGGCAAGTGGGATCTTCATTGCAGTATGCGGACTTCTTAGTTGTGGCACACGGATTCTTACTTGCGACTCACATGCAGGATCTAGTTCCCCCACCAGGGATCAAACCCGGGACCCCTGCATTGGGAGCGTGGAGTCTTACTCACTGGACCATCAGGGAAGTCCCTCTTTCTGTTCTTTCTGGCTCTGCCTGTGGCACTTTGTTATGGCAGAACTAGCAAACTAATCTACCAAGCCATATAGTATATACTGTTATTATATTTCCTTTCTTTGTCCTTCATCCTGAGCTGGTTGCTTTCTAGAACTGTCACTCAGCTGATGTCCTGGGGTTTCCCTTTTTATCATTCTGAGGATTCCTTTTCTCTCTCTTGTGTTGGTTCTCTTGTTTTCTTGATTCCATGTCTTTGTTTACTTGTTTCTAAGAAAAAATGGAGCAGGGAGGCAAATTCTTTGAAGCTTTGAATATTTGAAATTGTCTTTAGTTTTACCTTACATTGGATTGATAGTTTGGTTTTTTGTATTCATTATCTATCGGTACATAATAAATTACCCCCCATCTTAGTGGCTTAAAATAAAAAACCTTTATCCTTTCACAGTTTCTGTGGATCAGGGAACTGGCTGTGTCCTCTGGCTCAGGGTGTCTCATGGGCTGCAATCAAGGTGTCAGCCAAAGCTACTCAACTTCCCTGTTTTCATTATGGGTTCTCCCTGTTTCATCTTCTCTAGAAATTAAACTGCTAATTATCTGTTGTAGTCTCTTCTCCTGCTTCTTTGTGCTTGGAGGTTTATGCCTCAAAAAATCCTATCGCTATTGTATTAGTGAGTTCGGATCAGCAGCCTCAACATCAACCTCATTTTCCTTCTTGGATATGCCTTGACCTCATGCAATCAGCTCTTCAGGGGACCCACCTTGATTTTCCAGAATTCTTGAGGTGGGATTTCCATTTCTGTCTCCCTTAGAGAAAATTTTACAGTGAGGTCTAGCTGAATTGTATTACATTCTCTCTGCCCCTTGCCAGGTTAATGCCAAAACCAGGAGAAAAGTGGTTTGGGTGTCTTTGACTATTGAGTAGAGGTGACACTTGGGCCAAGTGAAACCTGCCACAACCAACCATCAATGTTGCTCAAACAAATAGATGACAAAAGTTCTTAGACAGTGTGGTTTTCAATTCATTAAATTACTCAGAAGCAACTAGGAAGCTCAGGACACAAAGTCAGTGTTTCCCAAAGTTGTGTTTGTCTTCAGTTTCTTTTCTTGTTAAGTATGAGAACTCACTTTGTGAATAGCTGTGTCTATTTTGCCGATTAAGCTACTAAGATCTGTATAGACCTTGAAGACCCTCTTTCAACATCCAAACACATTGGAGTCTGTAGAACCAAGTCATGAGATAATGAGGAAACAGACTTTAAGCATATAATCACCCAAATAAAACTACAATCACAAACCTGAAGGAAGCATATAGGTTGTACTGAGAAAGCAGAGATGGGTTTCACTTTGGTTGGAGATTCAGAAGAAGCTTCTTTGAGGAAGAGACATTTAATGTGAAATTGAAGGATTAGTAATGATTAGCTTGGAGGTGGGTAAGTTTAGAAGCATTCCAGGCTGAAGGAACAATATTGCAGTAGTCTCAAGGGATAGAGATGTAAAATATTTAAGGATCTGAAGGAAACCCAGGGTGGCTGGCACACAGTGTGTGAGGGGGAGGGTGGTGAAGGGAGGCTGGAGCAATGGGTGGGGCCAGAACTTTCAAGGAACAGACCTCGCCAGCATGGCTCCCAAGTACCTAGTGACCAACTGGGTGAGTGGAGCAGTCATTATAGAGATGGGACATATTGGCTGAGGAGAGATTAATACTTCAGTTTTGGACAGGTTTATTTTGCAATCTAAGTAGAGATGTCAAGTGAGTGGTGGGACGTATGGGTAGGGAGTCCATGGAGAGGTCTTGAAGTGTGATGTGTGAGTCCTCAATACATAGAATGTCTTTAAGGCCATGGGAAGGCATGAGAGCACCTAAGTTGATAATGTAGAGCAGCTACCAAGAGAATAGAGTCAAAGAAAGAACAGTGAGGGACCTGAACACTTAATGTTCAGTCAGAGGAGGAGGAGCCAGGAGACTAAGAAGCAACAGCCAGAGAAGTAGGAGGAAGACTGGGTATCACAGAAGCCAAGAGAAGAGTGTTTCCAGAAGGACAGAGTACAACTGTATCAAATGGTGCTGAGGGTCAAGTGAGATGAAGGTTAAGAATTGGCCATCTGAGAGGGCAACATGGAGGCCCTTGGGGACTTAGCAAGAGTTGTTGTAGAAGCAGTGGAGGCAGAGTCTGATTAAAAGGGTCTAAAGAATGAGAGATGAGGAAGTTGTGACAGCAAGTACAGATAATTTTGTCTGGCAGGGGTGGCGGGAAGGGGAGAAGATAGAGAGAGCGCACGAGAGCCAAGAGGGCACATACTAGCTGGAGGGAGTCGGCAGAGTTTGTTTTGAAGGTGTTAGACTACAGCATATTTTACTGGAGCATGTTTTCCTATGGAAGAGAGGGCCTTAGGAGGAGGGAGACTGAAGTTGCAAGAAAGAAAGTGGTAACTGATGAAGTGAGAACCCCGGAAGGCAGGAGGGCTGTAGAACTCACATGGAGTGATGCCTGGTCTTTCCCACATTGTAAGAGGAGGAGAGGGTGAGAGAGATAACTGGGCTGTGTAGAGATGAGGAAAGCCCTACCTGGTTTCTATTTCTCTATGAAGCTTGACATAGAGCATTTTTCTCAGATGAGGCCAAGAAATGAGCAAATGTTCAGAATGCAGTAACTTGGCAAAGCATAGTAAAATTACTCAGCTTTTCATTCCTTCAAAAAGTTTTCCATTTTCCTAAGAAGTGACGACACCTCCCTGTTGTTTTATTCTAGCTAGTTCCATTCATTTGTGCTTTTAATCTAGCCAGTATATGGATTGATTCTCTGTCATTACGAGGGTGAGCAGATTTTCAGACAAGCCTGGGGCTACACCCACTTCTCTGTCCTCTCTCTTGTATGACTATACTGCTGGTTTCTTCCAGCTTTGCTTTCAGGTTCACTCCAGCTGAGCAAAAGGAGTAACAGCTAAGTACTAACCACCAACCATTGTTGTGAATACCTGGTTGTCATCTCTTAAGAACTTGGAAATAAGGAAATGCAGATTTCCCTCTGAGAGTCCAAGTCTAAAACCAGAGCAGAGATGTGCAAAGGTATTGAAGAGAAATGGAGGAACTTCCAGGAGGCAAGACTGGGTACCTGGAATGTATTCATGACTAGCTAATGACTAAAGGGGCATCAGTCAGCTATGGAAAGTAGAAAAAGGTGAATAAAAGAGATAAATGTTGGCAGTGCTCATCCAAGAACTGTCCTACAAGTGGGGGAGCTTTGGTTAATAGATTTGAATGTTTCCCATCTCACTAGCAAAGCCATTGGTAAAGTAAGGTTGGATGCAAATAGCACTAGCCCAGTGGTTCTCAAACTTTGGTTGTGTTAGGATCACCTGGGGAATTTGGTAAAATTACAAGGGCCAGTCTTCTCCTACTTCAATAAGTGCAGACCTCTGTGTGCTGGGTTAGCTCTCCAGGTGATTCTGATGCACATCAAAGTGTGAGAACCGCTGCTCTGACCAAATGATTTGAAGCATTCTGGTTCTGTTTGTAAGACCCTCCCTCCAGCGAGGTGGACACAGCAGGCTCTGAGTACTGTTGATCCCTCTAACTCTCCTTGTTCTGATTCCACCCTCACCAAACAACCTTCTGATTATGAATTAGCTCCCTGCACATATCTGCTGACAGGTAAAGAAGGCAATGATCCTACCCTTTCCATTCCCATGACAATGATTTCTCACTGTCAATTGAGAAGATGTCTTGAGCTTTGGTTAGTGAGTCTGCATCTCTGGGACAGTGATCCTCAACTTTTTGATCCACTAGAATCACCTGAGGAGCTTCTAAAAATCATAAAAGCAGGCCACAACCTAGACCAACGAAACCAGAATCTCTGATGATGTGACCCAAACATCACAATTTTGAAAGCTCTCCAAGTGCTTCTCTGGTGCACCCATTCTCAGTGCGCTGATGAAACCCAGTATTGAACCTGAAGAGGTTGAGGGCCAGGATTGACCTTATTCACAGAGATAATGAATATATCCTTGTGAGACCTTGGGGTAGACAGCCAGCCAGTTAGCCTTTTTTGGAAATGGAAAATACACTATGCAGGCAATCCTATTGACCAATTCCCAGAAAGGCTTTGTATAGTTTTGTGCAACGTTAACCTAAACTACCTTTGCTAAAACACAATGCCTTCTCTGTGAGATCTGCAAGCAACTCTTGGCTCTGTTTTCCCAAATAACTGGCCTGCAGGGTGAGAGGTGGGTGGGCTGGAGTCCGAGCATCAGCAGAGGGACAGGAGATGAGAGCAAGGGGCACACACTCCAGCCTGTGCATGCAGACCCTCTTTTCTCGTAGAAGGAGAATGCCCCTGAGGCACTGCTCTCTTCCTGAGGACTGCCTGACTGTTCTTCAGTTACTTGCTCCAGTGCAAATCACAAACAGGGAGATGAGAGTTTTGCTGACTTTAGAACCTGTTCCTGAGTCAGAAACCATCCACTTCAGCCAGCTTTGATGACCCGTTACCTTCCGGGTCACAGCACTTGCTGTGGCTCCAGCCCCTCCATACTAACTCTGCAGGTTAGTGCTGGGCTGCTATTTTTAACCTCAAGATTCAATAGGAGGAGAGAATTTGTAGACCAGAGGGAAATGTGAAAAGCTTGATAAAAGAGGCCTTCAAGGAACATTTTTTTATGAGACAAAATATTCAAGTAGAGTAAGGAGATAGAGGAGGGGGGTGGGAGGAGGGGGAGAACACTGACCACAGGGCTGTCCACACTTTAAAACCCAATGATTAGTCAATTTCTAAAATACTAAGATCAAGTTAGGCCAGGAAGTGAGCAATCCTCCTTTTAGTTGAAATGCAAAGAAAAATATATCAGAATATAATTTCTGTAGACGGGATTCAGCCAGGGGCTGGACTTATTGCTTCTGATCCTAAACTAATCTGCCAAAATCAGGCAGTTTAAGAAGAGAGAATTAATGGGATAAAATCCAGCACCTATGAAATGTTCGCTGCATGCTGGGACCTTAATTCCTTTCTCTCCCAAGTTTCTCTTCCAAGATTTCTTTACCCCGTGCTTTAGTTGAGATGATTCTATCTAAAATGAGAACGATGGCATTTTAAGATTGTTCCTCAGTGTTTGCAAGCCTTTTGGCATGTTAGGATCTCAGGCTTGGCCCCGTGGCCTTTTTCTGCTTTGGTGAGAGATGTGAATGGTAGGCAAGTCAATGAAGAGTCTATTATTTGTGCTGAGTGGAAAAGAGTGTTTCCCAGTAGAGGGCAACCTTACATAATGAATTTCTCTTTACCCTTAGAATTATTTGCAGATACTGATGTGCATCGGAGAAAAGATTTTACCTCTTAAGGTTTTTTAAAGCTTGTTTCTGACAAGTCATTTACACATAAGGTGTTAAAGTGTTAAGAAGATTTGTTCCACTATTTTTCTTAGTTGGTAAGTGATAAGTTGTACTATCAATGATGGCAGTAGCAGATCATAAAATGTTTTAACTAAATTTAACTAGATTTTATTTACTCATAAAGTCAACAAATATTGAGTGCCTTCTGTGTGCAAGAAAGAGGGTGGGGTGGGTTTCCAAGGGTGGGCCTGAGTCAGCCCTTCCTGGAAAAGAATATACGGTACATAGAGGGGCTAAGAAATAACTGTAGGAAGTTAAAATACAGGACAAAATATTTATTCTTGTTTCAAAATCTTGCTTATTAGGAAAAATGACTTCTCTAATATTAATTGTTGGTGGGCTTTAGAATTCTTCCCATTTCCTGTTGTAGATGGCATCCAGAATATTCAAGTTGTTTTCAAATTTTTTAGCTTCTGCCAAAACTGATTTTTTCAGTCCTCCTTTCTTTCTACTTTTGAAATTCAGCTCCATTTTAAGAAGAAATTAATCTGCACGTTGTGATTCCACCCCTAATTTTTTAAATAGATTATTTGGAAAGACTCCTTCATTGTCTTGGTTTCCTCTAAAGTCTATCCATGTCTAGTGAGAAAGGGGTATTTTTGTAACTCAGCTCTCCTTGACCCACAGGAGATCTTGAGTGAAATTCAGACGTGAAGAGTTGTTTAACCTTCTCCTATCAGAGTGCTGGCAATGGAAGGTTTGTTGAAAGCATGGGTTGAAGGGCACCCTGTGGGCTTGAGACCTGGCCACAGGCTTGGGGAGGTTCATTTGATTGATGAAGGCCAGTACTGCCAGATGAGGAACAAGCCACTTTCCAAGTTCAGATGATTCCTCTGCCTCAAGGGTGGGGGGGGCTCTCAGGCCCACAGAACCAGAACCAGCAGTGTTGAAAGCTTGTTATCCTGATAGTACATCTTACAGCAGCTTCTGGGGGGCAAAGTGGTGCAGCAGAGCAGAGCGAAGATGGGAATGCTCTTCACCTCAGGTTCCATGTCCTGCAAAGTCTCTAGAAGCAGTACCTGAAACTCAGGCTGTAACTTGTGGAGCTATGTGTGGAACCTTGGAATATACTAGTTGGTTTGGGCTCCTGCAGAGGAAACACAGTGGCTTGGGGGTGACTACACTTTCTGTAATTGTCCTGCTTGGAGAGAGTGCCCTTCTGGAGACCAGTTAAATCAGTCCTCAGCATCTGTGGTGGGCACTGTTAGTGACTCCTTTACTAGACCGGCACCCTCGTCCTCAGGTGCTGAATGTTGGCTGCTTACAGCTGCTCCTTTCTCTAGAGAATTGTCCCCCATTGAAGGGAATCACCCAGCCATGGAACTTATGATCTTTTCAGCAATTCACAAACAATGACTGGCTGAAAATAGGGTACAAAATGTCAGCTCCCTTTCTTCAATGTAGGCATCAATTTTGTGGTGTGGCTTATACTTCTGGGTTCCCCATGGAATCAGGCTGAACATAAAGTCCAGCTGAGACTACCTCCTCCTTGCATAACAACTTCCCTTGCACCATCTTTCTTTCTCCACTCTTCTCCGGAGAGTATTCCTGCAAAAAACTACCTCCAGCTCTGCTTCTAGAAACCTTACCTGAGACAGTACCTCTTTTGAGCTGGTAGGACATATTGTCTTCTTTATACAATGTGTCAGTTGCATATCAGCAGTCATCTCTTCCTCCTTCTTTTAAGAGAACATTTTATTCAGGTGTTAGGCGGCTATGTGCCTCGGTCCCTTCTGTCCCCAAAGGATGAATTTGTTAAATCCAAGCCAATCATGGTAATTTCATTCTCCTTTGCAGTGAGTGGTTCAAGAACGGCATGTGGCCCAATCCCACTCAATAGCACCTAAGGGAAGTCAGCTGAAGGGCATATAGACATATTTTCTTTGCTCTTAAAAGGGAGCAAAGATATATTTGTATTCCTATTTCTAGACATTGTTGAGTAAGAATGTGATGGTGGGACTTCAGCAGTAAATTTGTAATCATGAGGAGATGTTAAGATTATCTTAACTCTGAGGGTTATAAAGTCACTAAGCCATTGAATTAATCAATACTAGAGCCCCCCAACCAATCAGCTGCCCCACTTTTAGTTACATAAAATAACAAAAGTTCATATTTGTTTAAATAAGCTTTAGTTGAGTCTGTAGCTGTTTGTAAATGAGAGCATCCTAGACATCTACAGAGCTAGCTTGAAAAAGTTACTTTCTAATGACCAAGTGATATTGAGAATAGAGAATAGAAAAAAAAGTAATTAATACTCTCCATTTTATTTTTCTCTCATAAAGAGAAGAATGGTCTGGTAATAATTTGTACAATATTTTGTTTTGGCTTATACAGCTGGTTTATTGAATGGGCCTAACCTAATGGAAGCAAAAACAGGGAATGGGTTAATTTTTCTTCCATTACTGACTTCAAACATTCTCTGTTGCATTTCCCTTGCCTTGTCTCTCCCCATGACAGCTTTTTATTCACTTTCCGTTGTAAGAGCAGTCTCATTTTTGTGTTATAAAATATAGTGCAAGTCAATGATTTCAATCTTGCATTCAGTTAAAATATGTTCTTTCCCTACAAGCTCAGGCCTGAAGACTCAAGCTTGGCGTCTGGAAAAAGGGAAGGAGTAGAGGTTTATTTCTTTGCTACCCCATTCTTGCATCTTATCTTCCTGGGTCTTTTTGTCCTCAGCCAGTGCCTAGGTGCTCACGGGCATCTCTTGGTTGATACCTACTGACCACCATTTCTTCTGTTACAGCCGTAACAAATGCCAGGCTCTTTCGTGGGACACTTTTTTTATGGGCTTCTTAGACAATTTCACTGGGAACTCTTATACTTTGCATTCCTGGAGCTGCTGATTCATTCTTTGCTTGACCTTCTGGGACCCCTCTTCAGCTCCTGCTCTTCCCTTCCCTTCCCAGCTGTATACCTCACATAGCCTCTCTCTCTTCCTCAGTGTCTGATCTTTTACTGGGTACCATAAGGCACTTTGAGCCTGGCCATGTTCCACATTATCCCCTTGGTCAATTTCTTCACAGATTCTCACCCACTAAAGGAAGACTTGAAGCTTGCCCAAGGCTGACCTCTTTCTCTTTGTCTTTTTCGTTGTAGCAACTTCACCAGCCCCTTACCCCCCAACATTTGGAGATCTCTTGGCAGGAAGCAGACACTGGTCACATTTGTGTGCATGCTAAATTCCTGGTGACAGGTGCCAAGTTCTCCTAAGAACTCTTTCACTGCCCTGGTGGCCACACCAAATGGCCTGCTGGGTTTTGCTCAGGAGTGAGAGTGCAGTCTCCCTAATCTCACCAAAACAACATTCTCTCTGAGGAGTTCTACTGGGGGTGCCACTTCACATGGTCTGGGCAGGATGGAGGAAGCAAAACCAAAGCATTTTCTACTCCAGTGAATTCCTGCCAACACTGTCCTGCAAACTTCTAATTTATTCTGGTGTAGGCTGGAAGTATGTGACAGAGAATGATAGTTAAAGAGGCAGTTTGGTCACCTCTTAGATAGTCCTGAGGGATGGTTGTCCTGTTAGTTTCCTATGGCTGTCCTTAAATTATCACAAGCTTGGTGGTTTAAAACAATGTAAATTTATTATCTTACAACCCTGGATGTCAGATGTCCAAAATCAATCTTAGTGGGCTAAAATCAGGGTTGACAGATCCTTCTGGAAGCTCTAGGGGAGAATTTCTTTCCTTTTTCCACTTTCTTGTGGCACCTTCATTCTTTGGCTTGAGGCCTCTTCCTCCATCTTCAAAAGCAGCTGTGCAGCATCTTCAAATTTCCCTCTCTGCTTCAATTATCACATCACTTTCTATGACTCTGACCCTCCTGCCTCCCTCTTATAAGGACCCTTGTGAGGATATTTGTCCTAACCAGATAATCCAGAATAATCTCCTTACCTCAGGATTCTTAACTCAATCACACAAAAGTCTCTTTTTTTCATGTAAAGTAACATATTCACAGGTTCTGGGGATTAGGGCATGGGCATCTTTGGGGGGCGGACATGATTCATCCCACCAGGATTACGGTGATACAACAAATGTTCTCCAATACATGGTTCATCTCCACTGGGAGGCACAGGGATAATTAAAAGTTAGATGTGGCAAGGTGACTAGATCTGGTCATGAAATGTGAGTAGTAAGTGTGCTTTCATTTCTGGATGGAAACATGTAGTTGTCAATTCTTGACTCAGCCTTCTTTTTCTCTTACATGGCAAACCATGAGGACTTGATTTGAGATGTTGGAATTGTAAGAGAATGCTGCTTCTGTCAGCTTGGATCCCTGAGTGACAACATGGAGAAGAGCCTCCCACAAACATGCTTTAGCCATGTAGTGTAAGCCAAAAAGCGAACCTTTGTTTTAAAGCACTGAAAAATATTTTTCTTTTAAAAAAAAATTTAAATTCTTAATTAAAAAAATTTTATTGAAGTATAGTTTATTTACAATATCATGTTAGTTTCAGGTGTACAGCACAGTGATTCCTTTTCAGATCCTTTTCCCTTGTAGGTTATTACAAAATATTGAGTATAGTTCCCTGTGCTATATGGTAAGTTCTTGTTGGTTATCTATTTTCTACATAGTAGTGTGTATATGTTAATCCCAAATTCCTAATTTATCCCTTCCCCCACCCTCCTTTCCCCTTTGGTAACAGTAAGTTTGTTGTCTATGTCTGTGACTCTCTTTCTGTTTTGTAAATAAGTTCATTTGAATCATTTTTTTAAAGATTCCACATATAAGTGATATCATGTGATATTTGTCTTTCTCTGACTTACTTCACTCAATATGATAATCTCTAGGTCTGTCCATGTTGCTGCAAATGGCATTATTTCATTCTATTTATGGCTAAGTAATATTCCATTGTATATATGTACCACAACTTCTTTATCCATTCATCTGTTGATGGACATTTAGGTTGCGTCCATGTCTTTGCTATTGTAAATAGAAAGCACGGACATTTTGCAGTTGTTACTGCAGATTTACCTTGCCCATCCTGACTGATACATTTCTCAGCTTTGGGCATTCCACTGAAATTCTAAGACAAGAGGAAGACTACCATTCAACATGCTGCCATCCTTAGAACTGAGGTTTCCTTTTGGAGTATATTTCTATGCACTTCCTGAGAGTACTCATTTCTTAATCCCATAACACTAAAACAACTTTAATAAAAAAAAATTTGTAGCTATTCTATAAAGAAATCCCTTGAGAAAACCTTTGAGGATTTCTTGGGGAAGATCATCAACACAAAAATCTGGTTTCATCTGGCCTATTCAGCCTTGACTGCCCCCTCTTCCACGAGTAACCTCCATGCCGGTAAGAGCTCTGGACTCACCTGTCCATTTTCACCTCTGAAAATTCATCCAAACATATAATCACTTTTCCTGGAATTTCTTCTCTTTCCTTTTGGTCTCTTTTCTTCCCTGAATTTTAGTCTTTTAATAAAATACTGATGTTTACTGAGTATTATTTGAGATTGGATTCTCCCAGAGGTAGGCTCTAAGACAAGGATTTTAGAGCAATTATTTAATTGAATGTGATCCCAGGAAACATCAACAGGGAAGTTTGGAAGTGAGGATGAGATAGGAAGGAAGCCGACAGGGGGTGTATTAGTGAACAGGTTGTTGCTCAGGACAACTGGGGCTCAAACCTGGGGACCTCTAGGAGACTGAGTATAAGAGGTGAGTAGGACACCCACCTCACAGTTGTTCTACCTCAGGGGTGAAGCCAAATCTGGCCTCTGTACCCCAACACTGAATTAAATCTGAGAGACAGAGTTTGGGGTGAAGTAGAAAAGAATAGCTTTATTGCTTTGCCAGACCACAGTGGGCTAATATCCTCAAAACTGTGTGTCCCAACCCAGGGGTTCCTGTGAGGAGTCTTATAGTCAAGGGGTGAGGTTGCTGATAAGGATCAGTGTGCATGCAGAGCTCGCATTCCTTTAATCCAGAGATAATCTGGCATCAGGGGGTGATGGGTGAGCTGTGACCTTCTCTGGAATGAAGACTGTTTCATCAAATAGTTAACATCTTTAATTTGGTGGGGGTTTTGGTTCTGTAGAAGAGCTCAAAGATAGTGGTTTGTGTCCCTTGAAGGGGCATCATGACCCTGCCCCAAGGGTACACTATTGTTTCTTGACTGCTCCTCACTTATCTCTGCATCCCCTCCCTTCCCTCATTAGCAACTGTTTGAACCTGCTCTTTGAACTCAGGGAAGGGGACACAGAAAGGCTTTTGTGCCCAGGAGCCCCAGAGGGTCCTGCTCAGTTTCAGGGGCAAGGATATTGCAGATATTAATCTACCAATCCATTTGGTGGAGGACTGCTCCCAGGAGTGTTTGTTCTACAGCTCTAGTCTTTCTTCTACAGGGGCCAGCTAATCCAGCCACTGGAAAGAAGTGGAGCATGTTCCAGGTGCTCACAGAAGGAAGTCTGGATCTGTAGGGAAATGGTGAGAGTGGAGAACCCAGCAGCATCTGCTCCAGTCACCTCTGTTCAGAGTGCTAGTTGGGTGCCTCAATCAAAGGACTGAGGAAGGGAGGCAGGCAAACACCCATCCTCTATCCCATGAGGCAGTATATATGTTAATAGAATGGCTGAAAACATGCAAAAGGAGCGTGGATGAAAGATAAATTAATTTTAGTTTGGGAGAGCAGAAAGATGGATTTTGATTTGGCTTTACAGGGTGGAAAGGATTAAGTGAAGAAGAAGAGCTTTTGTTTCAAGTGGAAGGATTAGAGTAGCACAGGCATGGCAGCTTCAGAATTAGATTAAGTTTTGGGAAAATTGTAAGCAGTGGGTTTGACTGGGACAAAATGTGGTTGAGAGGAAGTAGGAAATCAAGTTAGAAGAGGATGGGGCAAAATTATGGGAGACAAAGAGTTCAATATGTGATATTTTCATAATGGGGGAAGCACTACATTCTAAAAATTTATAGATGGGCTTAAATTCTGGCCTCTGAACAGGATCCTTCAGGTAATGCCTGATTCCCCCCTGTTTACCTGCATCCCCTTCCTCTTCTTTGAGCTCTGAGTTTGCTTTTCTGGTCCATCTTTCTGAATATTTCTTTCCAGATTCTTTTAGCAGGTTTCCCCTTGGCTCATTCTACAATCATTGTTCTGGACACCAAGCTTTTGCTGGCTTTGTTTCCTAGCACTCAAGCAGTGGCCTTGTCTTCTGTCATGTCCACCTGGCGATGACTGTCTCTTCCTCCCTCATTCTGTCTACTTCTGGCTCAAAAATGCTCTGTCCTGACTTTTCCACTTCCTTTTCCCGTCAGATAATTCTTCCTTTTATGCCATAACATGGGAATTGCCGTGTTCTTCTAAGAAGGACAAAGAATTGTGTGTCCTTCTTAGTACGTTGTAGCCACAAAATCTGCTTATACTGAAACCTAGTAGGATCCTATGGGGCTCCTCGGCACAAAAGCCTTTCTGTGTCCCCTTCCCTGAATTCCAAAGGGCAGGTTCAGACAGTTGCTAATCAGGGAAAAGGAGGAGATGCAGAGATAAGTGAGGAGCAGTCAAGAAACAATAGTGCACCCTTGGGGCTGGGTCTTGGTTCCCCCTCAAGGGATATACATAACAATATCTTTGAGCTCTTCTGAAGAACTAAAACCCCCACCTAATGGAAGACTTGATGAAGAACTCTTCATTCCAGAGAAGGTCACTGTTTGCCCATCATCACCTGATGCCAGATGATCTCTGATTAAAGGAATGAGGAGCCCTGCACACACCCTGATCCTTATCAGTAACTCTGCCCCTTGACTATAAGACTCCTCACAGCACCCCCCACTCCCCGACTCCCCCCCGCCCCCAGCTCACCACCACCGTTAAGACACACAGTTTCGAGGGCATTAGCCTGCTGTGGCCCCTTTGCCTGGAAAAGCAATAAAGATATTCTTTTCTACTTCACCCAAAACTCTGTCTCCAAGATTTAATTTGGTGTCAGGGTGCAGAGGGTGGATTCAGCTTCAATACCTCTGGAATTTGTTCTAAGTTGCAGAAAATTATATTATTCTCTCATTCACTGTTTCATAAATAGTATTTGAGAACAAGATTGATAATTGTATTTATAATAAAACACGTGAATAAATAGGTAAATAAAATGTTATTTTATTTTTTTTAGCTCTACTGGTGAAGTACACATTATGCTGAGTAAAACTAGTAGGAAAAATAATTTGTTTTCCATATGCATTATACTAATAGATCATGTGGAGAGAGATTTTACAAAGTGCTAAGCAATGCTCTGAGATTTTTAAATTATTATTTAATCTATTAACTTATTAATTTATTTTTGGCTGCGTTGGATCTTCGTTGCTGTGTTTGGGCTTTCTCTAGTTGCGGTGAGCAGGGGTTACTCTTCCTTGCGGTGCGCAGGCTTCTCACTGCAGTGGCTTCTTTTGTTGTGGAACGTGGACTCTAGGCAGGGAGGCTTCAGTAGTTGTGGCTCACAGGCTCTAGAGTACAGGCTCAGTACTCGTGTCACATGGACTTTGTTGCTCCGGGGCATGTGGGATTTTCCTGGGCCAGGGCTTGAAACCATGTCCCCTGCACTGGCAGGTGGATTCTTAACCTCTGCACCAGCAGGGAAGTCTCTCTGAGCTCTTTATATGAATTAACATTTTAAGTCATTATGACAACCTGAGGAGATTGTCCTGTTGTTATCCTCAATTTACAATAGAAGTAATGGAGGAGAGAGGAGTTAAGTAACTTGCTTAAGGCCACACACATTGGAAGAAGCAGAGGTGGGATTTAAGCATGACACTGACTCAGAGTTCCAGCTCCTTCCCACTAGGCTGTAGTGTTACCCACTGTGCTGCAGGACATGGGTTCTCAACACGTGGACCTAACACCACCAGCATCAGCATCATCTGGGGACTTGTTAGCAAGGCAAATTGTCTGGCTGTGACCCAACCTACTAAACCAGAAACTCTGGAGATGGTGCTCAGCAATCTGTGTTGAAATAGGCCCTCCAGGTAACCCAATGCATGCCAACATCTGATAACCACTGCAGGTAATTTTGATTTACCCTTTGAGCTATGTCTCCTTTTGGATAAATAGGAGAAATTTGTACTATTTAAACATCCATGCAGAGTGGGTTCTAGTTCCCTGTCTTGAGGCAGGAGGATGCTACCAAGAGCCTCCCTAACCCTTCATTTTCTCATCTATCGGCTGATACGGTGCTCTCTCCCTACCTTCCCGGAAACTGTAACGGATGAAGGAAATGCTGTATGTGATTGGCCTTTAAAATAATAGATGACATTGATCAAATTTGAAGTCTGTGGATAGTCATAAAGCTATTCATAACTGAGTATTAGCTATAATTATACTGCTGATAACTGAATAGGGAAAAAGTAAGAGATTTTGTTCCCTTTATTTTAAATTGTTAACTTTTACTGGCATGATATTCACTGAAGACTGATAAGGCTAGAATAAAGCAGTTTTCATATTCCTTTCACAAAACCTCCAAAGTCATACAGTGAGTGTAGTGTTACCCTTGGCCTCAAACCTATGAGAGGCCATTTTGCTGTCTTTTTCAATTTTTGTCTTTTAAGGCAGGCCCTTCTCTGACACCCTAATTTTTTACTGATCACCCCCTGGAGGAGTTCTTTATTTCTCTTTGACATCAAGAGAAGCTATTTGTTCTCTCCAGCTTTTCCCACCTTGTCTCTTTAAGTTTTCATTCCTCCTGTCTTTTTGGGATTTTGAAGAACCACTTTCTAAAATGTTAAGCTTAGTTTTTCTCTATGCACCCAATTTCACTTCCTGCAGCAAAACCATATGTGCCCATCCATTTGAGGTTCAGCTGCTGCCTATCACCAGGTGTGGCCCAGGGAAAGGATTAGAGCAATGCTTCTCAAACTTCAGTGTTGTGCAGGCACCTGGGCAATCTTATTGAAATACAAATTTTGCTTCTTACAAGCTCCTGGGCTCACAGTTGGAATAGCCCTGCTCTGTCAGTGGCTCTTGACCCTGGCTGCACGTTGGAATCACCTAGATGGCTTTAAAAACAACCAATGCTTAGATTGCACCCCATGGATCATGCCTCAGTTGATCTTGGGTGGTGGCTGGGGATTGATAAAAGTTCCCTGGGGATTCTAATATGCAGCCAGAATGAGAGGAAGGCATCTCCTTCAGTGGCTCCCTGAACCTATACCTCCTGCTGTCCCCAGAGATGCGGTCTGACTAATCTGAGCTAGAACAATGTAGTGGGAGAAAGCATGCCGTAGACTGAATCCTGACCTCTTGGATTGGAATCCCCATTCTCATGCATATTAGCTGTTTGACCATAGACAATTTAATTAGCCTCTCTGTGCCTTGGTTTCCCAATCTGTAAAGTGAGGATAAGATGGCATGTTCTACTAAAGGGTCATTGTGAGTTAATATGTGCAAAGTACTCAGAGCCATATATTAGTTATCTATTACTATATAACTAATTACCCCCAAACTTAGTGGCTTAAAACAACAAGCTTTTTTCATCTCGTAGTTCCTATGGATCAGGGATTTGGGAGTACTTTAGTTGGGTATTGTTGGCACAGGGTCTTTCATGAAGTTGCAGTCAAGCTGTCAGCTGGAGATGCAGTGATCCTGAGAGGGCCTAGAGGATTATCTCCTTCCAAAATAGCCAATCACATGGCTGTTTGCTTGAGCCTCAGTTTCTCACCACACAGGCATCTCCATAGGGCTGCTTAAATGTCCTTGCAACATGGCAGTTGGTTTCTGACAGAGTCATTGAAGAGATAGAGAGAGAAATAGAGAGAGAGAAGGAGGAGGAGGAGAAGGGGGAAGAAGCATCAATGGTTTTTTATGACTGAGTCTCAGAAATCATACCATCACAGGGATTTCCCTGGTAGAACAGTGGTTAAGACTACACGCTCCCAATGCAGGGGGCCTGGGTTCATCCCCTGGTCCAGGAACTAGATCCCACAAACATGTCACAACTAAGAGTTTTCATGCCACAACTAAGGAGCCCGTGAGCCTCAAATAAGGAGCCTGCCTGTCACAATTAAGACCTGATGCAACCAAATAAATAAATATATATTAAAAAAAGAAATCATACCATCACATGTCACATTTTATTCATTAGAAGTGAAGCCACACTCAAGGAAAGAAGAATGAGTTTCCACCTCTTAAAGGAAGGAGTATTGAGGAATTTATGGACATAATCTGAAACCACCACTAACAGTTTATGGCTCATGGTAAGCAATGTATTAAATATTGGTTATTTTCATTAGCTTGTCTCATATCCTTGTAAAGGAAAAATATTGCCTGCCATTCCAGTTCTGTAAGGATCAAGTCATGAGGGGGTCAGAATCAAGATGGTGTGTGGGAAGATTTAGCATTTGTTTATCCCCACAACGAGGGTGCCTGCTGGACGCTGGTGGGGGACCTCAACACCCAAGGAGAAGGGAGGAACCCCCAAGTGAACTGGTAGGACATGGGGGAACTGAAGGGGGGGAGGAGTAGTGGAGGCCAGACAGGACCAGCACCCCTGAGAGGTGGCCGAGAGAGGGTAGGGGTTCCCATGCCTGCAGGGACCCTTGGGGGCTTGGATCAGGGCGGGGAGCATGCCCAGTGTTTTCCCTGCCCAGTCAGCCAGGGAAGTCTGCCTGGCTCTCGGGCCTGGTCCTATGCCCTCAGAGGTCCTCACCAGGCTGCATTGGTCCTGGGAGTGTAGGAGGGAGGCCAGGGGAGAAGAGGAGAGACAGGCGGGAGGGACCCTCCAGGATGGGAGGAGTAGACGAGGAGCAGAGACCATTGGCCACACCCACTCAGGCCCGGGAAATTTACTGAGCTCCTAGGCCATTCCCCTACTCTCCAAATCTCCCTCCAGGCTGCACGGGTCCTGTGGGTGTAGGAGGGACTTCCCGGGAGAGAAGGAGAGGCAAGTTGGAGGGGCCCTCCAGTACCAGAGGAGTGGGAGAGGAGGGGAGGGTGTTAGCCCTGCACACTCGGGCCTGGAAAGCCTGCTAGGCTCCCAGGTGGGGTCCCCAACCCTCTGAGACCAGAGGTGGGAGGCACGCCTGGGCATCTTCTGTTCTGTTGAGCCTAAACACCCCCCTCCCCGACTACCATAACCCCCAGTGCCTTTTCCAGCCCTGTGGGTCCTAAGCATAGGCCCCACCCATTGTCCAAACCACGCCCCTTCTTAGGCCCCGCCCTCCATATCCAAGGCCTTTTCTATCTTTTCTTATTTTTTTCTCCTCCTCTGTTTTACCATGGTCGTTCTGTTTTACATTCAGGTTGTTGTTTCATCTATATTTTTATCTTTACATTCTTTCTAACATATCTGTTAGTTTCCTAGTCTAATTTTATTTCTTACATTGTTATTGTTCTCTTTTTTTTTTTTGCTGCCCCACATGGCTTGTGGTATCTTGGTTCATTAGATGGGGGTTGGGCTGAAGCTCCTGCAGTGGGATCTCTGAGTCTGAACCATAGGACTAACAGAGAACCTCAGACCCCAAGGAATATTCATCAGAGTGAGGTCTCCCAGAGGTCCTCATCTCAGCACCAAGACCCAGCTCTACCCCACAGCCTACAAACTCCAGTGTTGGAAGCCTCAGGCCAAATAACCAGTAAGACAGGAATACAATCCCATTCATAAAATTAAGAAAAAAAAAAAAGAGAGAGATGGCAAAAAAATATGTCATAGCTGAAGGAGCAAGGTAAAAACCTACAAGACCAAATAAATAAAGAGGAAATAGGCAATCTACTTGAAAAAGAATTCAAAGTAATGATAGTAAAGATGATCCAGGATCTCAGAAATAGAATGTAGGCATGGATTGAGAAAATACAAGAAATGTTTGACAAAGATCTAGAATAACTAAAGAACAAACAAACAGAGATGAACAACACAATAACTGAAATGAAATATACACTAGAAGGAATCAATAACAGAAAAACTGAGGCAGAAGAATGAATAAGTGAGCTGGAAGACAAAAGGGTGGAAGTAACTGCTGAGGAGCAGAATAAAGAAAAAAGAATGAAAAGAATTGAAGACAATCTCAGAGACCTCTGGGACAACACTAAACACACCAACATTCGATTATAAGGGTCCCAGAAGAAGAAGAAAAAAGAAGGGGTCTGAGAAAATATTTGAAGAGATTATAGTCAAAAACTTCCCTAACATGGGAAAGGAAATAGTCACCCAAGTAAAGGAAGCACAGAGAGTTCCATACAGAATAAACCCTAGGAGAAACACACCAAGACACATATTAATCAAAATAAAAGAATTAAATTCAAAGAAAAAATATTAAAAGCAGCAAGGGAAAAACAAAAAATAACATACAACGTAATCCCTATAACGTTATCAGCTGATTTTTTAGCAGAAACTCTACAGGCAAGGAAGGAGTGGCAGGATATACTTAAAGTGATGAAAGAGAAAAACCTACAACCAAGATTACTCTACCCAGCAAGGATCTCATTCAGATTCAATGGAGAAATCAAAAGCTTTTCAGATAAGCAAAAGCTAAGAGAATTCAACACCAACAAACCAGCTTTACACCAAATGCTAAAGAAATTTCTCTAGGTGAGAAACACAGAGAAGAAAAAGACCCACAAAAACAATCCCTAAACAATTAAGAAAATGGCAATAGGAACATAAATATTGATAATAACCTTGAATGTAAGTGGATTAAATGCCCCAACCAAAAGACACAGACTGGCTGCATGGATACAAAAACAAGACCCATTAATTAATATGCTGTCTACAAGAGACCCACTTCAGACCTAGGGACTTATGCCGACTGAAAATGAAGAGATGGAAAAAGATATTCCATGCAAATGGAAATCAAATGAAAGCTGGAGTAGCAATACTCATATCAGATAAAATAGACTTTAAAATAAAGACTGATACAAGAGATAAGGAAGGACACTACATAATGATCAAGGGATCAATCCAAGAAGAAGATATAACAATTATAAATGTTTATGCACCCAACATAAGAACACCTCAATACATGAGCAAAAGCTAACAACCATGAAAGGAGAAATTGACAGTAACATGATAATTGTAAGGGACTTTAACACACCACTTACACCAATGGACAGGTCATTCAAACAGAAAATAAAGAAGGAAACACAAGCTTTAAATGACACAATAGACCACATAGATTCAATTGATATTTATAGAACATTCCACCTGAAAGTGGCATTCCACCTGAAAGTGGCAGAATATAGTTTCTTCTCAAGTGCACATGAAACTTTCTCCAGGATAGATCACATCTTGGGTCAAAAGTAATTGAAAAAATTAAGAAAATTGAAATTGTATCAAGCATCATTTCTAACCACAATGCTATAGGACTGGAAATCAATTACTGGAAAGAAACTGAAAAAAACCCACAAATACATGGAGGCTAAACCGTGTGCTACTAAATAACCAAGAGATCACTGAAGAAATCAAAGAAGAAATTAAAAAATACGTAGAAACAAATGACAATGAAAACATGGTAACCAAAAACCTATGGGATGCAGCAAAAGCAGTTCTAAGAGAGAAGTTTATAGTAATATAATCTCACCTCAAGAAACAAGAAAAATCTCAAATAAACCATCTAGCTCTACACCTAAAGCAACTAGAGAAAGAAGAACAAAGAAAATCCAAAGTCAGTAGAAGGAAAGAAATCATAAAGATCAGAGAGAAATAAAATAAATAGAAACAAAGAAAACAATAGCAAAGGTCAATAAAACTAAAAGCTGTTTTTTTGAGAAAATAAAGAAAATTTATAAACTCTTAGTCAGACTCATCAAGGAAAAAAGGGAGAGGTCTCAAATCAATAAAAATTAGAAATGAAAAAGGAGAAATCACAATTGACACTGTAGGAATACAAAGGATTATAAGAGACTACTACAAACAACTATATGCCAAAAAAATGGACAACCATGAAGAAATGGACAAATTCTTGGAAAGGTACAATTTTCCAAGGCTGCAACAGGAAGAATTAGAAAATATAAACAGACTTATCACAAATAATGAAATTGAAACTTTAACTAAAAATCTCCCAACAAATGAAAGTCCAGGACCAGAGGGCTTCACAGGCAAACTATACCAAACATTTAGAGAAGAGCTAACACCGATCCTTCTCAAACTGTTCCAAAAAATTGCAGAGGGAGGAACACTCCCAAATTTATTCTACGAAGCCACCACCACCCTGATACCAAAACCAGAAAAAGGTATCACAGAAAAGGAAATTATAGACCAATATCATTGATGAACACTGACAAAAAAATCCTGAACAAATAGTAGCAAACAGAATCCAACAACACATTAAAAGGACCGTACACCATGATCAAGTGGGATTTATCCCAGGGATGCAAGGATACTTCAATATACACAAATCAATCAATGAAATACACCACATTAACAAATTAAGGAATAAAAACCATATGATCATCTCAATAGATGCAGAAAAAGCTTTTGACAAAATTGAACACTGATTTATGATAAAAAGTCTCCAGAAAATGGGTGTAGAGGGAACCTATCTCAACATAATAAAGGCCATATATGCCAAACCCACAGCCAACATAATTCTCAATCATGAAAAACTGAAAGCATTTCCACCAAGATCAGGAAGAATACAAGGATGTCCACTCTTGCCACTCTTATTCAACATAGTTTTGGAAGTCCTAGCCACAACAATCAGAGAAGCAATAGAAGTAAAAGGAATACAAATTGGAAAAGACATAAAACTGTCACTGTTTACTGATGACATGATACTATACATAGAGCATGCTAAAGATGCCACCAGAAAACTACTAGAACTAATCAGTGAATTTGGTAATGTGGCAGGATACAAAATTAATGCACAGAAAACTCTGGCATTCCTATACACTAACAAGGAAAAATCAGAAAGAGAAATTAAGGAAACATGCCCATTTACCTTTGCAAAAAAAGAATAAAATACCTAGGAATAAACTTACCTAAAGATGGAAAAGACTTATATTCAGAAAACTATAAAACACTGATGAAAGTAATCAAAGATGACATAAACAGATGGAGAAATATATCACGTTCTTGGATTGGAAGAATCAATATTGTGAAAATGACTATACTACCCAAAGGAATCTAGAGATTCAACACAATCCTTATCAAACTACCAATGGCATTCTTCACAGAAATAGAACAAAAAATTTTACAATTCGTATGGGAACACAAAAGACCCCAGAGAGCCAAAGCAATCTTGAGAAAGAAAAACAGAGCTGGAGGAATCAGTTTCCTGACTTTAAACTATATTTCAAAGGTACAGTTAACAAGACAGTACGGTACTGACACAAAAGCAGAAATATAGATAAATGAGAATAGAAAGCCCAGAGGTAAACCTATGCACATATGGTCACCTAATTTACAACAAAGGAGGCAAGAACACACAACCAGAGAAAAGACAGTTTCTTCAATAAGTGGTGGTGTGAAAACTGGACAGCTACATGTAAAAGATTGAAATTAGAACACTACTGAACACCATACACAAAAATAAACTCAAAATGGATTAAAGACCTAAATGTAAGACGAGACACTATAAAACTCTTAGAGGAAAGCATAGCAAAAACACTCTTTGACATAAACCAAAGCAAGACATGTTTTAACCCACCTCCTAGAGAAATGGAAATGAAACCAAAAATAAACAAATGGGACCTAATGAAACTTAAAAGCTTTTGCACAGCAAAGGAAACCATAAACAAGACAAAAAGACAACCCTCAGAGTGGGAGAAAATATTTTCAAATGACAAAATGGACAAAGGATTAATCTTCAAAATATACAAACAGCTCATGGAACTCAATATCAAAAACACAAACAATCCAATTAAAAAATGGGCAAAAGATCTATATAGACATTTCACCAGAGGAGACATACAGATGGCCAAGAGACACATGAAAAGATGCTCAACATCACTAATTATTAGAGAAATACAAATCAGAACTACAATGAGGTGTCACTTCACACTGGTCAGAATGACCATTATCAAAAAAAAATCTAGAAACAATAAATGCTGGAGGGGATGTGGGGAAATTGAACCCTCCTGCAGTGTTGGTGGAAATGTAAATTGATACAGCCACTGTGGAGAACAGTATGGAGGTTCCTTGAAGAACTAAAAATAGAACTACCATATGACCCAGTAGTGCCACTACTGGGCATATACCCTGAGAAAACCATAATTCAAAAAGATACATGTACCACAATCTTCATTGCAGCACTATTTACAATAGCCAGGAAATGGAAGCAACCTAAATGTCCATCGAGAGATGAATGGATAAAGAAGATGTGACACATATATACAGTGGAATATTACTCAGCCCTAAAAGGAAACAAAATTGAGTTATTTGTAGTGAGGTGGATGGACCCAAAGTCTGTCATACAGAGTGAAGTAAGTCAAAAAGAGAAAAACAAATACTGCATGCTAATGCATATATATGGAGTATAAAAAAACCCAATGAACCTTGTGGCAGGGCAGGAATAAAGATGTAGACATAGAGAATAGACTTGAGGACTTGGGGTGGGGGAAGGGGAAGCTGGGGCAAAGTGAGAGTAGCAGCAACATATATACACTACCAAACGTAAAATAGTTAGTTAGTGGGAAGCAGCAGCATAGCACAGGGAGATCTACTCAATGCTTTGTGATGACCTAGAGGGTTGCGATAGGGAGGGTGGGTGGGAGGCACAAGAGGGAGATGATATGGGGATATATGTATGCATATGGGTGGTTCACTTGGTTGTACAACAGAAACTAACATGGTATTGTGAAGCAATTATACTCCAATAAAGATCATTTAAAAAAATAAAAGATCATTAGCCACAGTTGTCACCCACGGACGGTGAGCCCTATGGGGAATTCCGGATGGAGAAAACCAGGAAGCATTCTGTGCACTGGATAGACTGGCCCCTAGATAATCTAAGGACAAATTTCAATGACTCCAGATTCTTGCATCTTTCTATACATAGAAAAACACTAAAATCAACTTGAGATGTCTCTTCTTTGTGATTAGCAGTACTCTTTTATGTTGGACTACTCATTTTTTGCAGTGAAAAATTTATCTATATCCTGGCAACTCCTCTGTCTTTTTGGAGCAGTTCGTTAGAGCTACATGAGAGTCTGTCTCCTGGGCTATAGCCCTCAGTAAGATCCCTGAATAAAACTGAAAATCACTGCGCTTATGTTGTGTGTTTTTCTTTCAGTTGACGTCTCTCTATGAAAATACTTAATCATGCCATGTTGTCTTCTAGAATCAGCTCTGGCCAATGGAACCCTCTGGGATGGTGGAAATGTCTGTTTCTGCACTGTTCAATACAGTGGCCATTAGCCTCAATGGGTACTGAGCATTTGAAATGTAGTCAGTGAAACTGAGGACCTAGATTTAAACATTATTTAATTTAAAATAATTACGGTTTAAATTTGACTAGCATGTGTGACTAGTGGCTACTGTATTGGTTAGCCCAGTTCCAGAGCCTTGCTATCTGAGTGTACTGCTCAGACCAGCATCCACTGGGAGCTTGTTAGAAATGCACAATCTCCAGCCAGACCTCCTGAATCTGAATTTTCCAGTGATTCTTATGCACATTTATGTTTTAGAACCACTGGGTTACAGTTCAACATCTGACTTACAAAGCCCTTAAGAACCTGTGGCTCCCCTCTTTCCAGGTCTGTCTCCACTCCCCTTCCCCTTACACTCCATCCACTGGTGTCTCCTGAAATATAGCCTCTGGTTGAAGTGTCTCAACTTGGCAAACCTGCTTATTCTCCAAGATCTGGCTCAAATGCCACTTCTCCTTTGACTTTCTCTTTCATCTCACTTAAGAAGTAATTGCTCCCTCCTTTACATTCCTAGAGAATTTTACATGCCTAGACAAGATTTCTATATTGCAATATGACCTGTTGTTATATGAGTTATTTGAGGCTTGGGACCACATCCTGATTCATTTTTCTATTGTTTGCCCCTAGCATAATGCCTCATAATGGGTTCTCTATCCTGTTCCATTGATCTATATTTCTGCTTTTGTGCCAGTACCATACTGTCCTGATTACTGTAGCTTTGTAATATAGTCTGAAGTCAGGGAGCCTGATCCCTCCAGCTACATTTTTCGTTCTCAGGATTGCTTTGGCTATTCAGTGTCTTTTGTGTTCCCATAGAAGTTGTGAAATTTTTTGTTCTAGTTCTGTGAAAAATGCCAGTGGTAGTTTGATAGGGATTGCATTGAATCTGTAGATTGCTTTGGGTAGTAGAGTCATTTTCACGATGTTGATTCTTCCAATCCAAGAACATGGTATATCTCTCCATCTATTTATATCATCTTTAATTTATTTCATCAGTGTCTTATAATTTTCTGCATACAGGTCTTTTGTCTCCTTAGGTAGGTTTATTCCTAAATATTTTATTCTTTTTGTTGCAATGGTAAATGGGAGTGTTTTCTTAATTTTACTTTCAGATTTTTCATCATTAGTGTATAAGAATGCCAGAGACTTCTGTGCATTAATTTTGTATCCTGCTACTTTAGCAAATTCATTGATTAGATCGAGTATATTTCTGGTAGCATTTTTAGGATTCTCTATGTAGAGTATATGTCATCTGTGAACAGTGACAGATTTACTTCTTCTTCTCCAATTTCGATTCCTTTTATTTCCGTTTCTTCTCTGATTTCTGTGGTTAGAACTTCCAAAACCATGTTGAATAAGAATGGTGAGAGTGGGCAACCTTGTCTTGTTCCTGATCTTAGTGGAATGGTTTCAGTGTTTCACAATTGAGGACGATGTTGGCTGTGGGTTTGTCATATACGGCCTTTATTATGTTGAGGATAGTTCCCTGTATGCCTACTTTATTACAAAAGACAAAGAAGGACACTACATAATGATCAAGGGATCGATCCAAGAAGAAGGTATAACAATTGTAAATATTTATGCACCCAACATAGGAGCATGTCAATGCATAAGGCAAATAGTAACAGCCAAAAAGGGGGAAATTGACAGTAACACAATCATAGTAGAAGACTTTAACACCCCACTTTCACCAATGGACAGATCATCCAAAATGAAAATAAATAAGGAAACACAAGCTTTAAATGATACATTAAACAAGATGGAATTAATTGATATTTATAGGACATTCCATCCAAAAACAACAGAATACACATTTTTCTCAAGTGCTCATGGAACATTCTCCAGGATAGATCATATCTTGGGTCACAAATCTAGCCTTGGTAAATTTAAGAAAATTGAAATTGTATCAAGTATCTTTTCTGACCACAACGCTCTAAGACTAGACATCAATTACAGGAAAAGATCTGTAAAAAATACAAACACATCGAGGCTAAACAATACACTACTTAATAATGAAGTGATCACTGAAGAAATCAAAGAGGAAATCAAAAAATACCTATAAACAAATGACAATGGAGACACGGTGACCCAAAACCTATCGGATGCAGCAAAAACAGTTCTAAGAGGGAAGTTTATAGCAATACAATCCTACCTTAAGAAACAGGAAACATCTCAAATAAACAACCTAACCTTGCACCTAAAGCAATTAGAGAAAGAAGAACAAAAAAACCCCCAAAAGTCAACAGAAGGAAAGAAATCATAAAGATCAGTTCAGAAATAAATGGAAAAGAAATGAAGGAAACGATAGCAAAGATCAATAAAACTAAAATCTGGTTCTTTGAGCAGATAAACAAAATTGATAAACCATTAGCCAGACTCATCAAGAAAAAAAGGGAGAAGTCTCAAATCAACAGAATTACAAATGTAAAAGGAGACATAACAACTGACACTGCAGAAATACAAAAGATCATGAGAGATTACTACAAGCAACTCTATGCCAATAAAGTGGACAACCTGGAAGAAATGGACAAATTCTTAGAAATGCACAACCTACCAAAACTGAACCAGGAAGAAATAGAAAATATGAACAGACAAATCACAAGCACTGAAATTGAAACTGTGAATAAAAATCTTCCAACTAACAAAAGTCCAGGACCAAATGCCTTCACAGACAAATTCTATCAAACATTTAGAGAAGAGCTAACACCTATCCTTCTCAAACTCTTCCAAAATGTAGCAGAGTGAGGAACACTCCCAAACTCATTCTATGAGACCACCATCACCCTGATACCAAAACCAGACAAAGATGTCACAAAGAAAGAAAACTACAGGCCAATATCACTGATGAACATAGATGCAAAAATCCTCAACAAAATACTAGCAAACAGAATCCAACAGCACATTAAAAGGATCATACACCATGATTAAGTTGGGTTTATTCCAGGAATGCAAGGATTCTTCAATATACACAAATCAATCAACGTGATACACCGTGTTAACAAATTGAAGGAGAAAAACCATATGAACATCTCAATAGATGCAGAGAAAGCTTTTGACAAATGTCTTAGTAACTTTTATGATGAGTCCCCTTTCTTCTTTTTTCCTCTTTCTTCTCTTCCTCCTCCTCCTCCTCCTTCTTCTTCTTCAAAACTGTCTTGGCTATTCTTGTCTTTTAATCCTCCAAAATGAATTTTAGGGTTAGCTTGGCAAGGTCCTTGAAAAAACACTGAAATTGTGAGGTAGAAAAAAATATATATATTCATTTTTGCCCCTGATTCCTGGCACAGAACTCCTAAAACCCTTGTAAATTCCTAAGTGACAAGAGGATTAGGAGCATCTTTTGTAATAAGATGACTCTGGGTGAGGTCCTGAATAGGGACTTGTCACTAGAAAGACTAAGCCATAATTAACCAGTTGGAATTTTCAATCCCACTCTCCATCCTCCAGAGAGAAGAGAGGGGCTGGAAACGGAGTTAATGATTGATCATGCCTACTTGGGGAAGCCTCCATAAAATCCCAACGATAGGGTGTTCTGAGAACTTTCAGGTTGGTGAACACATGCAGTTGGGAGGGTGGTGCATCCCACCTCCATGGGGACAGAAGCTCATGTGCTCAGGACCATCCCAGACCTTGCTGTCTGTATGTCTTCATCTGGCTGGTCATCTGTATCCTTTATCATATTCTTTAATAAACTGATAAATGTAGATAAGTGTTTCCCTGAGTTTTGTGAGCTGCTCTAGCAAATTAACCAAACCTGAGGAGGGGGTTGTGGGAACGTCATATTTGTAGCCATATTGGACAGAAGTTGTGGGTAACCTGGGGACCTACTAATTGTAATCGGTATTTGAAGTGAGGTGGGAGCAGTCATGTGGATGGGACTGTGTCCCAACCCTTCGGAGCTGACACTATCTCTGGGTAGATGGTGTCAGAATTGAGTTAAATTGTAGAACACCCAGCTGGTGTTGCAGAGAATTGTTTGGTGTGGGGAAAACCACCTCCACATTTGGTGACCAGAACTGTCAGAAGGGAAGTGTTCTGTGTGAGTTGTAAAGGAGACACACAGGGGGAGGACTGGCTAGTTTTTCTAACTTAGATTTTGATTGGAATTATAGGTTAATTTGGAAGAGAATTGACTTTTTAAAAAATATTGTCTTTCCATCTAAGGCATTCTCATTAAATATTATTCTCCAGCCTTTGGCTATATTTATTAATTTTTCCCAGTAAGGATTTCTGTATGTTCTTTTAGATTTTTCTATATAAAAACTTTTAACAGTTTAGGTATTTTCTTGTGTTTTCTGTGTAGGCAATTATATGAGACATGATTTTACTTCTATCTTATATCTCTCTTTTTCCTTTTTCATCTTATTGTACAGCTCAGAAGTCTAGGTCAGTGTTGAATTGAAGTGATGATAGCAGAAATGCTTGCTTTTCCCCTATTAAAGGTAATGTATCTAATATATCTCAATTAAGAATGATGCTCACTGTAGATTATTGGGTAGATATCCAATTACTAAGGTCTTTGTCTGACACTCAAGTCTAAATGTATGTAGGTTTTCTTTTGGACTATTCTATTTCCCCAAGGTGGAACATTTAATCTCCTACCTGCAGGCTAGGCCTGACAGTCAGTGATCTCAGTTTCAAGACAAGAAGGACATTTGTAATCTCATCATTAAATGATCTCTGTGTTTCATTTGGCACCTCACATCTGTCCTTTGCTCTTCCTGTTCTCCCGTTTATGAGGCTCTCTGTACAACCCTCCCAGGGAGGTTTGTCTCTTGCTGGGGTCGAGTAGGCCTTGCATGTTTGGAGAAGGCATCAATTTCTTATGTAGGATTTACCAGACTTGCTGTTTTCACTGGGCTTTCAAAAGTGTTTGATGCCTCCATTTTAGGCCCTTCTGGACTTCTGCTCTGTGAGTCAGACATTCATGTTGCTTTTTGACTCCTGCAAACTTGCTGCCGGGTGTCAACTTTCCCTGCTCTGCTGAGTCAGTTACTACTTATCCATCTGCTTTCCTTCTTCCTAAACTTTCTTGACATTTCTCATCTCTTCTGTTGCCTTTGTGGGTTTATTCCTTTATTCCTTTTGGGGGCTTTAGAGGAGAGTAAAGATAAATAATTGATTTGAATTTCTAATGTTTAACTGGAAGTCCTGATTTGTCTTTTTCATACATTTCTTTGATAATTTCCATGTCATCTATGTCATCACGTCTCTTGTGAAGAGCACATAGCTCGATTAAAGATCTGACTAAAAACCCAAGAACCTTTATTTTTTAACTGGCAAGTTTAACTTACTCATATTTATTGTGAATATTGTTACACTTGAATTTATTTATTTCTGTCATCTTACTTCATATTTTTGTTTTTCATGGTTTTTCTTTACTTTTCTCTTTTTTCCAGTATGTGTTTTATTGAGTTTTTTTTATTCTCCGCTTTTCCTTCTCTATTAGTTTGGAAATTTTAGATTCTATTCCTGTGGTTTTAAAGATTACACTTAAATTTAATTTAATTTATTTGTTTATTAATAAGTCAGTAAGTAAATTATACTCTTTATTGAAGTATAATTGCTTTACAATGGTGTGCTAGTTTCTGCTTCATAACAAAGTGAATCAGCTATACATATACATATATCCCCATATCTCCTCCTTCTTGCATACTTGATTTAACCAAATCTAAGCATAATCAACCCCTTTACCCTTATGCTGATTAACTCTTACTATCAAATCTTGATTATCACCCTCCGTGACTTTTCAGGATTCCTTTGTCTTATGTTTAGCTTCACATTTTTCTAAATGCCTCAATTAGTCATTGTTACTATTATTATTGTCACTATTTAACAATTTCTTTGCTTACAATTACTTCTTGCATCTCACATTTTCCTTCTGGGTTCAATTAACCTATTACTGAAGATCATGCTTTAGTGGTTTTTCCAGGGCAAATCTTTGAATAATGCATTCTTTTAGACTTTAGATAACTAAAAATGTATCTGCTTCACTTTCATTTTACACTTTGACTGGCTGGTTAGAGTGCCTTAAGGCCATAGTTAGCTCTTTCTAAACACTGAAGATATTTTTCACTGTCTCCTGACACCTGCTGTTACTGTGGAGAAGGCTTCTGATAGTTTCTTGTAGTTAAATTTTCCCTTCTAAGAATCTCTTTGCCTTTTTTGTTTTCCAGATTCATTAAAATACATCTAGGTATGGATTTATTTTTATGCTTACAATATTTAAACAGTATATCTAGGTATGATTTTTTTAATTAATTTTTTATGCTTTCAAGTTTTTGTGCTTCTTTTTTTTTGAATTTTATTTTTTTTTTTATACAGCAGGTTCTCATTAGTTATCCATTTAATAAATATTAGTATATATATGTCAGTCCCAATCTTTTGTGCTTCTTTATTCTCAGGATTTATGTTTTTTCATAAGTTCTGGAAGATTCTCAGCCATTATCTTCTCAGCTAGCACCTCTGTTCTCTCTTTCTGGAGCTCTAGTTTTATGTAAGTTAAACCTTCTCATTCTGCTCTGTCTTTCCACACCTTTTAACTTTTTTTTAACTTCTCGATAATTCTCTATCTTTTCTCTTCTATGATACTAATTCGCTTTTTCCTTTTTCAATTTAACTAGTCTGTATTTTAACCCATCTATTGAGATTTAAGTTAAATGTCATTTCTTCTTTCTCCAACTCTTTTAGCTATTTTTCCCCCAGAGTTCTCTGTTCTTTCCTTATAGTTTCCATTTCTTCTCTTAGCTCTTTATTAGAAACATACTTATTTTTTAATCTTTCTCAGCTTATTCTGTTATTGCAAATTCTTGGTATGATACATATTCCAGTTTGACATATGTGCTGACTTCCTCTTATGGAAGATTGTTTCCTCACGTGTTGAGTAATTTTTGAACATGAGTTTATCTTCATCAAGGTTTAAAAGTTATTTGTATGTGTATTTGTGGGTGTTGTGTGCAACCTACATAGGAGCTTTGCTTTGTCTCTGCCTAGGGTCCTTGAGATTTTAAATTATCCGATCAGCTTGGAATTCTAACATCACTTGAATAGTGCAAACTCTAGGATTTCTTGGGTTTGACATTTTAATTTCTCATGGGAAAACTCCACTTTATTTCACTCAAAATTTTGAGAAAAGACAAGCTTCCTTGATCCTTTATTAGGTCTCAAAGCTGTTTTTTTTCTATTTCCCCTTTCACAAAAGTAGAAGCCTTTTCACTGTATGCTTTTATGCAGATAGTTCAGAAGCACTTGCCCCCTCTGTGCCCAAAATCATAACTTTGTCTTCTCACAGATGATAAGACCTCCCCTTCCAGCTGTGAGTGCACATGAAGGATTTTGATACAGGCCTGGTGTCAATACATACACTCATTCCTCTTTACCTCTTGCATATGCAGATTTCTTTTTTCCTTCTCTCTCCCTCTCTTTTTGTATTTTATCCACATGATTTTGTGTCTATAGTGGGAGAAGGATGATTTTAGTCTGCATTTATTTTAGTTGCTAGAATTGGAAATAATGAATCAAGATAACACACAAAATTATTTTCTATCCTACTATTTTAACTAACATGATTGAAAATTTACAAAATATCAAAGATGATAAATTTAATTATCCTGAATGTCTCAGTATTCTATCGATGGATCAACAATGTTTGAATGAATAATAAAGAACTACATAATCATTAAATTGTTAATTTTTTGCCTTTATTCAGAAAAATCTATTTTTAATCAAGATTTTCACAAAATTGATATTGAATTGACAGAATTGTCACTGGATTGATCTAAAAGATTAAAAAATAAGTTGAAATTGTAATTAGTATACAAAACTTTAATATTTTCACCAAAATGTAAATTAAGGTAAATGTAAAAAATTTCAAAAATTAAAATTTTATTCATTTGTTTTCAAAAGTTATTTTTCTTCTAAAATATAAAAAATTACTTGTCAAAATTAGTAGCCAAAAGAAAAATTATAGCTAATGGATATCAACTTTACTTAATTTGTGAAAATGTAATTAAAATGTTATATTTTTATAAAAGTAAAACTTTTCAGAGCTACTGTTCAACAACTATTTAGTTGCCAGTGTAAAATATCTGCATCAAACTTCACGTTTCATCAAGACCTGTGAATATACAAATCCGAAAGTAATATACATTAATATTACAAAATGTTTCTCACAGCCTATGCAACTGTTGAAATTACCACACTTAATTCATGAATATCACTGGACCCTCCCAATAATAGCACTGTTTTGCTGACTCATTTTCACAATTAATGGCCTCTACCTTGCTTTCTGTGATACTTATGTAAATCAGATTGTTCCTTACCTTAAACAGGTGTAATTTGTTGTAAGCACAATTACTGAGAATAAAAACAATTTAAGGAAAAACTATTTGGAATTAAATTTTCCCTTAGGTTAACATAGAAAGATCATAGAATAGAAAGATCGTAAATAAAACAGAGGATTATATCACATCTCACAGAGAGAGGTAGACTGGAATAGTACAGTGGCTCTCAGTCTTCAGATGAGCTTGTTAAATACACATATTTCTAAACTTCACACATGAAAGTTCCTTTTCAGCAGATTGCGGTGGAGCCCAGAGCTATACATTAAAAACACTTTCCAAGGACAAGCAAAATAATCTATGGCGGAAAAAAATAAGAACAATGGGTGCCTATGGAATGGGGTGGGGATTGACTGAGAAGGAATCTTCTGGGTGATGGTAATGTTCTGTATTTTGATAGGGGCTTGGGTTGCACAGATGTATGTCTTTGTCAAAACTCATTGACTTGTACACTTAAAATTTGTACATTTATTGTATTTAAGGTTATCTCAAAACAAAAACAACTGAAAACAATGTTGAACTCCAATAATGGCTTGCATGCTGAAATGTTTACAGGTAAAAACCATTGATGCCTGCAATTTACTTTTAATCACATCAAAAATAAGATTGGTGAATGGATAGAAGGATGGATAGACAGACGCACATGTGACAAAGCAAGCATAGTTAAGTGTTAATTGTAGAATCTAGGGGGTAGATAAATGGGTGTTTATCATATTCTTTCACCTTTCCTAGTGTTTGAAATTTTTCATAATAAAATGTTGGGGAAATAAATGCTCTCCAAGCAATTTCTGTGACATGGATGTAGTGAAATGAATGTGAGTTTGGGACCTGGGCAGTCATGGATTTCAGTCTCAGTTCAGCTCTTATTAATTGTGTGACCTTAGACAAGTTATGCCCTATCTCTGCCCATTGTTTTCTCATTTTTAAAATGAATTAAACAGAATTATGTGCATTAGGATTTTGCTGATGATATGATATAATGCCGATCAAACACTTAGCACAATGCTTGGTATACGGTGATTATAGTTTTGGAATTGCAGCTACTATTTTCTTTGTAAGTATAAAAATTTATTAGGAAAGCTCTTTAGTATTAGCTGCAATGCTGGTGTTTACTGTGGATTTATCTTGTAGGTAGGCTTGCTGATCAGAGTTGTGAGAGGTTGTAAAGTGGGAATAGAGGAAGAGAAGCAAAGAAAGTGCATCTTCAAGGTCTTTTAGGGGGCCATGGCTCCTCTGACATAGTCTTTGGTGGTTCCAAGACTAAGTTGTCTTTTTCTTAGGTCACTTCATTTCTGAAAGTCAGTGATTAATGTGATTCCCCTGAGTTTTCTAGTTTATATTCTTCTTCCTTGAAAGAGTTATTCTTTGAAGATGCTCTGACTGTACTGTATATGACCAACACCACTTTAAGTCTTAGTTTTCACTTATTTTTCACTATTTTGGCAATTACCAGGTGATGTATTATCCCCGGCAGCCAATCTCCACGTGTGCTGGCTTATTTAATCTATGTTTGCCTAAGTGTAATTTAAGCCTCAAAATCCTTCTGAGTTATACTGCTCTCTACCCTTTCTGGTCTTTATTGTTCTGAGAGTTTGTAGCACACTATTTAGCACGTTATTATTTCCTGCTTGTATTGCTCAGGTTAGATGATGAACAGCTTGAAAGTTGGGACTATATCTTGGAGAAACTTCTTAGTTCATGTTAACCTAAATTATGCTGTTGCTTGTCACAGATTCTCTTTTCTGAGATACATTTCTCAGGTTCCTCAGCATATGCATGATTAGATCCTATAATTGTCAAAGCATAAATAGGTATTTTTAAAAAAAATATTTATTTATTTTTGGCTATGTTGGGCCTTTGTTGCTGTGCACGGGCTTTTTCTAGTTGTGGTGAGCGGGGGCTACTCTTCATTGTTGTGGGCAGGTTTCTTATTGTGGTGGCTTCTCTTGTTACAGAGCACAGGCTCTAGGCACATGGGCTTCAGTAGTTGTGGAACTTGGGCTCAGTAGTTGTGGCTGTGGGCTCTAGAGTGTAGGCTCAGTAGTTGTGGTGCACGGGCTTAGTTGCTCCGTGGCATGTGGAATCTTCCGTGACCAGGGCTCGAACCCATGGCCGCTGCATTGGCAGGCAGATTCTTAACCACTGCGCCACCAGGGAATTCCCATAAATAGGTATTTTAAAAATAAAAGATTGAGGGCTTCCCTGGTGGCGCAGTGGTTGAGAGTCCGCCTGCTGATGCAGGGCACACTGGTTCATGCCCCGGTCCGGGAAGATCCCACATGCCGCGGAGCGGCTAGGCCTGTGAGCCATGGCCGCTGAGCCTGTGCGTCCGGAGCCTGTGCTCCGCAACGGGAGAGGCCACAACAGTGAGAGGCCCGGGTACCACAAAAAACAACAACAACAACAAAAAACAAAAAATGTTGAGGGCTGAGAATATCTCCCTCCCCACTTTATTAGTACTAGAAATACAATTTATTGAATTCTCTCTCTTTCTTTTTTTCCCTCTACTTGTTTGTTCTGTGCTAAGTGAAATATACTTTTTGGTAGTACGTATGTGAGAAATGCAAACAAAGAAGCAGCCCTTTTATGCTATAAACTACATTTGCCTTGAAGCCAAAGGAATGTGGAAACTTGCCTACATTAATGGAAGAGAATCACTAGTTTTGATTTTTAAAGTTCCTACTTTTAAAATTTATTGAGATTACCTCGGGCAGCATTAAACTTGAGGCTTCCAATGATGGCTTTTTATGATTTTATTGTGGTTTTTTCTATTATACCTAATAGAGGACTGACACATTCTTATTTCTTTTCACTAAGAAAGGACAATAGAATTATTTAAGTGCCAATGGGTATTTATAGAGATGCATGTTTGTCTAGTTCACTTTGTTTCTTTTCTTATTAGACACGGTTGGGATTTGAAAAGAAACAAAGCTATAGACCTTACAGTCAAACAATTAACATAGGAGCAAAATACAACAGTTTTTCTTTAAAAAGTCAGAATTTCTCCCATATTCCCCAAAGTGTGTATTTAATTCTCTTGGCATGTTACATAGCAAACTGAAAGTATTTATGAATGTGGCTACTTCTTTTAACAAGTTCCAATAACTGCTTCCTAAACTTGTGTTTTTATATCAATTACATACAGTAAGCACTGAAATCAACCAAAGAGAACTGCAGAGGCCAACTTGAGATATTCATGTTCAATGAGGACTGAGCCTGCCAAAAATAAAATGTGGATATAATTTTATAACACCATTTTATAATTAAAGTCATAAGTGAGGTTTCCTGCTATTGTTTAAAAATGTGTCATGATAAATTTAAATCAAAGGTATGGGCAAAGAAAGGTCTGCAAAGTAACAGATGAAGGCAACTAAGATGGTACAGGAACATGGCCCAGTGCAGAAAAGAAACACATGCAAACAATTTTAGTGAAATAATTACATTTATTGTAGATGGAGTTCTGTTTTAGAAACTATAACCACTTAGAAATGGTTTTCATTCATGTCAGAGTAAGGTTAACTTGTTGGTACTGTCTGTCTATAGAATGATTTTTTTTACCAGCAGAGAAATTTAATGTATTGATTTAGTGATAAGACCATGTCTTCTGACCAAATAGCCACCAAAAAAAAGTACCCTACAACTGAAGAATGTGGCTCCAGCATGTGGTCCACAGTATTTAGTGTTGCCAGATTTAGCAAATAAAAATACAGGACACCCAGTTAAATTAGAATTTCAGATAAATAAAAAATATATTTTTTAGGATAAGTATGCCCCATGCAATATTTGGGATGTGTTTATACTAAAAAATTATTTGATGTTTATTTGAAATTCTAATTTAACTGGGGGTCCTGTATTTTATCTGACAAGTTTAACATTAGTAAAAACACAAATTTTGGCAATGGATTTTTGTATTTTTAAGCTAAGTATTTGAAGGATAATACATTTAAATGATCAGAGCAGAGAATAAGGTAAATTTATTTTTGTACTGTCAGCTCATTAAATTTCTAATGTTCATAGTTACATGGATGAATGATGATTTCTGTTCAGTGAAGGAGAAGATTTTTGCTTTGATAGAGAACACAACCCATTTAAAAGAGCTTCTCCCTGAAGGAGATAAGTTGATTCACATACATTGATAGATTTAATCATTAGGACATTCCTGGCTTTAGTAAGTCATGTTCGTCTAATGTGCAGGCTGTTCCCAATATATCAATTCATTCATCTTGTCTTTAATACAAGCCATGTGTTTCTTATGGGAGTTGAAAGGACATTAATCAGAATCTCCCCCTTCAACCAGTCCAAGGGGACGCAACGTTCTTGGTTACATCTCAAATGTCAAGATATGGGGAAATGGATAATAACATTCAAAGCATATCAGCTGTAATTCATACTGTTGTTACAATTGCTGTGAAATATGTTGGGAGTGGGGCAGCAACGAACCATAAAACAATGTCTATTCTGGAGGCTGGAGGGTTGTATCTGCTTTTCCTCAGCAGACAAAACTCCCATTGAATCCATGAGATGGCAGGAATTGGTATCCAAACTTATGTATAGCTTGATTGTCCTTTAACAGTAAGGGAAAGATGTAGTCATCTCTGACTTGATTTCCTTGTTATAGATCAGTGGTTCTCAATCTTGGCTGCAGATAGGTACCACCTAGGAGCTTTTAAAACTCCTTAGGCTTAAGCCACACTCCAGGCCAATTAAATCACAATCTGAGTTGAGATCTAGGCATTGGTCCTTATCAAAACTCCCCAGGTAATGCCAGTGTGCAGCCAGGTTGTAGAACCACTGGATTATCACAGGAAATTCTGGTTATAGACATGGAAACACTTGTTGACATTCATGGCATTTAATTTCATATAAATTTATGCTGTATTTGGCAACTTATCTATATTTACAAAATTTTGCTCGTTCGCTGTCATCATTATTCATATCATTATGATTATCATCTCTTATGTGTTTAGAGGAAAAATGATGGCAAACAATTAAACCAAAATAAAACTTGTAATGAGATGCTAAAATTTGAAATTGATGGAATGCACCAGGTGGTGGGCTAGGGTAATCAGAGAAGACCTCCTCTGCCTTTAAGTGAAACTATAAAACAGTGGTTCTCAAAGTGTGGTCCCAGGACCAGCAGCCTCAATGTTATCTGGAAACTTGCTCAAAATGCAAATTCTCAGCCCCATCCCAGCACTCTTGATCAGAGACTCTGGGAATGGGGCCCAAAAACCTGCATTTTAACAAGCTCTCCATCTGATTCTGATGCATGGTCAAGTTTGAGGCTATAAATATTTCTCCTAATATTGATTTACAGCATCCCATAGGAATTGCTGTGCTCTTGTTCAATTAAAATGGTATATACTTTCAATTTTGATCTACCTTTTAATTTAAGTGTAATAGAGAAGAATGTTTTAAATTCCAAGCTGGGCAACTTTTGGTTGCTAATTTCCAGTTTTCTTGTATTGCATTTATATAATGTAGCATAGATGATTTTTAGTTTTTGGATTTACCTGAAAACTTCTTTGAGGCCATCAGACAAATTTTACAATGTGTCATGGGTTTTGGAAAAGAATATGTATCTTTTTGAGTATATTCATATCTATTAAGTCAGGCTTGCTTATTCAGCTATTTATTATGTGCTTGATCTGTCAATCTCTGATGATGTGAAAGGTTTTCCACTCTGTGTTTAGCTGACTGTTCTTCACCTTTCCAACATTTTTGTTTCAGATGTTTCAAAATGATGTCCTTACATAAAAATTCATGAGTATTTTATCTTCTTGATCATTTTATTAGCATTTATAACATTTCATTAGCTTATTATTCCCAATTGTTATTTTTGCCATTAATTCTATTTTGTCTGATATTTACTTTGCTTGATTATTTGTTCATCACTTTGCTGTCATATTTCCTTTCATACATTAGGTATGTCTCTTAAAACAGCTTGCAGTCTGTAGATAGTCCTGGTTTGAATCTAATTTTAGTCTCTGTTTTTAACAGCAGAAATTAGCCATTCATATTCACTGTAATTTTTGAAACATTAAAGCTGCCATATTATTTTGTGTTTACTAGTGTTTAATTTTTATTGTTTCATTTCTCTTTCTGACTTTTGATAGGACTTTTTTTTTTTTTTAATTTTTTTTTTACGGTACATGGGCCTCTCACTGTTGTGGCCTCTCCTGTTGCGGAGCACAGGCTCCGGACGCACAGGCTCAGCGGCCATGGCTCACAGGCCTAGCTGCTCCGCAGTATGTGGGATCTTCCCAGACCGGGGCATGAACCAGTGTCCCCTGCATCGGCAGGCGGACTCTCAACCACTGCGCCACCAGGGAAGCCTTCTCTTTCTTTTTTAAACCACTAGCTGCTTTTTGGAAATAATATATGTGAAACAACTCAGAACTCTGTCTTCAAGTTCTTTGACACTTTTGCAGTAAGAAGTGGAGTCTAAACCCCTTCTCTTGAATATGGGCCAGGCCTTAACGATGCACTTCTAACAAATAGAAAGTGATACAGGCATCACAGCTTCTGTCCAGCTCTCTCTCTCTCTCAACTTCTTTATCTCTCTCTCTCTCAGGATCCTTGCCATTGGAACCCAGACACCATGCTACAAGAAGCTCCATTTGCATGGCGAGGCCACATGCAGGTAATGGCAGGTGTTCTGAGTAATAGCTCCAGCTGAGGTCTCAGCAGAGACTCAGCAACTACTGACATGTGTAGGTGAGGAGCCTTCATGCCTAGTTGTGCTCAGTCATCCCCCAAACCATGAGAGAGAAAAAAGGAATGATTATTGTTGTTTTAAGTTACAGATGCTAAAGCAGTGGTAGATAACTGAAGCAACATCTTATATTTATTTTTCTATTTGTTAGTTTTATGTTTATACTGATGTCTATAAGATCAAGCATTAATCAATATTTATTACCTATAACCTGAACAAGGCAAGATCTTTAGCAAATTAACCTCTTCCTCCCTTTTGGTTTATTGGAAATCTGGGATTGTTATTATATGTTACATTATGTCCTCGCTATTTAATATTTTTATTATTAATACTGTCTAAAGTGTCCTATGCATATTACCAGCAGTTGCTTAGATTCAATTGAAAGTTTTGTGGTTTTGTAGTGTATCTTACTCACTACTATTCCAGGTGTTCCATGTCCTTCTCTTTCTTGGATTTATTGTTTCATTTCACTGAGACATATCCTTGGATCATTTTTCAGAGTAGATATTGAATATTTTGATCCCTTATCTATCTAAAGCCTTACTTAATTTTGTCCTCACACATTGAGTGATGGTTTGGCTGTGAATAGAATTTTCAGTTCTAAATATTTTTCCTTCAGAAATCTGAAAACAATGCTCCATTGTCTACTAGGACTCCCTGTCAATGAGAACTCAGATGGCACTTCAGTATTTGTTCTTTTGTTTATAAGGTACTTTTTTACTTTTGGGATTTTCAGTTTATCTTTTAATATAAATATTTTAGCAGTCTGTACCTCTATATATGACTTAAAATTATTTCTGCTTATTCTTTGATGGCCCATTTCAAACTGATGACTCAAGTCCTTTAGCTCAGGACTTTTCTCTTATTATTTCTTTGGTTATTCTTTCTGTCCCCCATTCTCTTTCTTGAATTCCTACCAGATGAATGTTGGCATCATGGAACTATCTTCCTTATATTTTAAATTGTATTTTTACATTTTCAATCTAATCTCTTTCTTTCCTTCTTTTCCCCTCCCTCCCTCCCTTCCTTCTTTCCTTTCTTATTTTTTTCTCTTTCTCTCTTTCTTTTTGTGCTATTATGAAGAGATTTATCATCTAGCACCCTACTTGGGTTGATTTTTTTAGCCATAACCATTCTATTAGTCAGCCTCTCTGTTCAATATATTATCTTGGAAGCCATGTTAAAAATGATAAAGAGCTCTTTGTTGTTCTCTGAATGTTTCCTTTCTTAGTAGCCTATTTTTAAGTTATGGGTCCACTGTCTTCTCATAATTAGAACTTTAAAAATTTCTCATGTTTTTTCTTGTATTATTGATTTCTGCTTATATCATCTGTACTTTTGTATCTTCAAATATCTGGTGATAGTGACCACCTGTTTATAAAAGGAGGATTAGTTGGTTACTAAAGGTATGAGGAACAAGTACCATCTGGAGGCCTCTTTCCATAGTAGGCAATTTTCTTTTTAACTTGCATGAACAGAAAGCAGTGAGGAGAGAGAAATCTGGATGAACCTGGTGTCTGATTTCCTTTTGATAGTTTAGCAAAGAGCTGACTCAGCAGGCCTGAGTTAGCTTAGCTGGCTGATAGCAGGCACTCACTCCCGAAATTTCTTATAACAAGACCTCTTTCCTGAGCAGAAGATTCCAAAGTAACATATTCCCATAGCTATTCCCTTTCCCTGGCCCTATAAAAACATAGATTATTATGGGTCAGAGTCCCATAATTGGAATGTCAGCTGTGTTCACACACTTTATCCATGCCTGGGCCAAGTGTGGGTTAATGAGAGGTTCAGAGACTGTGTGCACTCTACTACTTCTCTGCTTATAATTGTTTTTTCACTTGATAAACTCTATTTGGTATCTGCACTACATGATACTATGTTGTGGATCTATGACCCATTTGTATGGCAAGCAGACTTGGGGAACCCTAAGTTATCCAAAGCTGAGATGGCTTTGCTCTAGGCACGGGTGATTTTTTTAGTTTGTCTACATTGTTGCCCATTGCTTTTTTCTTCATGCTTGTTGTGGAGATATGGACTTCCCTCTTTGGACCTAATTTCTTCACTGGAAGGTACATCTAAAGAGGGACCCTCACACTTCGTTGAGAAGACATTTATTGTGAATGACCTGGAGGCAAAAGCTATAGCTAACAGCTCTGCAGCTCTGCACACAGGAGGTCAGGATGTATGTTCATTTGGTGTTTTTAATATCAACTATCTGGAGAGGGATGGATGGAGGGAGGGAGGACTAAAAGTATTACAGTGATGAACCTTCCAGTCTACTCAGTGGCAAAGAGCAGATGTGAATCTGCTGTTCCTTCATTGTGTTTTGGTTCCCATATGCCACTCAGGTTGAGTGTCTCATCAAGCTGGGTGTGATTCTAACATTTAAAGCCATCTATTATTTTCTGTACAATGTACACTCTTAAAGCATGTCACAAACAATCTGGTGCTCCAGTGAAAATTTATGATCTGTCCCAGTGCTGGAGGAAAATCTATCAATTTGTACTCTCCATGGTGACTGAAGATATTTTCAAGGCAATAATGACACCAGGAAAATTCTGCCTTACATAATGACCTTAAAAGCAACCTCCTTGAAAGTCTGACTCACCCACATGGGCTGAACTTTTTAAACTCCTGTGGGAATGCCCCATAACATGTCCCCACCCCCTGCATTGTTAGCTCAGAGCTTGGTGATTCTGTGGGACATTTTAGGAAAGAAGTTATTGATCCTATATAAAATTCTTTGGAAGTCCTATTTTAGGTTGGAATATTTCTCCATTCTGTCTTCTATATTAACATAATTCCATCTACTTGTGTTAGAAAAATCTTGTTTTTGAAATTATCCATTAATCCATTCTCGATGTAAAAATTTCAAACCATAGAAAAAAATGATAAGAAAGGCCACCTTTGATGTCCAAACTAGAGTAGACTTGAATTCCTATCTTTCCCATCACTCTGTTGAATGTGTATTCAAATATATTTTTTAAATCTGATCTTTCCTACCCAAATATGTATATGTATGCATTATTTTTATTTTATTCATTAAAATTTTTAAACATCTTTATTGGAGTATAATTGCTTTACAATGTCGTGTTAGTTTCTGCTGTATAACAAAGTGAATCAGCTCTATGTATACATATATCCCCATATCCTCTCCCTCTTGCATCTCACTACCACCCTCCCTATCCCATCCCTCTAGGTGATCACAGAGCACCAAGCTGATCTCCCTGTGCTATGCAGCTGCTTCCCATTAGCTATCTATTCTACATTTGGTAGTGTATGTATGTCCATGCTACTCTCACTTCTTGCTAACTTAACTTTCCCAATCCTTGTGTCCTGAAGTCTATTCTCCACATTTGCATCTTTATTACTGTCCCGTCCCTAGGTTCATCAGAACCTTTTTTTTTTTTTTTAGATTCCATATATATGTGTTAGCATACGGTATTTGTTTTTCTCTTTCTGACTTACCTCACTTGGTATGACAGACTCTAAGTCCATCCATCTCACTCCAAATAACTGAGTTTCATTTCTTTATATGGCTGAGTAATATTCCATTGTATATATGGGCCACATCTTCTTTATCCATTTATCTGTCAGTGGACACTTAGGTTGCTTCCATGTCCTGGCTATTGTAAATAGTGCTGCAATGAACATTGTGGTACATGTCTCATTTTGAATTATGGTTTTCTCAGGGTATATGCCCAGGAGTGGCATTGCTGGGTCATATGGTAGTTCTATTTGTAGTTTTTTAAGGAACCTCCATACTGTTCTCCATAGAGGCTATATCAATTTACATTCCCACCAACAGTGCAGGAGGGTTCACTTTTCTCCACACCCTCTCCAGCATTTACTGTTTCTAGATTTTTTGATGATGGCCATTCTGACCACTGTGAGGTGATACTTCATTGTGGTTTTGATTTGCATTTCTCTAAAGATTAGTGATGTTGAGTGTCCTTTCATGTGTTTGTTGGCAAGCTGTATGTCTTCTTTGGAGAAATGTCTATTTAGGTCTTCTGTCCATTTTTGGATTGAGTTGTTTGTTTTTTTGATAGTGAGGTGCACAGGCTGCTTGTATATTTTGGAGATTAATCCTTAGTCCATTTCTTCATTTGCAAATATTTTCTCCATTTCTGAAGGTTGTCTTTTCATCTTGTTTATGGTTTCCTTTGCTATGTAACAGCTTTGAAGTTTCATTAGGTCCCATTTGTTTATTTTTGTTTTTATTTCCATTCCTCTAGGATGTGGGTCAAATAGGATCTTGCTGTGATTTATGTCATAGAGTGTTCTGCCTATGTTTTCCTCTAAGAGTTTTATAGTGTCTGGCCTTACATTTAGGTCAGTAATTCATTTTAAGTTTATTTTTGTGTATGTTGTTAGAGAGTGTTCTAATTTTATTCTTTCACATATAGCTGTCCAGTTTCCCCAGCGCCACTTTTTGAAGAGGCTGTCTTTTCTCCATTGTATATTCTTGCCTCCTTTGTCAATGATAAGGTGACCATATGTGCATTGGTTTATCCATGGGCTTTCTAGCCTGTTACATTGATCTATATATCTGTTTTTGTGCTAGTACCATACTGTGTTCATCACTGTAGCTTTGTAGTATAGTCTGAAGTCAGGGAGCCTGATTCCTCCAGCTCCATTTTTCTTTCTCAAGGTTTCTTTGGCTGTTCAGGGTCTTTTGTGTTTCCATACAAATTGCAAAATTTTTTGTTCTAGTTCTGTGAAAAATGCCACTGGTAGTTTGATAGGGATTACATTGAATCTGTAGATTACTTTAAGTAGTATAGTCATTTTCACAATGTTGATTCTTCCAATCCAAGAACATGGTATACCTCTCCATCTGTTTGTATCATCTTTAATTTCTTTAATCAGTCTTATAGTTTTCGGCATACAGGTCTTTTGTCTCCTTAGGTAGGTTTATTCCTAGGTATGTTATTCTTTTATTGCAATTGTAAATGGGAGTGTTTCTTTAATTTCTCTTTCAGATTTTTCATCATTAGTGTACAGGAATGCAAGAGATTTCTCTGCATTAATTTTGTATCCTGCTACTTTACCAAATTTACTGATTAGCTCTACTAGTTTGTAGGTAGCATCTTTATGGTTCTCTATGTATAGTGTCATGTCATCTGCAAACAGTGACAGCTTTACTTCATCTTTTCTGACGTGGATTCTTTTTATTTCTTTCTCTTCTCTGATTGCTGTGGCTAAAACTTCCAAAACTATGTTGAATAATAGTGTTGAGAGGTGCAACCTTGTCTTGTTCCTGATCTTAGAGGAAATGATTTCAGTTTTTCAACATTTAGAACAATGTTGGCTGTGGGTTTGTCATATATGGCTTTTATTATGTTGAGGTAGGTTCCCTCTATGCCTACTTTTTGCAGAGTTTTTATCATAAATGCTTGTTGAATTTTGTTGAAAACTTTTTCTTCATCTATTGAGATTATCATATGGATTTTATCCTTCATTTTATTAATATGGTGTATCACATTGATTGATTTGCATATACTGAAGAATCCTTGCATTCCTGGGATAACCCACTTGATCATGGTGTATGATCCTTTTAATGTGCTGCTGGATTCTGTTTCCTAGTATTTTGTTGAGGATTTTTGCATCTATGTTCATCAGTGATATTGGCCTGTAGTTTTCTTTCTTTGTTACATCTTTGTCTCATTTTGTTATCAGGGTGATGTTAGCCTCGTAGAATGAGTTTGGGAGTGTTTCTCCCTCTGCTATATTTTGGAAGAGTTTGAGAAGGATAGGTTTAGCTCTTCACTAAATGTTTGAGAGAATTCGCCTGTGAAGCCATCTGGTCCTAGGCTTTTGTTAGCTGGAAGATCTTTAATCACAGTTTCAATTTCCATGCTTGTGATTGGTCTGTTCATATTTTTTATTTCTTCCTGGTTCAGTCTTGGAAGGTTGTACTTTTCTAAGAATTTGTCCATTTCTTCCAGTTTGTCCATTTTATTGGCATAGAGTTGCTTGTAGTAATCTCTCATGATCCTTTGTATATCTGCAGTGTCAGTTGTTACTTCTCCTTTTTCATTTCTAATTCTGTTGATTTGAGTCTTCTCCCTTTTTTTCTTGATGAGTCTGGCTAATGGTCTATCAATTTTGTTTATCTTCTCAAAGAACCAGCTTTTAGTTTTATTGATGTTTGCTATTGTTTCCTTCACTTCTTTTTCATTTATTTCTGATCTGATCTTTATGATTTCTTTCCTTCTAACTCTGGGTTTTTTTTTTTTTGTTGTTGTTCTTTCTCTAATTGTTTTAGGTGTAAGGTTCTTTTGTTTATTTGAGATGTTTCTTGTTTCTTAACGTAGGATTTTATTGCTAAAATATTCCCTCTTAGAACTGATTTTGCTGCATCCCATAGGTTTTGGGTCATTGTGTTTTCACTCTCATTTGTTTCTAGGTATTTTTTTTATTTCCTCTTTGATTTTTTCAGTGATCTCTTGGTTATTTAGTAGCGTATTGTTTAGCCTCCATGTGTTTGTATATTTTACAGATTTTTTACTGTAATTGATATCTAGTCTCATAACGTAGTGGTTGGAAAAGATGCTTGACATGATTTTAATTTTCTTATATTATCCGAGGCTTGATTTGTGACCCAAGATATGATCTATCCTGGAGAATGTTCCATGAGCATTTGAGAAGAAGGTGTATTTTGTTGTTTTTGGATGGAAGATCCTATAAATATCAATTAAGTCCATCTGACTTAATGTGTCATTTAAAGCTTGTTTTCCTTCTTTATTTTCATTTTGTATGATCTGTCCATTGGTGAAAGTGTGGTGTTAAAATCCCCTACTATTTTTATGTTATATCAATTACTCCTTTTATGGCTGTTAGCATTTTTCTTATGTATTGAGGTGCTCCTATGATAGGTTCATAAATATTTATAATTGTTATGTTTTCTTCTTGGATTGATCTCTTGATCATTTTGCAGTGTCCTTCTTTCTCTCTTGTAATAGTCTTTATTTTAAAGTCTATTTTGTCTGATATGAGAATTCCTACTCCAGCTTTCTTTTGATTTCCGTTTGCATGGAATATCTTTTTCCATCCCCCACTTCCCGTCTGCATGTGTCCCTAGGTCTGAAATGGATCTCTTGTAGAAAGCATACATATGGGTTTTGTTTTTGTATCCATTCATCCAGTCTGTGTTTTCTTGGAGCATTTAATCCATTTACATTTAAAGTAATTATTGATATTTTTTTTCCTCTTACCATTTTCTGAATTGTTTTGGGTTTGTTTTCGTGGGTCTGTTCCTTCTCTGTGTTTCCTCCCTTCAGAAGTTCCTTTAGCATTTGTTGTAAAGCTGGTTTGGTTTTGCTGAATTCTCTTAACTTTTGCTTATCTGTAAAGGTTTCAACTTCTCCATCAAATCTGAATGAGATCTTTGCTGGGTAGAGTAATATTGGTTGTAGGTTTTTCCCATTCATCAATTTAAATATGCCGTGCCACTCCCTTCTGGCTTGCAGAGATTTTGCTGATAGATCAGCTGCTAACCTTATGGGGATTCTCTTGTATGTTATTTGTTTTCTTTCCCTTGCTGCTTTTAATATTTCTTCTTTGTTTTTAATTTTTGATAGTTTGATTAATATGTGTCTTGTTGTGTTTCTCCTTGGATTTATCCTGTATAAGATTCTCTGTGCTTCTTGTACTTAATTGTTTATTTCCTTTCCCATATTAGGGAAGTTTTCAACCATAATCTCTTCAAATATTTTCTCGGTCCCTTTCTTTTTCTCTTCTTCTGGGACAATGATTATTCGAATGTTGGTTCATTTAATGTTGTCCTAAAGGTCTCTGAGACTGTCCTTAATCCCTTTCATTCTTTTTTCTTTAGTCTGCTCTGTGGAAGTTTTTTCCACTCTTTCAGCTTCCAGGTCACTTATCTGTGTTTCTGCCTCAGTTATTCTGCTATAGATTCCTTCTAGAGAATTTTTCAATTCATTTATTTTGTTGTTCAACATTGTTTTTCTGCTGTTTAGTTCCTCTAGGTCCTTATTAAACATTTCTTGTATTTTCTCTATTCTATTTCTAAGATTTGTGATCATGTTTACTATCATTACTCTGAATTCTTTTTCAGGTAGACTGCCTATTTCGTCTTATTTGCTTGCTCTCGTTGGTTACTTACTCCTTCATCTGTTGCATATTTCTCTGTCTTTGCTTTCTGTTTAACTTATCTGTTTTGATTGTCCTTTTCCCAGGCTGCAGGGTTGTAGTTCCCATTGTTTTTTGTGTCTGCTCCCAGTAGGTGAGATTGGGTCAGTGGCTTTTGTTGGCTTCCTGGGGGAAGGGACTGGTTCCTGGTTCTGGTGGGTGGGGCTGGATGTTGTCCTTCTGGTGGGTAAGGCCACATCTGGTGGTGTGTTTAGGGGTGTCTGTGAACTTATATGACTTTAGGCAGCCTCTCTGCTAATGGGTGGGTGTGTGTTCCTGTCTTGCTAGTTGTTTGGCATGGGACATCAAGCACTGGAGCTTGCTGGCCATTGGGTGGAGTTGTGTCTTAGTGTTGATATGGAGATCTCTGGGAGGGCTTTTGCTGATTGATATTACATCGGGCCAGGAGGTCTGTGGTGGTCCCATGTCCTGGACTTGGCTCTCCCACCTCAGGGGCTCAGGCTTGACACCCACCTGAATCACCAAGACCTACCAGCCACAAGGCTCAGAAGAAAGGGAGAAAAATAGGAAAAAATAAAGAACAGATAGAACCCCAAACCAAATGGTAAAAGCAAAACTAAACAGACAAAATCACACAAAGAAGCATACACACACACACTCATAAAAAGCAAACAAAAAACAAACAAAAAGAAACCGAACAGTCAGAACCTTGGGACAAATGGTATAAGCAAACATAAAGAGACAAAACCACACAAAGAAACATATAACTACACACTCACAGAAGAGAAAAAAGAAAAAAATATATATATAAAAGAAGAGAGCAGCCAGACCAATAAACAAATCTACCAGTGATAACAAGCACTAAAAACTAAGCTAATATAAAAATAAATACAGAAACAAATCAGATTCAGAAAGTAAACCCCAAGTCTACAGTTGCTCCCAAAGCCCACAGTCTCAATTTTGGGAATATTTGTTGTCTATTCAGGTGTTTCACAGTTGTACGGTTCATCAAGTTGTTTGTGGGATTTAATCTGCTGTCCCTGAGGCTGCATGAAGATATTTCCCTTTCTCTTCTTTGTTTGCACAGCTCTTGGGTTTCACCTTTGTTTTTGGCCCTGCCTCTGTGTGTAGGCTGCCTTCAAGCGTCTGTTCCCTGCCCAGACAGGAAAGGGTTAAAGCAGCAGCTGATGAGGGCTCTCTTGCTCACTCAGGCCAGGGAGAAGGAAGGGTACGGTAGTCATAATTGGAATGTGGGGCAAGTCTCTGGGGGCTGAGGCCAGTGTGACATTGCAACAGACTGAGGTGCACCATGTGTTTTCCTGGGGAAGCTGTCCCTGGATCTTGGAACCCTGACAGTGGCATGTTGCATAGGCTCCTGGTTGGGGGAAGTGTGGATAGTGATCTGTGCTTGCACACAGGATTCTTGGTGGCAGTGGCATCAGCGTTAGCATTTCATACCCATCTACCTGTTGATAGCCACAGCTTGCGCTCATCTCTGGACCTCACTTAGGTGGTGCTCTGCCTTATATGGGCACACAGAGCAGGAATCCCCTCTCCTTGTGCACACCGAAACAATTGCCTCTTGCCTCTTCAGCAGATCCAGACATTTTCCCTGACTCCCTCCCAGCTAGCTGTGGTGTACTAACTCCCTTCAGGCTGTCCTCATGCAGCCAACCCCAGTCCTCTTCCTGGGGTCTGATCTCCAAAGCCTGAGCCTCGGCTCCCAAGCCCCACTCCTCCTGGCAGGTGAGCAGAGAAGTGTCTCAGGTTGGTGAGTGTTGTTTGGCACCTATCCTCTGAGTGGGAAACCTGCCACTTTGCCCTCTGCACCCCTGTTGCTGCATTCTCTTCTGTGGCTCCAAATTTTCCCCTGCCCAATCCCCATCCCCACCAGTGAAGGGGCTTCCTTGTATGTGGAAACTTTTCCTCTTCACAGCTCCCTCCCAGAGGTGCAGGTCCCGTCCCTATTCTTTTCTCTCTGTTTTTTCCTTTTTCTTTTGCCCTACCCAGGTACGTGTGGCGTTTCTTGACTTTTGGGAAGTCTGAGGTCTTTTGCCAGTGTTCAGTAGGTATTCTGTAGGAGTTGTTCCACAAGTAGATGTATTTTTGATGTATTTGTAGGGAGGAAGTTGATCTCCACGTCTTACTCCTCCACCATCTTGAAGGTCTCTATGCGTAATTTTTAAATGTGTTTCAGCTCTCTGGTGGTCTTTTGCTCTGTTTACAAATAATTCCAAACTCACTTTCTTTTTTTTTTCTTTTCTTTTTTGTGCCTAAAGTTTTTATCTTTTTACATCTTTATTGGAGTATAATTGCTTTACAATGGTATGTTAGTTTCTGCTTTATAACAAAATGAATCAGTTATACATATACATATGTTCCCATATCTCTTCCCTCCTGTGAATCCCTCCTTCACACCCTCCCTCTAGGTGGTCACAAAGCACCGAGCTGATCTCCCTGTGCTATGTGGCTTCTTCCCACTAGCTATCTATTTTACGTTTGGTAGTGTATGTATGACCATGCCACTCTCTCACTTTTCACATCTTGCTCTTCCCCCTCCCCATATCTTCAAGTCCATTCTCTAGTAGGTCTGTATCTTTATTCCCATCTTACCCCTAGGTTCTTCATGACATTTTTTCCCTTAAATTCCATATATATGTGTTACCATACGGTATTTGTATTTCTCTTTCTGATGTACTTCACTCTGTATGACAGACTGTAAATACATCTACCTCATTACAAATAGCTCAATTTAATTTTTTTTTTTTTTTTTTTTTGCGGTACGCGGGCCTCTCACTGTGGTGGCCTCTCCCGTTGCGGAGCACACGCTCCGGACGCGCAGGCTCAGCGGCCATGGCTCACGGGCCCAGCCGCTCCGCGGCATGTGGGATCTTTCCGGACCGGGGCACGAACCCGCGTCCCCTGCATCGGCAGGCGGACTTTCAACAACTGCGCCACCGGGGAAGCCCCCAATTTCATTTTTTTATGTCTGAGTAATATTCCATTGTATATATGGGCCACATATTCTTTATTCATTCATCTGATGATGGACACTTAGGTTGTTTCCATGTCCTGGCTATTGTAAATAGAGCTGCAATGAATATTTTGGTACATGACTCTTTTTGAATTATGGTATTCTCAGGGTATATGCCCAGTAGTGGGGTTGCTGGGTCATACAGTACTTCTATTTGTAGTTTTTTAAGAAACCTCCATACTGTTCTCCATAGTGGCTGTACCAATTCACATTCCCACCAGCAGTGCAAGAGTGTCCCCTTTTCTCCACACCCTCTCCAGCATTTATTGTTTATAGATTTTTTGCTGATGGCCATTCTGGCTGGTTTGAGATGATATCTCATTGTAGTTTTCATTTGCATTTGTCTAATGATTAATGATGTTGAGCATTCTTTCATGTGTTTGTTGGCAGTCTGTATATCTTCTTTGGAGAAATGTCTATTTAGGTCTTCTGCCCATTTTTGGATTGGGTTGTTAGTTTTCTTGTTATTGAGCTGCATGAGCTGCTTGTAAATTTTGGAGATTAATCTTTGCCAGTTGCTTCCTTTGCAAATATTTTCTCCCATTCGGAAGGTTGTCTTTTGGTCTTGCTTATGGTTTCCTTTGCTGTGCAAGAGCTCTGAAGTTTCATTAGCTCCCATTTGTTTATTTTTGTTTTTATTTCCATTACTCTAGGAGGTGGGTCAAAAAGGATCTTGCTGTGATTTAAGTCATGGAGTGTTCTGCCTATGTTTTCCTCTAAGAGTTTGATAGTTTCTGGCCTTATATTTAGGTCTTTAATCCATTTTGAGCTTATTTTTGTGTATGGTGTTAGGGAGTGATCTAATCTCATACTTTTACATGTACCTGTCCAGTTTTCCCAGCACTACTTATTGAAGAGGCTGTCCTATATCCACTGTACATTCCTGCCTCCTTTATCAAAGATAAGGTGAACATATGTGCGTGGTTTATTGCTGGGCTTTCTATCCTGTTCCATTGATCTATATTTCGGTTTTTGTGCCAGTACCATACTGTAATGATTACTGTAGCTTTGCAGTATAGTCTGAAGTCAGGGAGCCTGATTCCTCCAGTCCCATTTTTCATTCACAAGAATGCTTTGGCTATTCGGAGTCTTTTGTGTTTCCATACAACTTGTGAAATATTTTATTCTAGTTCTGTGAAAAATGCCAGGGGTAGTTTGATAGGGATTTTGTTGAATCTGTAGATTGCTTTGGGTAGTAGAGTCATTTTCACAATGTTGATTCTTCCAATCCAGGAACATGGTATATCTCTCCATCTATTTCTATCATCTTTAATTTCTTTCATCAGTGTCTTATAATTTTCTGCATACAGGTTTTTTGTCTCCTTAGGTAGGTTTATTTCCAGATACTTTATTCTTTTTGTTGCGATGGTAAATGGGAGTGTTTTCTTGATTTCACTTTCATATTTTTCATCATTAGTGTATAGGAATGCCAGAGATTTCTGTGCATTAATTTTGTATCCTGCTACTTTACCAAATTCATTGATTAGCTTTAGTAGTTTTCTCGTAGCATCTTTAGGATTCTCTACGTATAGTATCATGTATTCTGAAAACAGTGATAACTTTACTTCTTCCTTTCCAATTTGGGTTCCTTTTATTTCCTTTTCTTCTGTGATTGCTGTGGTGGAAAGTTCCCAAACTATGTTGAATAAGAGTGGTGAGAGTGGGCAACCTTGTCTTGTTCCTGATCTTAGTGGAAATGCTTTCAGTTTTTCACCATTGAGGATGAGGATGGCTGTGGGTTTGTCATATATGACCTTTATTATTGTGAGGTAGGTTCCCTCTTTGACTACTTTTTGGAGGGTTTTTATCATAAATGGGTGTTGAATTTTGTCGAAAGCTTTCTCTGCATCTATTGAGATGACCATATCGTTTTTCTCCTTCTATTTGTTAATATGGCGTATCACATTGATTGATTTGCATATATTGAAGAATCCTTGCATTCCTTGAATAAACCCCACTTGATCATGGTGTATGATTCATTTAATGTGCTGTTGGATTCTGTTTGCTAGTATTTTTGTTGAGGATTTTTGCATCTATGTTCATGAGTGATATTGGCCTGTAGTTTTCTTTCTTTGTGACATCCTTGTCTGGTTCTGGTATCAGGGTGATGGTGGCCTTGTACAATGAGTTTGGGAGTCTTCATTCCTCTGCTATATTTTGGAAGAGTTTGAGAAGGATAGGTGTTAGCTCTTCTCTAAATGTTTGATAGAATTCGCCTGTGAAGCCATCTGGTCCTGGGCTTTTGTTTGTTGGAAGATTTTTATTCACAGTTTCAATTTCAGTGCATGTAATTGGTCTGTTCATATTTTCCATTTCTTTCTGATTCAGTGTTTGCTGGTTGTGCATTTCTAAGAATTTGTCCATTTCTTCCAGGTTGTCCATTTTTTGGGTGTAGTGTTGCTTGTAGTAATCTCTCATGATCTTTTGTATTTCTGCAGTGTCAGTTGTTACTTCTCTTTTTTCATTTCTAAATCTATTGATTTGAATCTTCTCCCCTTTTTTCTTGATGAGTCTGGCTAATGGTTTATCAATTTTGTTTATCTTCTCAAAGAACCACCTTTTAGTTTTATTGATCTTTGCTATCATTTCCTTCATTTCTTTTTCATTTATTTCTGATATGACCTTTATGAGTTCTTTCCTTCAGTTAACTTTGGGGTTTTTTTTTGTTGTTCTTTCTCTAATTGCTTTAGTTGCAAGGTTAGATTGTTTATTTGAGATGTTTCCTGTTTTTTAAGGGAGGATTGTATTGCTATAAACTTCCCTCTTAGAACTGCTTTTGCTGCATTCCATAGGTTTTCGGTTGCCATGTCTCCATTGTCATTTGTTTCCAGGTTTTTTTAATTTCCTCTTTGATTTCTTCAGTGATCACTCCATTATTAAGTAGTGTATTGTTTAGCCTCCATTGTTTGTATTTTTTACAGATCTTTTCCTGTAATTGATATCTAATCTCATAGCATTGTGCTCACAAAAGATATTTGATACAATTTCAGTTTTCTTAAATTTACCAAGGCTTGATTTGTGACCCAAGATATGATGTATCCTGGAGACTGTTCCATGAGCACTTGAGAAAACCATGTATTCTGTTGTTTTTGGATGGAATGTCCTATAAATACCAATTAATTCCATCTTGTTTAATGTATCACTTAAAGCTTGTGTTTCCTTATTTATTTTCATTTTGGATGATCTGTCGACTGGTGAAAGTGGGGTGTTAACATCCCCTACTATGATTGTGTCACGGTCAATTTCCCCTTTTATGGCTGTTAGTATTTGCCTTATGTATTGAGGTGCTCCTATGTTGTGTGCATAAATATTTACAATTTTTATATGTTCTTCTTGGATCGATCCCTTAATCATTATGTAGTGTCCTTCTTTGTCTCTTCTAATAGTCTTTATCTTAAAGTCTATTTTGTCTGATATGAGAATTGCTACTCCAGCTTTCTTTTGGTTTCCATTTGCATGGAATATGTTTTTGCATCCCCTCACTTTCAGTCTGTATGTGTCCCTAGGTCTGAAGTGGGTCTCTTGTAGACAGCAAATATATGGGTCTTGTTTTTGTATCCCTTCAGCCAGTCTGTGTCTTTTGGTGGGAGCATTTAATCCATATACTTTTAAGGTAATTATCGATATGTATGTTCCTATTTCCATTTTCTTAACTGTTTTGGGTTTGTTATTATAGGTCTTTTCCTCCTCTTGTATTTCTTGACTAGGGAAGATCCTTTAGCAGTTGTTGTACAGTTGGTTTGGTGGTGCTGAACTCTCTCAGCTTTTGCTTGTCTGTAAATGTTTTAATTTCTCCATCAAATCTGAATGAGATCCTTGCTGGGTAGAGTAATCTTGGTTGTAGGTTTTTCTCCTTCATCACTTTAAATATGTCCTGCCAGTCCATTCTGGCTTGCAGAGTTTCTGCTGAAAGGTCAGCTGTTAACCTTATGGGGAATCCCTTTGTGTTATTTGTTGTTTTTCCATTGCTGCTTTTAATATGTTTTCTTTGTATTTAATTTTTGACAGTTTGATTAATATGTGTTTTGGCGTGTTTCTCTTTGGATTTATCCTGTATGGGACTCTCTGTGCTTCCTGGACTTGATTAACTATTTCCTTTCCCATATTAGGGAAGTTTTCAACTATAATCTCTTCAAATATCTTCTCAGTCCGTTTCTTTTTCTTTTCTTCTTCTGGAACCCCTATAATTCAAATGTTGGTGCATTTAATATTGTCCCAGAGGTCCATGAGACTGTCCTCAGTTCTTTTCATTCTTTTTTCTTTATTCTGCTCTGCAGTAGTTATTTCCACTATTCTATCTTCCAGGTCACTTATCTGTTCTTCTGCCTCAGTTATTCTGCTACTGATCATTTCTAGAGTATTTTTAATTTTATGTATTGTGTTGTTCATCATTGCTTGTTTCATCTTTAGTTCTTCTAGGTCCTTGTTATATGTTTCTTGCATTTTCCCTATTCTATTTCCAAGATTTTGGATCATCTTTTTTTTTTTTTTAATTTTTTAAATTTTTTAATTTTTTTTTAACATCTTTATTGGGGTATAATTACTTTACAATGGTGTGTTAGTTTCTGCTTTATAACAAAGTGAATCAGCTATACATATACATATGTTCCCATATGTCTTCCCTCTTGCGTCTCCCTCCCTCCCACTCTCCCCATCCCACCCCTCCAGGCTGTCACAAAGCACCGAGCTAATATCCCTGTGCCTTGCGGCTGCTTCCCCCCAGCTACCTACCTTACTACGTTTGTTAGTGTGTATATGTCCATGACTCTCTCTCGCCCTGTCAAAACTCACCCTTCCCCCTCCCCATATCCTCAAGTCCGTTCTCCAGTAGGTCTGCGTCTTTATTCCTGTCTTACCCCTAGGTTCTTCATGACATTTTTTTTCCCCTTAAATTCCATATATATGTGTTAGCATATGGTAGTTGTCTTTTTCTTTCTGACTTACTTCACTCTGTATGACAGACTCTAGGTCTATCCATATCATTACAAATAGCTCAATTTCATTTCTTTTTAAGGCTGAATAATATTCCATTGTGTATATGTGCCACATCTTCGTTATCCATTCATCCGATGATGGGCGCTTAGGTTGTTTCCATCTCCGGGCTATTGTAAATAGAGCTGCAATGAACATTTTGGTACATGACTCTTGTTGAATTTTGGTTTTCTCAGGGTATATGCCCAGTAGTGGGATTGCTGGGTCATATGGTAATTCTATTTGTAGTTTTTTAAGGAACCTCCATACTGTTCTCCATATTGGCTGAACCAATTCACATTCCCACCAGCAGTGCAAGAGTGTCCCCTTTTCTCCACACCCTCTCCAGCATTTATTGTTTCTAGATTTTTTGATGATGGCCATTCTGACTGGTGTGAGATGATATCTCATTGTAGTTTTGATTTGCATTTCTCTAATGATTAATGATGTTGAGCATTCTTTCATGTGTTTGTTGGCATTCTGTATATCTTCTTTGGAGAAATGTCTATTTAGGTCTTCTGCCCATTTTTGGATGGGGTTGTTTGTTTTTTTGTTATTGAGCTGCATGAGCTGCTTGTAAATTTTGGAGATTAATCCTTTGTCAGTTGCTTCATTTGCAAATGTTTTCTCCCATTCTGAGGGTTGTCTTTTGGTCTTGGTTATGGTTTCCTTTGCTGTGCAAAAGCTTTGAAGTTTCATTAGGTCCCATTTGTTTATTTTTGTTTTTATTTCCATTACTCTAGGAGGTGGGTCAGAAAGGATCTTGCTGTGATTTATGTCATAGAGTGTTCTGCCTATGTTTTCCTCTAAGAGTTTGATAGCGTCTGGCCTTACATTTAGGTCTTTAATGCATTTTAAGCTTATTTTTGTGTATGGTGTTAGGGAGTGATCTAATCTCATACTTTTACATGTATCTGTCCAGTTTTCCCAGCACCATTTATTGAAGAGGCTGTCCTTCCTCCACTGTACATTCCTGCCTCCTTTATCAAAGATAAGGTGTCCATATGTGCGGGGTTTATCTCTGGGCTTTCTATCCTGTTCCACTGATCTATCTTTCTGTTTTTGTGCCAGTACCATACTGTCTGATTACTGTTGCTTTGTAATATAGTCTGAAGTCAGGGAGCCTGATTCCTCCAGCTCCTTTTTTCGTTCTGAAGATTGCTTTGGCTTTTCGGGGTCTTTTGTGTTTCCATACAAATTGCGAAATTTTTTGTTCTAGTTCTGTGAAAAATGCCAGTGGTAGTTTGATAGGGATTGCATTGAATCTGTAGATTGCTTTGGGTAGTAGAGTCATTTTCACAATGTTGATTCTTCCCATCGAAGAACATGGTATATCTCTCCATCTATTTGTATCATCTTTAATTTCTTTCATCAGTGTCTTATAATTTTCTGCATACAGGTCTTTCGTCTCCTTAGGTAGGTTTATTCCTAGATATTTTATTCTTTTTGTTGCAATGATAAATGGGAGTGTTTTTTTGATTTCACTTACAGATTTTTCATCATTAGTATATAGGAATGCCAGAGATTTCTGTGCATTAATTTTGTATCCTGCTACTTTACCAAATTCATTGATTAGCTCTAGTAGTTTTCTGGTAACATCTTTAGGATTCTCTATGTATAGTATCATGTCATCTGCAAACAGTGACAGCTTTACTTCTTCTTTTCTGATTTGGATTCCTATTATTTCCTTTTCTTCTCTGATTGCTGTGGCTAAAACTTCCAAAATTCTGTTGAATAAGAGTGGTGAGAGTGGGCAACCTTGTCTTGTTCCTGATCTTAGTGGAAATGCTTTCAGTGTTTCACCATTGAGGATGATGTTTGCTTTGGGCTTGTCATATATGGCATTTATTATGTTGAGGAAAGTTCCCTCTATGCCTACTTTCTGCAGGGTTTTTATCATAAATGGGTGTTGAATTTTGTCGAAAGCTTTCTCTGCATCTATTGAGATGATCATATGGTTTTTCTCCTTCAATTTGTTAATATGGTTTATCACATTGATAGATTTGCGTATATTGAAGAATCCTTGCATTCCTGGAATAAACCCCACTTGATCATGGTGTATGATCCTTTTAATGTGCTGTTGGATTCTGTTTGCTAGTATTTTGTTGAGGATTTTTGCATCTATGTTCATCAGTGATATTGGCCTGTAGTTTTCTTTCTTTGTGACATCCTTGTCTGGTTTTGGTTTCAAGGTGATGGTGGCCTCATAGAAGGAATTTGGGAGTGTTCCACCCTCTGCTATATTTTGGAAGAGTTCGAGAAGGATAGGTGTTAGCTCTTCTCTAAACGTTTGATAGAATTCACCTGTGAAGCCATCTGGTCCTGGGCTTTTGTTTGTTGGAAGATTTTTAATCACAGTTTCAATTTCAGTGCTTGTGATTGGTCTGTTCATATTTTCTATTTCTTCCTGATTCAGTCTTGGCAGGTTGTGCATTTCTAAGAATTTGTCCATTTCTTCCAGATTGTCCATTTTATTGGCATAGAGTTGCTTGTAGTAATCTCTTATGATTTTTTTTATTTCTGAAGTGTCAGTTGTTACTTCTCCTTTTGCATTTCTAATTCTATTGATTTGAGTCTTCTCCCTTTTTTTCTTGATGAGTCTGGCTAGTGGTTTATCTATTTGGTTTATCTTCTCAAAGAACCAGCTTTTAGTTTTATTGATCTTTGCTATCGTTTCCTTCATTTCTTTTTCATTTATTTCTGATCTGATTTTTATGATTTCTTTCCTTCTGCTGGCTTTGGGGTTTTTTTGTTCTTCTTTCTCTAATTGCTTGAGGTGCAAGGTTAGGTTGTTTATTCAAAATGTTTCCTGCTTCTTAAGGTGGGCTTGTATTGCTATACACTTCCCCCTTAGAACTGCTTTTGCTGCATCCCATAGGTTTTGCGTCATTGTGTCTCCATTGTCATTTGTTTCTAGGTATTTTTTGATTTCCTTTTTGATTTCTTCAGTGATCACTTCATTATTAAGTAGTGTATTGTTTAGCCTCCATGTGTTTGTATTTTTTACAGATCTTTTCCTGTAATTGATATCTAGTCTCATGGCATTGTGGTCAGAAAAGATACTTGATACAATTTTAGTTTTCTTAAATTTACCAAGGCTTGATTTGTGACCCAAGATATGATCTATCCTGGAGAATGTTCCATGAGCACTTGAGAAAAATGTGTATTCTGTTGTTTTTGGATGGAGTGTCCTATAAATATCAATTAAGTCCATCTTGTTTAATGTATCAATTAAAGCTTGTGTTTCCTTATTTATTTTCATTTTGGATGATCTGTCCATGGGTGAAAGTGGGGTGTTAAAGTCCCCTACTATGAATGCATTACTGTCGATCTCCCCTTTTATGGCTGTTAGTATTTGCCTTATGTATTTAGGTGCTCCTATGTTGGGTGCATAAATATTTACAATTGTTATACCTTCTTCTTGGATCGATCCCTTGATCATTATGTAGTGTCCTTCTTTGTCCCTTTTAATAGTCCTTATTTTAAAGTCTATTTTGTCTGATATGAGAATTGCTACTCCAGCTTTCTTTTGGTTTCCATTTGCATGGAATATCTTTTTCCATCCCCTTACTTTCAGTCTGTATGTGTCTCTAGGTCTGAAGTGGGTCTCTTGTAGACAGCATATATAAGGGTCTTGTTTTTGTATCCATTCAGCCAATCTGTGTCTTTTGGTGGGAGCATTTATTCTATTTAAATTTAAGGTAATTATCGATATGTATGTTCCTATTCCCATTTTCTATATTGTTTTGGGTTCGTTACTATAGGTCATTTCCTTCTCTTGTGTTTCTTGTCTAGAGAAGTTCCTTTAGCATTTGTTGTAAAGCTGGTTTGGTGGTGCTGAACTCTCTCAGCTTTTGCTAGTCTGTAAAGGTTTTAATTTCTCCATCAAATCTGAATGAGATCCTTGCTGGGTAGAGTAGTCTTGGTTGCAGGTTTTTCTCCTTCATCACTTTCAGTATGTCCTGCCACTCCCTTCTGGCTTGTAGGGTTTCTGCTGAGAGATCAGCTGTTAACCTTATGGGGATTCCCTTGTGTGTTATTTGTTGTTTTTCCCTTGCTGCTTTTAATATGCTTTCTTTGTATTTAATTTTTGACAGTTTGATTAATATGTGTCTTGGCGTATTTCTCCTTGTATTTATCCTGTATGGGACTCTCTGTGCCTCCTGGACTTGATTAACTATTTCCTTTCCCTTATTAGGGAAGTTTTCAACTATAATCTCTTCAAATATTTTCTCAGTCCCTTTCTTTCTTTCTTCTTCTTCTGGAACCCCTATAATTCGAATGTTGGTGCGTTTCATGTTGTCCCAGAGGTCTCTGAGACTGTCCTCAGTTCTTTTGATTCTTTTTTCTTTATTCTGCTCTGCAGTAGTTATTTCCACTAGTTTATCTTCCAGGTCACTTATCCATTCTTCTGCCTCAGTTATTCTGCTATTGATCCTATCTAGAGTACTTTTAATTTCATTTATTGCATTCTTCATTGTTGCTTGTTTCATCTTTAGTTCTTGTAGGTCCTTGTTAACTGTTTCTTGCATTTTGTCCATTCTACTTCCAAGATTTCAGATCATCCTTACTATCATTATTCTGAATTCTTTTTCAGGTAGATTGCCTATTTCCTCTTCATTTGTTAGGTCTGGTGTGTTTTTATCTTGCTCCTTCATCTGCTGTGTTTTTTTCTGTCTTCTCATTTTGCTTATCTTACTGTGTTTGGGGTCTCCTTTTTGCAGGCTGCACTTTCGTAGTTCCCGTTGTTTTTGATGTCTGTCTCCAGTGGCTAAGGTTGTTTCAGTGGGTTGTGTAGGCTTCCTGGTGGAGGGGACTAGTGCCTGTGTTGGGCTGGATGAGGCTGGATCTTGTCTCTCTAGTGGGCAGGTTCACGTCTGGTGGTGTGTTTTGGGGTGTCTGTGGCCTTATTATGATTTTAGGCAGCCTCTCTGCTAATGGGTGGGGTTGTGTTCCTGTTTTGCTAGTTGTTCGGCACAGGTTGTCCAGCACTGTGGCTTGCTGGTCATTGAGTGAAGCTGGGTGCTGGTGTTAAGATGGAGGTCTCTGGGAGATTTCCACCGTTTAATATTATGTGGAGCTGGGAGGTCTCTTGTTGACCAGTGTCCTGAAGTTGGCTCTCCTACCTCAGAGGCAGAGCCCTGACTCCTGGGCTGGAGCACCAAGAGCCTTTCATCCACATGGCTCAGAATAAAAGGGAGAAAAAGTAGAGAGAATTAGTAGAAGTATGAGGAAAGAAAGAGGGAAAGGAGGAAAGGAAGGAAGGAAGAAAGAAGCAAAGAAGGAAAGAGAGGAGGGAGGGAGGGAGGGAGGAAGGAAGGAAGGAAGGAGAGAAAGAAGGAAAAAAGACAGAAAGAAAGAAGATACAGTAAAAATAAAATAAAGTATAATATAGTTATTGAATTAAAAAGTATTTAGAAAAAAAAAAAAGGGACGGATAGAACCTTAGGACAAATGTTGGAAGCAAAGCTATACAGAGAAAATCTTACACAGAAGCATACACATACACCTTCACAAAAAGAGGTAAAGGGGGAAAAATCATAAATCTTGCTCTCAGAGACCACCTCCTCAATTTGGGGTGATAGGTTGTCTAAAGGAGGGAAGGAAGGAAGGAAAGAAAGAAAGAAAGAACGAAGGTAAAGTATAATAAAGTTATTACAATTAAAAGTAATTATTAAGAAAAAGAATTTTTTAAAAAAATCATGGACGGATAGAGCCCTAGGACAAATGGTGGAAGCCAGAGTATACAGACAAGATCTCACACAGAAGCATACACGCACACATTCACAAAAAGAGGAAAAGGGAAAAAAATCATAGATCTCGCTCCTAAATTCCACCTCTTCAATTTGGGATCATTCCTTGTCTATTCAGGTATTTCGCAGATGCAGGGTATATCAAGTTGATTGTGGAGCTTTAATCCGCTGCTTCTGTGGCTGCTGGGAGAGATTTCCCTTTCTCTTCTTTGTTCTCACAGCTCACAGGAGCTCAGTTTGGGATTTGGCCCTGCCTCTGCGTGTAGGTCACTGGAGGGCGTCTGTGTTTTGCTCAGACAGGACGGGGTTAAAGGAGCCGCTGATTCGGGGGCCTCCGGCTCACTCAGGCCGGGGGTTGGGGGATGGGGGAAGGAGGGGCACTGCGTGCGGGGCGGGCCTGCGGCGGCAGAGGCGGCGTGACGTTGCGGCAGAGGCCGGCGTGACGTTGCACCAGCGTGAGGTCCGCCGTGCGTTGTCCCGGGGAAGTTGTCCCTGGATCACGGGAACCTGGTAGTGGCGGGCTGCACAGGTTCCGCGGAATAGGGGTGTGGAGAGTGACCTGTGCTCGCACACAGGCCCCTTGGTGGCGGCAGCAGCAGCCTTAGCGTCTCTCGCCCATCTCTGGGGTCCGCGGTTTTAGCCGCGGCTCGCGCCCGTCTCTGAGGTTTGCGCTTTTAGCCGCGGCTCGCGCCCGTCTCTGGGGTTCGCGCTTTTAGCCCCGGCTCGCGCCCGTCTCTGGAGAGCCTTTAAGCAGCGCTCTTAAACGCCTCTCCTCGCGCACCAGGAAACAAAGAGGGAAGAAAAAGTCTCTTGCCTCTTTGGCCGGTGCAGGCTTTTCCCCGAACTCCCTCCCCGCTAGTCGTGGTGCACTAACCCCTTCAGGCTATGTTCAAGCCGCCAACCGCAGTCCTCTCCCTGAGCTCCGTCCAAAACCGAAACCCGAGAGCCTCAGCTCGCAGCCCCGCCCGCCCCGGCGGGTGAGCAGACAAGCCTCTGGGGTTGGTGAGTGCCGGTCGGCACCGATCGTCTGTGCAGGAATCTCCCCGCTTTGCCCTCCGCACCCGTCGCTGTGCACTACTCCGCGGTCCCGAAACTCCCCCCTCCGCCTCCCGCAGTCTCCGCCCGCGGAGGGGCTTCCTAGTGTGTGGAAACTTTTCCTCCTTCACAGCTCCCTCCCACCATCTTTATTCTTTTGTCTCTGTTTTTTCTTTTGCCCTACCGAGGTACGTGGGGAGTTTCTTGCCTTTTGGGAGGTCTGAGGTCTTCTGCCAGCCTTCAGTATGTGTTCTGTAGGGGTTGTTCCACGTGTGGATGTATTTCTGGTGTATCCCTGGGGAGGAAGGCGATCTCCGCGTCTTACTCTTCCGCCATCTTCAAGGTCCCTGGATCATCTTTACTATCATTATTCTGAATTCTTTTTCTGGTAAACTGCCTATTTCCTCTTCATTTGTTAGGTCTGGTGGGTTTTTATCTTGCTCCTTCATCTGCTCTGTGTTTTTCTGTCTTCTCATTTGGCTTAACTCACTTTGTTTGGGGTTTCCTTTTTGCAGGCTGCAGGTTCATAGTTCCCGTTGTTTTTGGTGTCTGTCCCCAGTGGCTTAGGTTGGTTTAGTGGGTTGTGTACGCTTCCTGGTGGAGGGGACTAGTGCCTGTGTTCTGGTGGATGAGGCTGGATCTTGTCTTTCTGGTGGGCAGGTCCACGTCTGGTGGTGTGTTTTGGGGTGTCTGTGGCCTTATTATGATTTTATGCAGCCTCTCTGCTAATGGGTTCGGTTTGTGTTCCTGTCTTGCTAGTTGTTTGGCATAGGGTGTCCAGCACTGTAGCTTGCTGGTCGTTGAGTGAAGCTGGGTGTTGGTGTTGAAATGGAGATCTCCGGGAGATTTTCACCATTTGATATTACATGGAGCTGGGAGGTCTCTTGTGGACCAGTGTCCTGAAGTTGGCTCTCCCACCTCAGAGGCACAGCACTGACTCCTGGCTGCAGCACCAAGAGCATTTCATCCACACGGTGTCACCTGAGCAGGGAGGAAATCCACAGCCATTCTTTCCTTCTTAGTTTTCCTGAAATAAATTTGTTCCTTTGTTTATCTCATATAATGAGAACTCCAGAAATGAGCAGCACAGGGTCAATATGGCAGCTCCATAATGTCATCAGAGACCAGCGTCTTTCTGTTTTTGCTGGTAGAGTTGGAAGGTCTCCTGCAGAGGCAGAGGGTGGCTGTGTCACACCATGGGGACAAAGCCACTGGCAGCAAACATTCTGGGAATTACTCCTTGGCATGAGCCCTCCCATAGTCTGTCCCAAAGTCACTGTCTTAAGAAACATACAATTTTTTATTATTTTTAATTTTTTAAAATTTTATTATTTACTTTTGACTGTGTATGTCTTTGTTGCTGTGTGTGGGCTTTTCTCTAATTGCAGCAAGTGGGGGATACTCTTCATTGTGGCGCACAGGCCTCTCATTTTGTTGGCTTCTCTTGTTGCGGAGCATGGACTCTAGGTGTGCGGGGTTTAGTAGTTGCAAAAAAGGGCTCAGTATTTGTGGCACGTGAGCCCTAGAGTGCACAGGCTTCTGTAGTTGTGGTGTGTGGGCTCAGTAGTTGTGGCTCACAGATTCTAGAGCACAGGCTCAGTAGTTGTGGTGCATGGGCTTAATCGCTCCATGGCATGTGGGATCTTCCTGCACCAAGGATCGAACCTGTGTCCCCTGCAATGGCAGGCAGATTCTTAATCACTGCACCACCAGGGAACTCCTCATACATTTTATTATATTTCATGATTCCATGGATTGGCCATGGTTAATCAGGTCAGTTATTCTACTGGCCTTCCTGGGACTCTGTAGATAAAAATGTCCACAACAACATTCCCTGTTCTACATGCGATTCCAGAATCTTGCCACACTCTTATCAGATGGTGGAGACTGTGTCTCCTCCTCTTAAGTTAGGTGAGCCATTGTGAATTGCTCAACTAATAGAACAGAGTATAGCAGAAGATATGCTATATAACTTCAAGGCTAGTTCATGAAAGGCAGTACAGTTTCCCATGGCTCTCTCTTGGGACACTCATACTTGGAACCCAGTCGCCATGCCCTGAAGAAGCCAGGTTATATGGAGTCTCAGTTCTGGCTGAGATTCCAGATGATAAGCAGCACCAACCCGCCAGCATACAATTTAGCCAGGTTGGATGTGAATCCTTTAGCCCGCAGTCAAATTTACTCTAGCTGTCACCATGTGCAGCATCATGTGGTGATGCCAAGCTCTGCCCAAATTGAAGATGTATGAATGTTATTGTTTTGAGCCACTCCAACAAGTTTTGGAGTGGTCTGTTATGCAGTCATAGGATAACTGGAACAAGTCCTCTCATGCAGCTGCAGTCTGTTGGTGGTGTGGAGTAGGATGTACAGTGCCTTGTACTCTTCAAGGTGGCCTCTCACTCCAAAATGGGAGCTTACACTCCTTTCATGGAAGCTCAGAGCTCCAAAAGGGAGAAAGTGGAAACTTCCAGGCCTTCTCCATGCCTGAGCTTGGAAGTCTCAGAATGTCACTTCATCCACATTTGATTGGAAAAAGCAGTCACAGGCTCAGCTCCAATTTCAGGGGAGGAGACATAAGCCCCAATTGCTGATGGGAGGAAGGAGGAATGGCATGTGCATACAGGTGGGGAGATAATTGATGTTGGCCATCTTTGGAAAGCAGATACCACACTGTCCCTCATTAGAATATTAGGTCCACACGGGCCCCAGCCTTGCTTCTCTTGTTCACCACAGGATCCCCAGCAGCTATTGCTGTATTTGGCATGTGCTACCTGTGAAAATATTTACTGCAAAAGTAAATGGGTATATAGTGCAAAGGGAAAGTGTGTGACTTTTGTATGAGACCATTTCTTTTGAACAGAGCACTTCCTTCTATTTCCCTTTCTGACTAACTCTCACTCATCCTCAAATACTGTATGCTAACACATATATATGGAATCTTAAAAAAAAAAAAGGTTCTGAAGAACCTAGGGGCAGGATAGAAATAAAGAAACAGATGTAGAGAATGGACTTGAGGACATGGGGACGGGGAAGTGTAAGCTGGAATAAAGTGAGAGAGTGGCATGGACATATATACACTACCAAATGTAAAATAGATAGCTAGTGGGAAGCAGCTGCATAGCACAGGGAGATCAGCTCGGTGCTTTGTGACCACCTAGAGGGGTGGGATAGGGAGGGTGGGAGGGAGAGGCAAGGGGTGGGTGATATGGGGATATATGTATACTTATAGCTGATTCACTTTGTTATACAGCAGAAACTAACACAACATTGTAAAGCAATTATACTCTAATAAAGATGTTAAAAAAAACCCAAACTCAGTTTAAGTTCTGTTTCCTTCATGACCCCAGGCAGGACCAGTTACTCTGTCCTCCTGGCTCCCTTGGTCCATTGCTCATGTCTCATTGTTGTATTGGGCATTTCTTGGTTTCATTTTGGGAGGATCCAAAGGGCAAAAATCATATCTTAGTCATATCTTTGAATGATTTCCAATGTCTGGCATGTAGTATGCTCAGAAATAGATCCATGGCTTAGAACAAACACTCAAAAATGGTATCAATTACTTCTAATTCTGGGCTCCATCGCTCAACAGAGAAATGAAAAATTTGAAGTACATTTTAAGAAGAGGTCATGACTAAAGGCCTTGGAGTGGGGGTGGGGCAGGCAAAGACAGAGATCAAGAAAAGACAGAGTCAAGAAAAAGGAAGTTATTTCCAAAGAAAAACATGGAGATTATTGAAATATTAAAAATAATTATATGAACTTGCAATAATAAGAATGTCTAACCTTTTAGACTTCATCTGTAAAATGGGGATAAAATAGTTCTTATAAAAATTTGAGGTTGATTGAAAATTAAATGAAATAAAATACGCATAGTGCTTGGACCAATGCCTGGAGCATAGTAAATGTTCAATAAATGCTAACTATAATAATGAAAACTCCAACAATATTTGCTATTTATTGACTGACCACGTTGTGCCAGGAACTGGTCTCAGAGATAATATGGATGCCAAACCATGGTTGCTTGTTTACTGGAGTAATTCTACATGATGCAAGAAAAGAAGGGTAGCCTTTCTGGAAACATCAACAAGGTTGTGGCACTTCAAGGAGCTCTCTCCTGTCATTTTTCAGCAGCACTTTCAGTGTCTAGAATCTTTTTCAGTGCAGGAGGGAAGGGCAGGTGAGCGTGAGACTGGCACTTTTGCAACGTGGTGAACAGGTGGAGAAACCTGGTACTTGCTTGTCTGTCACTTAGAACAGAAAAAGCTATGTCTGAAGAGAAATCTCTGGATCTAAGATTTCTAGTTCTTGGGAATTCGAAGCTTGTTTTATGTAGCAATTCCTTTCTATCCCCAGTTATACTTTTTTCTTTCTTTCTTTCTTTTTTTTTTTTGGCTATGCTGTGCAGCTTGTGGGATCTTAGTTCCCGACCAGGGACTGAACCCGTACCCTCAACAGTGAAAGCATGGAGTCCTAACCACTGGACCACCAGAAACTTCTATCCAGTTATAGAACAAAAAATAAGGCTGCTATATTAAAACTAGTCTTCCTATGAGAGTTATTCCGAATAGAGAAATGGTGCAGATCTCACCCACCTGATGAAGGACCCAGCAGACGTGTCACCCAGCCCCTCATGCATACTCAGCAACACTCTCAAGGTTTCTTGGAGAATCCATCGTCAACTGAAAATGCTACGTCTGAAATCTTACATGGCCTGTTCAAGGGCAGATGGCCCAGATAGACCTCTTTGCTAGCTACCAGCTAATTAATTTGCCTCCAAAATGCAAAATAAAGCCTACTGTTCTTATTGTTTTTTCCTCTTTTCTCTCACCGCTTTTTTTTTTTTTTAATAAATCCTGCTTTTACCTTTGTTCACTGACAAAAGTCCAATGGCCATCTCCTTTACATACAAGTGAGTTGTTTGACATGCAGATAATTAACTATGTGTCTCTGAGTCATTCTTTGACATATGACATTATGGTGATTTACTGTCATCTTATATTCAGTCCTTTACAATATTAGTAAATGTTCTGTTTTGATATTTTTCAATGTAAATGTTACTTTTGGAGCCTGATTTTATAATACAGAAATGAGGGCAGATGCCTTGTTGAAATAGGATGTGTCATTATATAAGTGGCCCTTGAACACTGATTGATCTGGATGCCACAGATTTTGAAAATACCTGGAGATGTGTTGGTTGAAGATACAATTAAGTATTTTAACCAGAATTGTCTAGTTAATGTCAATATATAAGTGAAAGAAGTTTAATTATTTTCTGAGATTTCTAGGGCAGTGGTTCTCCAAGGGACACTTGACACTGTCTAGAGACATTTTTAGTTGTCACAACTGGGGCAGGGTTGGGAGAGGGAGCAGAGTGCTACAGTTGTTTGGTGGGTAGGATGTTGCTAAACATCCTACAGTGCACAGCTCATCATAATTACAACTTATCTGGCCCTCGGTGTCAATAGGGGCAAAGTTGAAAACCCTGCTCTAGGGCTATGAATCCCATTAACCATCATCCTAGATAGCACTCATTGGGTTAAACGTTCCTTTTTTTCTCCCTCCCCTATCTCTACCTTTGCTGTTTTGCAGTCAAAGCCAATGTCAAACACAAGGCCTGGCATATACTGGACACTCAAACATTTCTTCTTGGGTTCTGTGACTTTGGTGAACATTTTCTAGATGAGTAAAGGGTCTAACATTACCAGCTAATTGCAGTTTTGTGCTCCTCAAACATTGTGAGCTTTCTGTTTTCTTGCCTTAGACAGCTTTCCTCCGTGTTCACTGGGACTCAGATTTGCAATTACCCAAGAGATATATTCTGCAGGGATTTGGAAAGATAGTAATGAAGCTACAGGTAGCAGGGAGGTAAGTAACTAACATTTCTTTTTTGTTTGTTCTGTTTTGTTTTTAAACTTTTTATTTTGTATTGGAATATAGTTGATTAACAATGTTGTGTTAGTTTCAGGTGTACCGCAAAGTGATTCAGTTATACATATACATGTATCTATTTTTTTTCAAATTCTTTTCCCATTTAGGTTGTTACATAATTTTGAGCAGATTTCCCTGTGCTATACAGCAGGTCCTTGTTGGTTATCTATTTTATATATAGTAGTGTGTGTACATTAATCCCAACCTTCTAATTTATCTCTTCCCCCCTTTCCTTTTGGGTAACCGTAAGTTTGTTTTCTGCCTGTGAGTCTATTTCTAAGAGTTTACTTTTACTTTTTGATTTTTAGAAAGAAAAAAATTTATTGGAGTATAGTTGCTTTACAATGTTGTGTTAGTTTCTACTGTACAGCAAAGTGAATCAGCCATATGTATAAACATATCCCCTATTTTTTGGATTTCCTTCCATTTAGGTCACCACAGAGCATTGAGTAGAGTTCCCTGTGCTATACAGTAGGCTCTCATTAGTTATCTGTTTTATACATATTATCAACAGTGTATACATGTCAGTCCCAATCTCCCAATTCATCCCACACCCCCTTCCCCCTTGGTATCCATACTTTTGTTCTCTAAGTCTGTGTCTCTATTTCTGCTTTGTAAATTGGGAGATTAAGTTTGACATAAATACACTACCATGTGTAAAATAGATAGCTAGTGGGAACCTGCTATATAGCACTGTGAGCTCAGTTTGGTGCTCTGTGATGACCTAGATGGGTGGGATGGGGGGAGGTCCAAGAGGGAGGGGGTATATGTCTACATATAGCTGATTCACTTCACTGTACAGCAGAAACTAACAAAACGTTGTAAAGCAATTATATTCCAATAAAAAAGTAAGATCGTCTATACCAATTTCTTCTCCATATATATGCATTAATATAGATATTTGTTTTTCTCTTTCTGACTTACTTCACTCTGTATGACAGTCTCTAGGTCTATACATGTTTCTACAAATGACTCAATTTCATTCCTTTTTATGGCTGAGTAATATTCCATTGTATATATGTACCACATCTTCTTTATACATTCCTCTGTTGATGGACATTTAGGTTAGTTCCATGTCCTAGCTATTGTAAATAGTGCTGCAATGAACAATTGGATGCATGTGTCTTTTTTTCACATCTTTATTGGAGTATAATTGCTTTACAATATTGTGTTAGTTTCTGCTGTACAACAAAGTGAATCATCTATACATATACATATATCCCCATATCCCCTCTATCTTGAGCCTCCCTCCCACCCTCCCTATTCCACCATTTTAGGTCATCACAAAGCATCAAGTTGATCTCCCTGTGCTATGCAGCAGCTTCCCTGTAGCCATCCATTTTACATTTTGTAGTGTATATATGTCAATGCTACTCTCTCACTTTGTCCCAGCTTCCCCTTTCCCCGCTGTGTCCTCAAGTCTGTTCTCTGTCTGCGCCTTATTCTTGTCCTGCCACTAGGTTCATCACTACTGTTTTCTTAGATTCCATATATGTTCGTTAGCATACAGTATTTGTTTTTCTCTTTCTGACTTATTTCACTCTGTATGACAGACTCTAGGTCCATCCACCTCACTACAAATAACCCAATTTCATTCCTTTTTATGGCTGAGTAATACTCCATTGTATATATGTGCCACATCTTTATCCATCCATCTGTTGGTGGACACTTAGGTTGTTTCCATGTCCTGGTTATTGTAAATAGTGTTGCAATGAACATTGTGGTACATGTATCTTTTTGAATTGTGGTTTTCTCAGGGTATATGCCCAGTAGTGGCATTGTGGGTCATATGGTAGTTCTATTTTTAGTTTTTCAAGGAACCTCTAATTTACATTCCCATCTGTAGTGCAAAAGGGGTCCCTTTTCTCTATGCTCTCTCCAGCACGCATTGTTTGTAGACTTTTTGATGATGGCCATTCTGACCAGTGTGAGGTGATATCTCATTGTAGTTTTGATTTGCATTTCTATAATAATTAGTGATGTTGAGCATCTTTTCATGTTTTTGTTGGCCATCTGTATGTCTTCTTTGGAGAAATGTCTATTTAGGTCTTTCACCCATATTTTGATTGGTTGTTTCTTTTATATTGAGCTGCATGAGCTGTTTGTATATTTTGGAGATTAATCCCTTCTCAGTTGCTTTGTTTGCAAATATTTTCTCCCATTCTGAGGGTTGTCTTTTTGTCTTGTTTATGGCTTCCTTTGCTGTGCAAAAGCTTTTAAATTTCATTAGGTCCCATTTGTTTATTTTTATTCTCGTTACTCTAGGAGGTGGGTTAAAAAAAGATCTTGCTGCGATTTATGTTAAAGAGTGTTCTTCCTATGTTTTCCTCTAAGAGTTTTATACTGTCTGGCCTTACATTTAGGTCTTTAATCCATTTTGAGTTTATTTTTGTATATGGTATTAGGGAGTGTTCTAATTTAATTCTTTTACATGTAGCTGTCCAGTTTCCCCAGGACCACCTATTGAAGACTCTGTCTTTGCTCTATTGTATATTCTGGCCTCCTTAGTCACAGATTAGGAGACCATAGTTGTGTGGGTTTATCTCTGGATTTCCTATCCTGTTCCATTGATCTATATTTCTGTTTCTGTGTTGGTACCATACTGTCTTGATTACTGTAGCCCTGTAGTATAGTCTGAAGTCAGGGAGCCTGATTCCTCCAGCTCCATTTTTCTTTTTTTTTCCTCAAGATTGCCTTTGCTATTTGAGGTCTTTTGTGTTTCCATACAAACTGTAATTTATTTTGTTCTAGTTCTGTGAAAAATGCCATTGGTAATTTTAATAAGGATTACATTGAGTCTGAATCTTTGGGTAGTATAGTCATTTTCACAACATTGATTCTTCCAGTCCAAGAACATGGTATATCTCTCCATCTGTTTGTGTCATCTTTGATTTCTTTCATCATGTCTTATAGTTTTCTGCATATAGGTCTTTTGCCTCCTTAGGTAGGTTTATTCCTAGGTATTTTATTTTTGTTGCCATGGTAAATAGGAGTGTTTCCTTAATTTCTCTTTCTGATCTTTTGTTGTTAGTGTATAGGATCTCAAGAGATCTCTGTGTATTAATTTTGTATCCTGCAATTTTACTAAATTCACTGTGTAGCTCTAGTAGTTTTCTGGTAGCATATTTAGGATTTTCTATGTATAGTATCATGTTATCTGCAAACAGTGATAGTTTTACTTCTTCTTTGCTAATTTGGATTCCTTTTATTTCTTTTTCTTCTCTGATTGCTGTGGCTAGGACTTCCAAAACTATGTTGAATAAGAGCAGCGAGAGTGGGCACCCTTGTCATTTTCTTGATTTTAGAGGAAATGCTTTCAGTTTTTCACCACTGAGAATAATGTTTGCTGTGGGTTTGTCACATATGGCCTTTATTATATTGAGGTAGGTTCCCTCTATGCCCATTTCTGGAGAGTTTTTCTTTTTTTTTTTTTATCATAAATCAGTGTTGAATGTTGTCAAAAGCTTTTTCTGCATCTATTGAGATGATCATATGGTTTTTATTCTTCAACTTGTTAATAGGGTATATCACATTGATTTGTGTATATTGAAGAATCCTTGCATCCCTGCGATAAATCCCACTTGATTATGGTATATGATCATTTTAATGTGTGTTTGGATATGGTTTGTGATATTTATTTTTAACATCTTTATTGGAGTATAATTGCTTTACAATGTTGTGTTAGTTTCTGCTGTAAAACAAAGTGAATCAGCCACACACATACATATATCCCTATATCTCCTTCCTCTTGCATCTCCCTCACATGCTGTGTATCCCGCCCATCTAGGTGGTCACAAGGCACTGAGCTTATCTCCCTGTGCTATGTGGCTGCTTCCCACTAGCTATCTATTTTACATTTTGTAGTGTATATATGTCCATGCCACTCTCTCACTTCTTTCCAGTTTACCCTTCCCCCTCTCCATGTCCTCTAGTCCATTCTCTACATCTGTATCTTTATTCCTGTCCTGCCCCTAGGTTCTTCAGAACCTTTTTTTTTTTTTTTTAGATTCCATATATATGTGTTAGGTTTGCTAGTATTTTGATGATGATTTTTATATCTATGTTCATTAGTGATATTGGCCTGTAATTTTCTTTCTTTGTGATATCTTTGTCTGGTTTTGGTATCAGGGTCATGGTGGCCTTGTAAAATGAGTTTGGGAGTATTCCTCCCTCTGCAACTTTTTTCGAAGAGTTTGAGAATGATAGGTGTTAACTCTTCTCTAAATGTTTGATAGAATTTCCCTGTGAAGCCATCTGCCCCTGGACTTTTGTTTTTTGGAAGGTTTTAAATCACAGTTTCATTACTTGTGATTGTTCTGTCCGTATTTTCTATTTCTTCCTGGTTCAGTATTTGAACGTTGTACCTTTCTAAGAATTTGTCCATTTCCTCCAAGTTGTCCATTTTATTGGAATATAGTTGCTTGTAGTAGTCTCTTATGATCCTTTGTATTTTTGTGGTCAGTTGTAATTTCTCCTTTTTCATTTCTAATTTCATTGACTTGAATCCTCTCCCTTTTTTTCTTGATGAACCTGGATAACAGTTTATCAATTTTGCTTATCGTCTCAAAGAACCAACTTTTAGTTTTATTGATCTTTGTTATTTTCTTCATTTCTATTTCATTTATTTCTGCTCTGATCTTTATGATTTCTTTCCTTCTATCTACTTTAGGTTTTCTTTGTTCTTCTTTTTCTAGTTGCTTTAGGCATAACGTTAGATTGTTTATTTGAGATTTTTCTTATTTCTTGAGGTGAGATTGAATTGCTATAAACTTTCTTCTTAGAACTGCTTTTGCTGCATCCCATAGGTTTTGGGTGATTGTGTTTTTATTGTCATTTATTTCTAGGTATTTTTTGATTTCCTCAGTGATCTTTTGGTTATTTAGCAGTGCACTGTTTAGCCTCCATGTGTTTGTGTTTTTTACAGTTTCCCCCCTGTAATTGATTTCTAATCTCATAGCATTGTGGTTGGAAAAAATGCTTGATATGATTTCAATTCCCTTAAATTTACTGAGACTTGATTTGTAAACCAAGGTAGATCTACAGTAGAGAATGTTCTGCGTGCACTTGAGAAGAAAGTGTATTCTGCTACTTTCAGGTGGAATGGTCTATAAATATCAATTAAGCCTATCAGGTCTAATGTGTCATTTAAGGCTTATGTTTCCTTATTAATTTTCTGTCTGGATGATCTATCTATTGGTGTAAGTGGGCTGTTAAAGTCCCCCACTATTATTGTGTTCCTGTCAATTTCCCTTTTTATGGCTGTTAGCATGTACCTTATGTATTGAGGTGTTCCTGTGTTGGGTGCATAAATATTTACAATTATTATATTTTCTTCTTGGAATCATCCCTTGATCGTTATGTAGTGTCCTTCCTTGTCTTCTGTAACAGTCTTTATTTTAAAGTGTATTTTGTCTGATATGAGTATTGCTACTCCATCTTTCTTTTGATTTCCATTTGCATGGCATATCTTTTTCCATCCCCTCACCTTCAGTCTGCATGTGTCCTGAGGTCTCAAGTGGGTCTCTTTTAGACAACATATATATGGGTCTTGATTTTCTATCTATTCATCCAGTCTGTGTCTTTTGGTTGGAGCATTTAAGCCATTCACATTTAAGGTAATTATCAATATATTTGTTCCTATTACCATTTTCTTAATTGTTTTGGGTTTGTTTTTGTAGGTCTTTTCCTTCTCTTGTGTTTTCTGCCTAGAGAAGTTCCTTTAGCATTTGTTGCAAAGCTGGTCTGGTGGTGCTGAATTCTTAGCTTTTTCTTTTCTGTAAAGCATTTGATTTCTCTGTTGAATCAGAATGACATCCTTGCTGGGTAGAGTAATCTTGGTTGTAGTTTTTCCCTTTCATCTCTTTATATATTTTTTGCCACTCCCTTCTGACCTGCAGAGTTTCTGCTGAAAGATCAGCTGATAACCTTATGGGATTCCCTTCGATGTTATTTGTTGCCTTTCCCTTGCTCCTTTTAATATTTTTTCTTTATATTTACTTTTTGTTAGTTTGATTAATATGTGTCTTGGCGTGTTTCTTCTTGGGTTTATCCTGTATGGGACTGTCTGTGCTTCCTGGTGTTGATTATTTCCTTTTCCATGTTAGGGGAGTTTTTGACTCTAATCTCTTCAAATATTTTATCAGGCCTTCTCTCTTTCTCTTCCTCTTCTTGGACCCCTACAATTCAAATGTTTGTGTGTTTAATGTTGTCCCAGAGGTCTCTGAGACTGTCCTCAGTTCTTTTCCTTCATTTTTCTTTATTCTGCTCCACAGCAGTTATTTCCACCATTCTATCTTCCAGCTCACTTATCTGTTCTTCTGCCTCGGTTATTCTACTATTGATTCATCCTAGTGTATTTTTAATTTCGTTTATTTTGTTGTTCATCACTGTTTGTTCTTTAGTTCTTCTAGGTCCTTGTTAAACGTTTTTTGTATTTTCTCCATTCTAATTCCAAGATTTTGGATCATCTTTACTAGCATTACTCTTATTTCTTTTTCAGGTATGTTTCCTATTTACTCTTAATTTATTTGGTCTTGTGGGTGTTTACATTGCTCTTTCACCTGCAACATATTTCTCTGTCTTCTCATTTTGTCTAACTTACTGTGTTTGAGGTCTCCTTTCTACAGGCTTCAGGGTTGTAGTTCCTCCTGCTTCTGTTGTCTGCCCCCAGTGGGGGAGGTTGGACCAGGGTCTTGTGTAGGCTTTCTGGTGAGAGGGACTAGTGCCTGTTTTCTGGTTGATGGAGCTGGATCTTTTCCCTCTAATTGGCAGGGCCTCATCAGATGGTGTGTTTTAGGGTTTCTGTGGGCTTAGTTTGACTTTAGGCAGGCTTTCTGCTGATGGCTGTGTTTGTGTTCCTGTCTTGCTTGTTGTTTGGTGTGGGGCTTTCAGCACTGGAGCCTGCAGGCTGTTGGGTGGAGCCAGGTCTTGGAGTTGAGATGGAGACCTCTGGGAGAGCTCTCACTGATTAATATTCCCAGGACCAGGAATTCTCTGGCATTCCAGTGTCCTTGACTCAATGCTCCCACCACAGAGGCTCAGGTCTGACCTCTGGCCTGGGAACCAAGACCCTGCAAGCCACATGACTCACCAAATAAAAGGGGGGGGGGAAGAAAAGAAAAAGAAAGGCAGGATGAAAACAAATGAAAACAAACCAAGAAACAAAGCTGAAGACAAACAGCAAAGATAAAAACAGGCAAACAGCAATAGCAACAATGAAAAACAAATGAACAGCCAAACAAAACCCCAGACCAATAAATGGTAAAAGCAAAACCAAACAAAAACCAAACAAACACAAACACATACAAAATAAGAAACAAAAACAGAGAAAACAAAAAACAAGAGAACAAACAGAAGAATCCCCAAATGAAATCAAACAATTAAAAACAAAACTAACAAAAACAAAAAATAAAAAACAAAACCAAACCAGAGTGCAAACTGAAGGAAAAAGCAAAGCAAATGAAACAAACACACAAAAACAATGAAAAAACGATTTAAAAATATAAGAACAAATACAACAAAGGAAAAAAAAAGATGAAAACAAAATAGAACAAAGGAAAGAAACAAAAAGGAAAAAACACAGAACAACAAAAAAGTAACATGGAAATAGAAATATAAAAAAATTAATAAATACATAAAAAATTTAAAAATACTAAGAAACCTAAAAACAAATAATAATTAAAAAAACAACAGAACAGGGGCTTCCCTGGTGGTGCAGTGGTTGAGAGTCCACCTGCCGATGCAGGGGACAGGGGTTCATGCCCCAGTTCGGGAAGATCCTACATGCTCACAGGCTGGGCCTGTGAGCCATGGCTGCTGCGCCTGTGCTTCTGGAGCCTGTGCTCCACAATGGGAGAGGCCACAATAATGAGAGGCCCATGTACTGCAAAAACAAAAACAAAAACATAAACAACAGAACAAAACAAGACATAAAAAATAGTAATAATTACATTTTCCTGGGGTCTCAGCTGTCAGTGTCCTTACCCCCACCATGACTCACAGCCACCTGCTACCTCCCCAGCCTCTAGGTAGGTATCTGGTCCCTCTGTGGGCACTGTGGGGGCAAATCACACTCTCACCTGGCCCAACTCCCGTGGGTACTAGTCCCCGAAGTCCACAGCTTGTAGACCTGGACTGGTTTCAGTTTGGGAACACTCGTTGTCCATTCAGATATTCCATAGATGCAGGATTTACCAAGCCAACCAGGGGGATTAAATCTGTGGTTTGTGCAGCTGCATGGAAAGATTCTTTTTCCTCTTCCTTAGTCGACCCACCCCTGTGGCTCAGCTGTAGTTTTAGCCCCACCTCTGTGTGTGGGCCACCCATAGGAGTCTGCTCCCGAGACTACCCTGGAGCACTTGGGTCTGTGCTGGTGAGGACAGGGCATGGAGGTGGCACAACTGCCTTGGTCATGGGGGCCCCAGTGGTGACAGGTGCGCAGGAAAACTGGCATCCATGGCTGTGAGAGATACAGCCCTAATGGGAGCCTTTCTTAGCCACTGGCAGCAGGCAGGAGATGGCCAGCTCTGGCGGGGGGTTTTCCTAGTGCCTGGTGGCAGACACAAGAAGGTCAGCCTGGTGGGGGCTTTTCTTAGTGCTTGGAGGCAGGTTCGAGAAGGCCAACCCTGGTGAGGGCTTTGCCTAGTGCCTGGCAAGGCAGGGGGCTGACACATGGGGAGAGAGAGGCTGCAGTGGTGGCTCCACCCCCTGAGTGTCACTCAACAGTGGTGCCTTGCTTCTGTGGCAGTCTGGGTTTCCTCCATAAACATTCCAGGTTGCAAATTTCCTCCCTCCTGTTCCCTCAGGCTGTCTCCTCACAACCAACAGCAGTCCTCTCCCTGGGTTTGCTCTCCAATACCCACGTTCCAGCTCTCAGCCCCTGTGTGCACAGATGGACACACGTCCCAGTCTGGGGCATGCAGGACTGTGGCATGAATAGTCTGTGTAGGTCTCACTCTGTCTTGTCTGCCACAGACTGGCCATTTCACCCTCCTCTGACAACATCAGATGCTCCCCTTCTCTCCCAACTGATTTCCCCATCATTGAGAACCTCTCCTTTGCTTCAGCTCCCCCTGCCCCAGGGGTGTGATCCCATCCCACTTCCTCTCCTCTTCTTTTTCCCTTCTTTCTTTTGCCCCACTCCTTTATGTGGGGATCTTTTTTGTCCTTTCTGGTGTCCAAGGTCTTCTGCTAGTTTTCAGCTGGTGTTCTGTGAGAATTGTTCCATCCATAGATGTATTTTTTAAATTTTATTTTATTTATTTGTTATTTTTATTTATTTATTTTTGGCTGTGTCAGGTCTTCATTGTGGAGCACAAGCTTCTCTCTAGTTGCAGGGTGTGGGCTTCTTGCTAGTCGTGGCATGGGAGTTTTCTCTCTCTAGTTGTGGTACGTGGGCTCCAGAGTGTGTGGGCTGTGTAGTTTGTGGCCCTCAGGCTCTCTCATTGAGGCATCTGAGCTCATTTGTTGTGGTGCATGGGCTTTGTTGCCCTGCAGTGTGTGGGGTCTTAGTTCCCCAACCAAGGATTAAACCCATGTCCACTGCCTTGGAAGGTGTATTCTTTACCACTGGACCACCAGAGAAGTCCCTACAGATGTATTCTTGATGCATTTATTGAGAGAGATGAACTCTACTCCTACTCCTCTGCCACTTGATTTCTCTAAGTAACTAACATTTCTCTGCTTTGATACTAAGATTACTAGGCCCTCTGGATAACAGTGAATTTACAAGGGATTACATGGTTTGCAGAAACATTTATACTTAAGATACATTTGTTAAAAAAAAAACTCGCATGAATTAACTAATCTCCACAATGTTCCTGTATCAGGTCTTTTATTAATCTTTATATCTACGAGCAGTTATTGAGTGCCTTTTGCAAACCAAAACCCAATTATTTCCCCAAACCTTGATGAGACCAAGAGACTTTATATCATTAGCTGGTGAGTTGTTCAAAAAGTGTTGGCTTACTCATGACCAGAGAGTTCCATCCCTTTTGTGGCCTTGTCTGGATTTTATAAAGTGTAGCTGCTTGTTTATTTATAATGGACTTTGAGATCCTTGGACGAGATGTATTACATATGTGTGAAGGATTAGAGGGCAGTTTTTAATAACTACAGGAATAATACTGCTTTGTATTGCTAAACTGTAGATCTTTTCTTCTAAAGATTTAAAGCCCATTATAGACATAATTTGATTGTTGCTCAATTGCAACAGCATTTTTCCTTCTTTCCCTGTCCAGGCAGATTTTTTCTTTATTAAAGATGCCACAATACTTTCTCATGTTATGACCTCTTTGATAAACAGCTCAGGGTATTATAAAAGCAAAGCAGGAGATGTCTCAAATAATTAACCACAGAAGGCTTGCTGATGCTCGGGTGTTAATGTTGCCAGAAAGCTCAGCTATTTGTGGGTTTCTCAGTACGTTTTTGTACAGATGTGTGTGAGGTTGAGTTTCAGCCATACGCCTGTAACAGCATCAGGAAACATTTTGTCATGCTACTTCCTTGGGTGATCTTTTATGACCAAAAGAAAAAAAAAAAGTCATATTTCTGTCTTGTGAAATTGAGCCCGAATTCTGGGTAGGTTAGCAGTAATCAGTATATGCCTGAATCACAGCTGCATGGAATGGTTTGTATTACATACCAATGGCAACTACTGCTCTAAATATGGAAATTAAATACCTTAGGTTCAGGCTGATTCAAATCTGTGAGTAGGAAACGTCTGATCTTTCCCAAGATAAGTTTAAAAGTGTGTGGAAGTTTCTCTAGGGCTACAAATCCTGTTCACATTCATATGTATTTCTTTGGGGATGGTCTCTTGAGGTCTCTTGGCAGCCACCTTCTTTAATATGGGGAAAGACTGGGATCCATAGGAATGCCAAAAAAAGAAAAAGAAAACGTCCTCAGAAGATTACCAGAGTGTGGTTGATCTAGAAACAAAATCCGACAGTTCCAAGCCTCAAAAGATGAGTATCAAACAATACTTGGCTTCCCTCCCTCCAGGCATGAGACATCCACATTTAGCCAGAGTCAGTTCGTAATTTGGAAGCTTCTTACATTACTGACATTTTCAGATCCTGTACCAAATTTCTCATCCACTCTCCTAATCATAAGTAGTTATGTGTAGTATTATGGTTGCAGTCTTGATGCGTCTAATATCAGTCCCTCATTCTGGATGTATTTCTTGGAGCCTCTGTAGCCATGGCACAACACTCAAATGCACACAAGATGACCAGATAAAACTCACCTAATAAGCTTTCTTAATGTAGCCTGATTAGTGTATATTACAGCTCACTTAAAATTTTAAGGGGTGAACTTGACATGATATCTCAGAAATTATTTAATATTGCCTTGGTAGACAATCTGAGTCTATGACCTTCTAGATACCTAGCTGCCTGTGCTGTGCTCTGTCTTTACTGTCTTCACCCACCCTAGAGGTCACAGACACCTTTGGTGGACACTTTCTGTCATACCTATGATTTCTTGCAAGCACTTGTATTCTCTGTCTGAGGCTTTCTTTGGCCTTAGGGCTCACTCATCCTGGCTTGGGTTAGAGCAGGGGAATCAGGATTGGCCCTCAACCACTGAGGGATGGATATGAACCCAGGCTAGTAGGACTGAGCCCTAGAGCCCATAGCAGTCTGCTATCCTTAACACACTCCTCCTAATTCTTTCTCTCACCTTCCCAGTCCCTCCCTTGGGATTCCTGCTATCACTTCCCAAATAAACTACCTGCACCCAAATTCTTATATTGGGATCTGGGATCTGGTGTTGAGTTAACCCAAACTAAGGCAGCACTTAATGTTAGCAACCCACCAGGGAGCCCGCCTCTTCTCAGTGGGCTACTAAGTGCTTTGGCTCTACTTCTATATAACCCTTGAATTGTCTCCCTCTCTACTTCTAGAATTTAGTTCAAATCTGTAGTATCTCAGTCCATCACAGTGGCATTCTAAGGGTGTCTCCATTTTAATCTCTCCCCCCATAACCAGTCTTCACAGTGCTGCCAGAGATAACATTCCAAGAGGCACACCTGATCCAGTTACTTCCCAGCCTCAAACCTCCCAATGACTTGGGCCATTCATCTCCCAGCCCTTGCTTTTCCATTCCACACCCTTCTTGAGCCCCAGACTGTTGCACATGTTCTGTGGCTGCAGTGTGGGATTTACACTCCACTTTTGTCCACCTGTGAACTTCAGCACAATTTAAAGACAAAATAAACTTTACCTTATCTTTGAAGCAGTCTTTGGTGATCACACTCAGTGGTGGCTTCTTCATCCCATCCCTTTACCTTGTACCTATCTCTACGAGTGCCTTTATCTCTGTTTATTGGTGTGTGAATGTATCAACTTTTCTCACTCCACTGCAAGTTCCTTGAGAGAACTCATCACCTATGATTCCCAGCCACTGGCTTAGCATCAGGCATGAAATCAATGCTTGATCCTGATAGGGACAAGTTGGCCATTCAGTTTGTCCTCTGGAAGTTTGCTCTAGGAAATATGGCAAGGCTGAAGGTTGGGAGGAGGCTCTTTATTTTCCTGACCCATAAGAACTGCTTAATGAAGAGAGACAAGTTGATGATGATGGTTGCATGACCCAGAGGTTTGGTGGGAGAATGTGACTAAAATAATCACTAAGTATTTTATATCGAAAAAGAGTTGCTCTGGTGCTTCATTGTTGAACCTACTTATTTTGCCATGTTGGATTTCTTTGCAATGGATATACTTCTTAGCCCTTGCTGAACATGTAGGAGGACATGGAGGAAACTCCATGTAAATTTGCAGGAAACTCCAGTTCTCTGGGATTTATTTCGTCCCTGTCCTCAGATTTGTTTTGTTAAGACTCGGAGTCAATGAAGTCAAATGGAAGAAAAATTATAAAGTAAAATAAAACAATGTTTAGTTCTGTCTGATCTTGGCTTGGAAGGTACCTGGATTTCTGTTGGTTAGTTGTACCTCTATGGGGGAACATGGTATGCAGCAGCCAAAATACCCAGCTCTGTCCTTCTGAGGGAGGACTTGTGGGGAGGATACTGTTTTCCTGGTGCTGGGGCTTGGGTATGGGCTTTGGCTCCCTTCCCTGTGGAAATGTCTGCATTCCAGGGGGCAGATTCCCATCTACAGTCCCAGGGAAGGGGTGTGGCAAGCAAATTTCACCAGTTTATATGTGGTCTAGCATACAGGGGGGTTGGTTCCAGTTTTTTGAAGCTGCTCTCCTTAACTTCAGCATCATCCCCTAGAACTTCCTAGTGTCAGAGCAGTATGGTAGAATGGAGAAAGCATGGTACTTCCTGGCTGTCTCCATGGAGGCTCCATGGTTATCTGTAAGAGTTGAGAAGGAGCAGAATTGTTAAGCAGGGTGGAGGTCAACCATGGTCACCACAGCCACCTCCTAGCTGCATTGGAACACACAGCCACATTCGTGGTGGTGGCTGGGACATGTCTCCTGGGCAGGATGGGAAGCTAGGTGTTCCCAGCCTTGCAAGGGGCTGGGAACTTCTTTTTAATTCGGTAGAGCCCTGAGGCCTGTGTGATGGGATATAGGCATACCCTGCAATACAAATAAAGTCACAGGTGTGGGTCTTCCCCAAGGAATGGAGTCAGGGGACACTGGCCAAGACCAGGCAGAGAGGAGGTTGGGAAGCCACTGCTTGTGAGCAGGGTGTGGGGGCCCAGTTCTCATGCACAGTGAGTGGCCTTGTCTCCTGCCTGAGATCCCAGCAGAGCAGCCCTCACCGACCCAGCCTGAGATTTCACTTGCTGGTATTGGTTTCCTCACTCTTTCCATGGGGAGCCTGTGGTGCTGTGTTGCTTGTGTGTTTTCTCACCTTGCCCAAGCCCATCTAAGCTTGAAAGGTGGTGAGTCCTGAGCTCCAGGCTGAGATCTTGCCCTCAACCTCTATGTTCTCTCTCTGCTCTCAAATAGAGTCTATCTTTTAAAAACTAAAAGCAAAGATTAAAAAAAAAATCCCATCAATGGTAATAACACTCATGGTTATTTTGTTCTATTTTGAAAAGTATCAAAGAATCAAATATTTCCATTTTAACAAAAATAATTTTAATAGTTTACATTTTAAAAACATTTTCCATGTGGCTTGTTCCTATGTTAAGCACTTTGTTTCCATAGTTTTGTTTAATCTTCATGACAGTTCTCTAAGGAAGATATTACTATGAACTCCATTTTATAGACAAGGAAACAGAAGAACAGAGAAATTAAGTCCTTCCCTAAAGTCACACCATGAAGGTGGAAAATCTAGGCTGGCATTATTCACTCCATGCTTAATAAATGTAAACAGTACAGACCCAGGCTTTTGTAGCATCAGAGAGATACTCATGGTGGAAACAGCAGTACTGCTGGGGGCACATTCTACTTGTTGCAAAGGGCAATGGAGGTAGGTGTCCTTATTTTTATGCGCCTCTTACCTTCTTACCCACAACTGTCTCTTCCTGGGATATTCTCATGCCCACTCCCTCCCACCTTAGATTTCCAAATTGTTTTCATGCCTCTTCCCTCACCTCCACTGGTCCCCCATTTCCTCTCCCACAGAACAATAGCTATCAGAATGACACCACTACCTGTAACAAATCCTTGGTTTTCTCTTCCATGGGAAAGTGTGCCCACATTTATTTTATTTATTCAGGAAAGCCCGAATAAGCAGTTACTATCTTCTAAACCTACACTTCCCAATACATGAGCCACCAGATCCATGTGGCTGCTGAGCACTAGAAATAGGGGGAGTTGAAAATGAGATGTGCTGTGAGTGTAAATTTCGAAGACTTAGTATGAGGGAAAAAAAGAATGTAAGATATCTTGCTAATAATTTGTTAAATATTGACTATAGTTTGAAATGATGGCTTAGGTGAAATACATTATTAAACTTAATTTTGCTGGTATCTATTAACATTTTCTAATGAGGTTATTAGAACATTTAAAATTGCCAATGTGGCTTGCATTAATGTTTCATTTGGACAGCACTGCTGTAAACCCTCTGCTCCATGTCTGGGGTAAAGAAAGGAGTGAGACGCAGCCCTACCCTGAGGGATTTCCCAGGTGTGGGGGTCCGGTCTCTTTTGGCCTCTGGTGCTCATGAAGGATGTAGACCCTGTGGGGGTCCCCGTGGTGAGCTTCTGCATTTTAACAGAAGGCAGACACTTTAATCTAGTGGGAGGGAGTTCAGGCATCAGCACTGGGCTGCAGGATCAGCGTGAGCTGTCAGGCCCTGGATGGCAGAGGCTGTGCCTTCTTGGCAATTCCCTGGCTCCTAAAGTGGAGTCCTGAGTGATCAGTAGCTTTTCAGTTATTAAACATTTTTGGGTCGGAGAGGCCTCTGTCTGGTGTCCCATGAACCTCCTCACATAGGCAGTGCTTCCTATTCTTTTTCCTGATGGGTTCTTCTCTCCCCATTGCCACCAGGTTGTCATCAGGCCTGCCAGTCCCACCTCTTTGTTCTCAAACACCGCTCCATGTCCCAGCCCTAACCAGACCTTCATCATCTCTCATTTAGATTTCATCCAGACTTCCTGCCTCCAGGCTAGCACAGGGATTCTCAAACTCCAGCAGGAATCAGAGTCCTCTGGAGGACTCCTTAATGCACTGCCTGCAGGGCCCCACCCTCAGAACTCAGACTCACCAGGCCTGGGTTGGGACCTGAGAATGTGCATTTCTAACTAGTTTCCAGGTGATGTAGGTGTTGATGGTCCAGGGGCCACATTTGGAAGATTGCTGCCTTAGCCTATACCCTAATGATCGTCCCATAATGAAACACAAATATGATCATGACACTTTTCATAAGACCTGCCTATAGCTGTTTAGAGCCCTCTGGATAAAGTTTAAACTCCTTAAGGCCCCCTCCAAGGGCCTTCATGGTCTGTTGCATGGGTACCATCCCAGCTCCTTCGATGAGGCCTTTGCTTCCCTCATGGTGCCTGCCATTCTCCTGAAGGTCTAGGCTCTACCTCCCTTCTGGGTGCCCTGCCCACTTCCTCCCTTATCCTGCAGGCTGCCCTTTCCAGGCTCCTGTGACTGCCAGCTTCATGCTGGCTTAGGCCAATTGGAGGTACTTGAAGGAGGTGGGAAGGTGGTGAGAGGAATGTCTGTTCCTTTCTCTTTCTCTACTCTTTGAGCAGCATCTCCAGCAGTGGTTGTGTCTTCTGCATGGACTCAGCTTCTGCCAGACAGGTCTGCTATGTTCTCAGCTTCCGCCAGATCTCTCGGTCTCAGGACACTGGAAACATCACATTTTCCTGAGGTCCCTGTAGCCCTAGGGGCAGATGTGGCTTCCTGCTGTCTCTAGTATCTGGCTGCTTCTCTGGCCCCATTTGGCTTCTTAGCTCTTCTATTATCAATATCCTGCATAAAGTTCTTTCTATAGTAAATGCATTAAGATTATATAACTGATGTCCAATAGAACTTTCTGTCATGATGGAAAAAGTTCTTCCTGTATCTACCTTGTTTAATATGGCAGCCACTAGCCACATGTGGCCATTCAGCACTTGAAATACAGCTAGTGCAACTAAGGAACTAAAAGTTTAATTTAATTTAATGTAAATTAGATTTCAATAGTCACATGTGATTAATGGCTACTGCGTGGGACAGTATAGGGTTAGACCTCACTTAATATACAGCTGTTGAAATTTAGAAATCGATACTGAAATAGGCACGAAAATGAATAAAGAGGTTTTCTGTACTCTGTGCTGTAAAATATGGTCTTGCTATCTGCATATCAGCTTCATTACTTTTAAAACTTTTGAATCATTTTCTAAAATGTATATCGTTTTGGAGGCTGATATTTAAAAAAAAGAAGAGTAACAGGAACTAAGTAAATTACAGAACAATATGTGTAGTACCACCTGATTTGGTGAAAATAAAAATAAGTAGAAATGTGAGTTCTTATATGAAAATACTTGAAAAGATACACAAAACACTGTTAATGGTGAAAATAGGAGCAAGAAGGAGGTGGAGGAGAACTATTATTTTTCATTTAACACATTGTATGTCTTTCTTTACTGTTTAGTGATCTATCATCTGTATCTCTCTCTCTCTCATCTATCTATCTATCTATCTATCTATCTATCATCTATCTATATTTTTGCCATGAGCATGCATCACTTTTACAATGAAAGCAGCAAAGCAAACAAAACAAAACAAAACAGCAAGAAATATTATTCCATTTATGTAGAATGGAATATGTACATTTGCACTTTAGATTTTACCAGGATTTAATCATTTTCTTGGTGACTTAGTATTGTCACTATGAATTTCATGTTATGTACTATGATGTAATATGATGTGTTTCAAGAGTAGCTGGGATTTGTTTTATTTATTTATTTTTATTATTATTATTTTTTTGCGGTATGTGGGCCTCTCACTGTTGTGGCCTCTCCCGTTGAGGAGCACAGGCTCTGGACGCGCAGGCTCAGCAGCCACGGCTCACAGGCCCAGCCACTCCGCGCCATGTGGGATATTCCCGGGCCGGGGCACGAACCCGTGTCCACTGCATCGGCAGGCAGACTCTCAACCACTGCGCCACCAGGGAAGCCCTGGGATTTGTTTTAATCAGGTGTGGTAAGACATGCAGAAATGGAAATGACTGTCACGAGGGAAGAAATTTTTATACTCACAGATTCCTAGAAAGAGGATGCATGGCATGTCATGCAGGGCCACATAGGGTAGCACCAGGGTTGGTCAGGAGGCTGAAGGAATGGAAAACTTGGACAATAACATTTATTGTAGTCTCTGTAGGAAGGAATGAATGAAGCAGAGTAAGTAGTTTTAGGATTGGCTAGTTGAACTGGAATAATTTCAGCAAACTCTGGGGCATAGTGCTGTTCATGGTTACCTGGTACTTGGCCTTGGGGTGATTAGGGCAGGTGGATAGTGTCCTGAGTGTGAGAGCCTGATAGAGGTGGTTGGGGTTTGGGCTCTGTGTTGATTAGTTTGATATGAATGACATGTTCCCAAGTGAGGTGTCTGCTGCCTCTAGGAATTGGTTTGCCCTGGGAGGTCCTGCAAGGTCCTTGGTGGCAAATCGCCAGAAACATAGAAAATAAAAAAGTGTGATTAATACATATAATGGAGTCTTCAGAAAGGTAGGTAGGACTTAAGCTGAATTATAATCTTTGAGTTCCCTCTGCTTGTCAGGGTTCAGGGATCCTTTCTCCTGCTCTGTGTAGGCTTTCATCTGACCTGTTTCTTCTCTATTTCATGTTTGTTAGACTTATATATCAATTAATAGTAAAAAGGCTCTAACTGAGAGCCTAAGGTGTTTGCTTTTTTATTAGCCTTCATTATGACATCTCTGGTGGGCTATCAATTTTTGGGAAGAGAGCACCCCTCATCACTGTAAAGATAGATTGTTTCTAAGGACATGGAATCTCATCAGAAGCCAAGTGACTGCTCAGTACAGGGGTTCATGATGACCTTGATATCCCAAGCCACTGCTGCTTCTCTCCATGCCAAGATTGGAAGTCCCTGCCATAGGCCAAGTGCATTGCTCTCAACACCCAACTCTTTAACATGTGAGGCCTATATTTCTGCCCAGGGGAAACTTGCTGCAAGCAAACTGTGCCCCACATAGGAACTGTTTATGGCATTCAGGACCTTCCTGATTCTCCAGCCAACCTCAGGAGCAACAAAGCCACATCCCTCTTCTGGGCTTTCCAGTGTTTTAAAGACTTGGTCATATTATTATATGTCCACCACCAGCTTTTCAGGACTCTGGAAAGTCCATGTACTATATTTTTTCTTTGTTCCTTGTCTTAACTGTGTGCTGTATTCTTGAGGTTGTGACTTCTAGATAAATACAGTTGCTATCTTATAGAGCACCCAGTTTTGCATGGTTTAGTGCTAAGAATGACATAGTGCTAAGCCAATGGATATAGCAGCATGATTCTAGTGGCTGCATAACTTGGGCAAGTTGCTTAATCTCTCTGTGCCTATTTCTTCAACTGTAAAATGGGGATAATAATGGGACCTAGCTCTTAATGTAGCTGTAAAGGTTAAATAATTGAGCTTTTGTAAAGATAGTACATTTATAATTCAAGACAAATATGTGATACTCAATATGTGAAAGCTTGCTGTAAAGAAACTAATAAAGTAAGGAGTGAGTTTAGTATAGGCTGTAAAAACTCATGTGGGATGTTGAGAATTTCCTCTACTGGAAGATAAATCCCTTAAGTGGGGGCTGTCCCCTAGAGGTTCCTCTCAGGATTTCACATTGAACCGGGCATGTATTTGAATTGCTGACTCTACTGTGAGCTCAATCTGATGTCCTCATGCAGTTCTAGAGGAAGGCCCAAGCTTTGATCATCTACTCCAGGTAGGTACACGAACACAGCTGTCAATTCCATGCTGAGATCAAGTACATAAAGACCCTGAACATGCAGGAGCACTGGGATGGGACACCTGCTCTGTGCCAGCCTTCAAGACCCTGCTCTCCTGGCTCCTGGGTATCTTAAAGCTGCCTACTGAACCCAAGCCTAATCTCCCTCCCATAAACTTAGCCTGCAGATTTATTACCTTGGAGATATTTTCCCCAGTGGAATAAGTGTATGGCTTTCTAACTGCATAAGGGGAAAGGAGGATTGACAATATAGCCTTTCTATAGCTAATTATAAACCCCTCTAACAAGGGATATTCAAGGAGATTCTTAGCAGACTTATTCGTAATCACCAAACCCTGGAAACAACTTAAATACCCATCAATTAGAGAATGGAGAAAAACAAATTGTGGAGTATCCAACCAATGGAATACTACTCAGCAATAAAAAGGGACAAACTGACACACACAACAATAAAGATGGAGGTAAAAAACATTTTATTGAATAAAAATAGCCAGGCAGAAAAGAGTGTACTGTATGATTCCATTTATATGAAAACTTGTTATAGTGAGAGGAATCAGAACAGAAGTTGCCTCTGTTGGAGGATAGCATAAAGGCAAGAGCAACTGGGGAACTTTCTGGGGTGCAGTAAAAGTGCTATGTCTTGACCTGAGTGATGTTTGGATGAACTAAATGGTGAAATTCATTGAACTGTAGTCTCGAAGTTTGTGCATGCTACTGTATGTAAATCATAGCTCAATGAAGTACTATTATCATATTAAAAACTTTTAGAACAGGGAGAATGTGTTATGGGGGAAATAAAAAAAGAATGTTTAAAAATGCTTTATCAAATGAGAAGTCTTTAAGAGTAAGAATTCTTATATAATCCATCTGGCTGTACTGTTAACAAGGATTTATTTCAGGGGCTGATTAGCTAAGGACCTTTTGTTCATTTCTCTCTCTTGTTTGGCTGTTGGTCTCCTGATTTCACTGTTTATTGGCATCTTAAGCAGAGCATTGGAGGAGAAATCAAAAGGGAGGAAATTTGCAATTGGAAGGCACTGCAGCATCCAGAAATGGACAGAGTTTTAGATGGGTTTTACTAAAAGCAGAGCTGGAATGGGGATTCTTGAGCAAGTGATTTATGGAGGGAGAAGTCTCAGGCAAACCTTGAGGGAAGCAGGATGGGGCCCAGGAACACGCTGGGCAAAGATGTGGGCTGGATTGAGTCTGGCCTCAGCCAGAGCACACTGGAGTGTGAATGGCTCCACAGGGTTGTTCTGCCAGAGGCAAGAGGCTTGGGCTTCTGCGTCCCTGGGTCTGTCAGTCACTGGGGGCTGCCCTGTGTGCTTGTGTGCTCACATGTACCTGCGTGTGGGGCAACCTCTAGGCATTTCCTGTACTTTTCCTGAGACAGGTGCTGTTGTGAGCTGTCAGCAGCCGACACTGACAGAAGCTGGGAGAAGAGGACACCCAGCTGGTCTAGGGGATCTGGGCAGGGCACAGACAGCTCCTGAGGCCATCACAGGCCTGGTGTAGCCGGTGTTGAGGATAAATTGGTAATGCCATTTCAGGTGCTCACAAGGCAAGGGAACTAGAGAACCTACATAGGAGGTCCACAGAGTCCCAGAGTGCTGGGAGAAGATGGCATGGGTAGTGGACTTGCTTTGGAGAAAGCGGGGTATGTTTACACCGGTTTGGAATTTGAAAAGCAACCTCTAAGGAGAAAGCCACATTCTGTATTCCAATTATGGGTGTTCACAACACCCTGTACTTTTTCTTCACTGTATTTATCACAATTGCAATTAAATTCTAATTATTTCTGTGCCTATTTAATGTCAACCCCACAGTAATGTAAAAGCCAGGAGGAGGCTCACAATTCCACACAAGCACCTCTGTATTTCTCATGCCTAGCACATAGTAGGTGCTCAATAAATATTCATGAAGGAATGAGTGAGTGTGTTTAGGAAAATGGAAGGAAGGGGTTCATAGAGGTGATATCTTAGCTCAGTTGTTTTACTTTCCTGTAATACTTTCTCTGCTGCCCACACCAATCTACTCTTTAGTGACCAGTTCATTACCTACATCTGCCAGGTATCTTCTCCCCAACTCACCATGTGCAATGTCATTTAGCACTTATGAATATGTGAAGCTTGTAAACCTTGCTTTTCCTAGTGGTTTTCTGTATTTATCTGTAATCTAATTCGTTACAAAAAGGGTTTGGTGGGAATTATTTGATGGTCAAGTTCGTGTCTTGCCTTTGGTTTCTAGGATGTTTCTTTTCTTATGCATTTCCTGTTACCTGCAAAGTACTTCCCCCAACAATCATGACCTAATAAAATCCTTCAAAGACCTGTTCACGGGCCATTCCTTTACTCACTGATCCAATTGGAAATCATCTTTCTCTCCTCCGCATTGTACCACTCTGAGGACACTAACTTTTGCCTCATTGCATGGTAGTTATTCTTGTATATGTCATAGTTCCTCTCCAGTCCTGTTGACTCCTTTACAACAAGACCACATGTTGAACGTCTTAGTGCTATATGCACTGCAGATGTACAATAAATGTCTTTTATACTGTTAACGTAAATGTATAGATATCAGACAATAAATCAAGACTCTATGCTGACTTACAATAATAAGTGTGGAAATTGGACAGGAGGGAAGGTAAATTCTTTAATATTTTTGAAGTGACTCAACTTCAGTATTTAATCCTTGAAGAAGAGACAGAGGAAGAAGAGAGAAGTAAAGGAAGCAGTGAAGGAAGTATATCTGAGAATCATCTTACTGCAGACTGATTGGGATCAAGAGGTCCCCAGCACAAGACTGAGCATAGCTTCTCCATGATTTTCCTTTTCTTTTCTTGTATTTAGTGGGTGATATATGCCACATTTGGGTGATAGAGACCTTCTCCTGGAACTTCCCCAGTCCCACATTTTAGGGGAATTCTTCCCAGAACTGAGTCATGTGGTCTGTGGTCAGCGAGGCCTAGCCTGTCTTACTGGATTTGGCACAAATATTGATGATCGCTCCTTCAGCTTTGAAACACGGCTTTACAGTGCCAGCAATTCATATTAAACAAAGCCTGTTTCCTCTATAATGTGAGAGCACTTCCCTGATCACTCTTTAATCGAAACAGATGTTTTTGAAACAGCCTAGAACAGGATATGGAAAATTTGGTCAATAATCAAATATGGGTTCAAACGGAGACCCTTGATGGCTCCCTTTGAGCTGTGGGCAATGTCTAAAAATAGCACTCTAATATGATACTTTTTCAAGTACTGCTAAAGATTGCTGCTGAATTCTGGAAGCAGCCATCTGATGTCATGAAGATGTTCTTCATGTGAAGGGGGGCAGGGTGAGGTGTAGGCTTCTTCCCTGTGGAGGTGAGTCCTGTCAGTGCTGTGGTCTGCCAGGTATACCTTCCCTCTTTTAACCTCCCCATGGAGAAGCTGAGTCACTTCCTTCAGTGTATAGTTCTAGAAAGACAGAGAGCAGGTGTCTTATCTCAAGCCTGGTTTATAGAGGGGAAACTTAATTTAATGTTGCAAATACTAATTAAATAACTGTGCTAACTTGCTAAGGTTCTGGATCCAAAGATATACAAATAAAGCAAAGTGGTGAATCAGAGAATTTATTAGTAGAATTATAGAATTAGATGGGATTTTAGGAATTAGCTATAAGAAAATCCTCATTATAATAATGGTTGGTAGGGAAAGAAGGAAAAAGAAAACTAACTTTTATTATGTTATAATTATGTGTCAGGCATGTATATTATGTTATTTACTTCTCCCAAAAACTCTGTGTGGGAGAAGGTGGGAAGGAATATGTGAAAAAAATTTTTTTATTTGGGTACAATGGAGACATTGTACATTTGAGTAATTTGAATTCTCACAAAATTCCTGTAAGATAGATGATATATCTTCCATTTAAGAGGAAAATGAAACTCAGACACATTAAATGCCATTACTGGGAAGTGGCTGAACTGGTCAGTCCATAATCAGTGTGCTTGCTCTTTCCTGATCCACATATTTCAGATAAGACACGAAGGTGTAGAGGGATGACATGTTTCAAACAAGCTTTCTGATCCATGGCTCAGTTGTCTTTCTCTTAATTCACATTGACTCTGTCCACAACAAGGGACTAGGAGGAAGCAGGCACCCTGGACCCCAGTTCAATTCTTCTTCCCAGATTATGTGCCCTTAGTCAACAAATGTAATCCCATTTTTTTCCATGGCAACAAATCCCAGAGACCAACAAACATCATTTCTTTTTAAGGTGTTTTCAAAGTTGCTGATGAAGCTATTTGGAATATTCTTGTTGGCTTAACCCTTTGTGGATTTATGAAATTTTAATCCATTCTTTTCTAAAGAGCTTGTGTTATCAGAAATCTGTTTCCAGTCCCCCACTATGTGTCCCTGTTCTTTCTTCTTCTTGGTGTCTACTTTGGGTCCTTCTGGTTGGAGTTGGAATAATTCCCTCATTCTCTTTTCAGAGCTTTTGGAAAAGAGGCAATAGTTATTCTCTGAAAAACACCCATTGGATGTTTGGAGGTAGTTAGAGAATACTCTTTCAGCTTTTATTAGCGTGAACCTTTCCCTTACAGCTAACTTTTTAGAATGGAAAAATCAAATAAGTTGAGACATGCTCTCGTGGATGGTGGAGAGTGTGTAGAGCAGGGAGACGATGTGGGGGTTTCTCCATCTGTGTTTGAGCACGAGGGATCCCAAATGTGCTTGGATGGAACCTACACTTTGGTGGAGATGAAAGCTGAAAGACTTCATGGCATTGTGTGAGTCTCAGATGGTACCCTGTTTGGTCCAAGAAAGAAGCTAATTAGTCCAATGGCAACTGTTAGGGAACCAATACACTTATTTGCCATAACCAAGCATATTAATCTGGATTCTTGCCTCTAATTACAAGACAATATGGTCAGTGGAATTAGCACTGGCTTGAGACTCAGCACACCTGGTAACTAATTGTGTAACCCAGGGAGAGCCTCTTCGTCTCTCTCATCTTTACTTTCTCTGGGGTGGCATAAAGAATTAGAGTAGCAATCCCCATGTTCTTACCCAGATCAGACAATCTATATTTTGGAAAACTTTCTAGGAGGGCACAGCATTGCTGCTATCTCCCTATGTCTTGGATAAGCACAAAAAGGATATGTTACTTCATGTGTTGGTGGGGGAAATGACTGGTATTTTATTGGAAAATTTGCCAGAAGAAGACAACACGGTGTATTGAACCAAGAATTAGGTGGCCTGAGATTGAATTCTGGCTTTGCCATTAACTTCCTGGGTCACTTTGAGCTTAAATTTCCTCATTGCTTAAGTGACAATTCAAATTCACTGATCTCTCGAATGCCTACTGTTGGTGCCCCTATGTGCTAGTCATTGAGCTAAGAACAAACAACAGGATATGAGTCCTGATTCTGGGAGCTCACTGTTTGGAAAGGAGTAAATAAACCATTACAGTGTTTAGGTTAAGAGCTATCATAGAAGTATATTCATATGCTATCCAAAAGAGGAGATAAAAAGTAGTATGGAGTAGGAAAAAGGACAGGGAAGACTACAGAGGTCACATTTGGTCTTAGTGCTCTCAAGATAAAAGAATTGAAGGGAAGGACATTCCAGGCAGAGGAATGAGCAAAGATAGGGAAGGACAAGGACATCTGGAGGCAATGGCCCTGGGGAAGTAACACAGGATGAGTGAAGGAGGCAAGGGCAGAGAGTGGCAGGGCTAGAATTGAGGTCACACCATTCTGCAGTGGACATCTATGCCTTGCTAAGGAATGTGAACTCTTTTCTGCATGCATTGAGGATTCACTGATAGATTTTAAGGCTGTGATAGGACATGATTTGTGTATTATGGAGGAGAAAATTGAGGCAAGAGAAAGAAGGCAAGCAAATTAATTAGAAGCTCTTGCAAATATCTAAGGAAGAGGCGGTGAGAACCTGAAACAAAAGCCCTAGCAGAGCAAATGAAGGAGTAAGCTTCAGGTTAGGACTTGTAGGTGGAATCATAATGGGCTACATAATTTGTGGAGCCTGGTGCAAAATAAAATCAAGGAGCTCTTTCTTAAAACAATAATTTCAATGTGGTGACAACAGAGCAGCAAACCAGGTGTGGGCCCTTCTAAACATGGGGCCTTGTGTGACTTCATTGGTCTCATGCCCCTGAAGTTGGCCCTGAGCGGAGGAGTCCTTACTTTATTTCCTTCTATGTGTGCTGTGATCATAGCTGGGAAGACTGTTTACAATTGATAAGATTATACATTTTGGGAAGAGGGTCCATTTTGCAGGTCATTTCTTTCTGTGTCCTCTGCCATTTGTTTAGATTTTTATCTTATGTAATCTCCTTTTGAGTTGTCATACTAGGAGATAAGCCAGGCTGACTAGGATCTTCCACAAGTTTCCTGGAGGAAAGGTGTTCCTAAGTCACACAGCAGAGCTGGATTTTCTTATCTAGACAGTTGAGAAAGGAGAGAACAAGATAATGGAATAATTTTAAAATAGGGCCTTAGGATAGGGTGATATAAAACTGGGGTTATTTAATCTGGAGGAGATAGTAGAGGAAGACTTTATTATGGTATTTGTATTAGTCAGTGATGCCATAGCAATGCTGTGTGACAAATCAAACCATCCCTAAACTCAGTGATATACAACAGCTGTTTATTCTTGTGCTCATGGGTCTGCAGGGAAGCTGTGGTTTGGTTGGTCTGAAGTGGGCTCAGGTGGGTTACTCTAACACAGTCTTATTTTATTTTATTTTATTTTATTTTATTTTATTTTTAGCTGCATTGGGTCTTCATTGCTGCATGGGGGCTTTTCTCTAGTTGTGGTGAGTGGGGGCTACTCTTTGTTGCAGTGTGCAGGCTTCTCATTGCAGTGGCTTCTCTTGTTGCAGAGCATGGGCTCTAAGCATGCGGGCTTCAGTAGTTGTGGCTCACGGGCTCCAGAGTGCATGCTCAGTAGTTGTGGTTCACAGGCTTAGTTGCTGTGCGGCACATGGGATCTTCCTGGACCAGCGTTCAAACCCGTGTCCCCTGCATTGACAGGCAGATTCTTAACCACTGCACCACCAGGGAAGTCCCCTCTACCATGGTCTTAGATCCATGCTGGGAGTTGGGTTCCGGTCTGCTCTATATGTATTTTTTTCTGAGGGCTCAGGCTAAAGCAGTGGTATCTACCCAGGGCATGCTCTTCCCACAGCTGTCCCAGTAGTGTAGGAGGCCAAGACAAACTGGGAGCTAACCTAAGGCCTGTATTTCTGTCACATCTGTTAACATCCCATTGGACAAGGCAAGTTATATGGCAAACAAAGTTCATTGGGGCAGAGGAGTAAACTTCACCCACAGAAGAAGAAGAAAGGGAGTGAATATTTGCTGAATAAGCCGGACTCTCACAGGATTCAAGAATTAGCATTTTTTTTACACAGGCTATTAAGGCTTGTTGCTGGATAGTTACACTGAGGATAATACTGAAAGGAAGGGGGCATGAAGGGCCTTGGTTAGTTATACAATCCTTCTGACAGGAAGGATTGCTATTTGGTAGAGGGCAGGTGTTTCTGAAGATTTTAAAGGTAGGTTCATTCTTCATCTGAGGAGACTGTTGGGTGAAAGCCTATTGGGAAGAAGGGCAAGGTTGGAGGTGAGTTACATGATCTTTCCATGTTCCTTCAAGTTGCAGGACTACATAGATTAATAGTGGCCTCAAGTAGCAACATCTCAGGATGTATGCTTCCTTTGGTTCTCAGATGGAGGAGACACCTTCTCATGGCTTCTCAACAGACTTGAGCTTTACTGTCTTTTTTCTCATGAATCAAAAGAGAAGACTCTATTTTTAATTTGATAGGTGTCATTTTCCCAATCAAATAATCCAATGTTATTTTTAGGTGAAGTTTTTGTTTGTTTGTTTTTGTTTTGATTGATAGTTTCTAGTTTTTGGAATAATTTGCTTAATGGTTTAGAGGGATTTTTGCAGGGTGTATTTAACATTTTCCTTTGGGATTTAATATGCACAAACTTTTCAAAATCAAGAAAAGTTGATTTCTTCAAATCAAGAAGCAGTTTAGGTCTTTGCTAATATGCTTCTGGGGTGTAATTGACATTGCAAAAGGCTGATGTTGAAATAATGTGAGCTAAAAGTGGTACGCCGACTGGTATATGTAGGAAGGATGATGGAGTTAGAAAATCTCTACTTTGAAACATTTGTAATAACATTTGCATCATTATTAATAATTAATTCAGGAAAAAAATCATCAATACATCCCAGTGGTTGAAATTTGATGAGGAATAGGATATGTTCATAGTCTCAAAGTATCTCTCCACGAATATTTATTGCTTATGAAGGGAAAAAGTTGGCAAGTACCATTTCATACCAAGTGATCAAAGTTAGCATCACCAATATCATGTCTGTCTTGATGTGATAAAATGAGAACAGAATATCTGTCCTGTGGTAGGAGAAGGCAAAAGAGCAATAACCCCAAATGGAGAATGTTCTATAAAAGAGCTTGCCTGGACTCTTTAAAAAATTCCAGGTCATGTAAGGTAAAGAAAAGCTGAAGAACTATTCCAGAATAAAGGAGACTGAAGTGAAAGCTAGGAATCTGGTTTGGATCCTGGACTGGGATAAAAAAGATAGCTGTAAAGATATTATTAGCATGATTGGCGAACTCTGAACGTTGACTGTGGATTAAATAGTAGAATTACACCAATGTCAAATTGCCTAGATTTTGATAATTGTACTGTGGTTAATGTAAGAAAATATTCTTTTAAGAAATACACACTGGGGACTTCCTTGGTGGTCCAGCAGTTAAGACTCCCTGCTCCCAATGCAGGGGGCCAGGGTTTGACCCCCGGTCAGGGAGCTAGATCCTGCATGCTGCAACTAAGATTCCCACATGCCACAACTGAAGATCCTGCAAGCTGCAACTAAGCCTAGCACAACCAAATAAATAAATAAATATTTTTTAGAAAAGAATACACACTGATGTATTTAGGAGTAAAGGAGCATGATGCCTGCAATGTATTCTCAAATGGGTTGGAAAAAAATTATATATATGGAGAGAGTGACAAAACTAATGGAACAAAATTTTTACAGTTTGCCCCATTGTGGAGCTGAGTAAAGGATACATGGGTATATTGGTATTCTGGCAACTTCTCCGGATGGTTAAAATTATATCAAATTAAAAATTGTCCCCCAAACACCATACACACACACACACACACACAAACCCACTCTAAAATGTAAAGGTGCAAAATAGAAATGTTATTGATAGTATAATTACACAATATTGCATTACCACGAAACCAAAGCTGTACATACAGTTAAACAGGTTTTAAACAGCTAAACCTGATTGATGAAAGACGGGAAAAATCCCCTCTAGATTTAGCAATAAAAAGTTTGAGCGCCTGGACATGACCAAATTAGTAGTTCTCAGTGTTCTTCCCAGTTTTATGTCCTAGTTCAGTTACACCTCATTGTTGAAAATGAAAAATGGGAAATGCATATTTCTTTTTAGCTGTGGTGAAGAAAAACTGGCTTTTACCTGAAAAGCATCTGAGACTCACAGGAAGAATAAAAGGATAGAGAAGGAAAACATGTTTCCTACTTGGCATTTCTTAGTCTCACATTGAGAGAAGAATAGCATAATCTATTGTGGTTGAGGTTGTAGAAATTAGACAAGAAACTTTGCTGTAATGTAGGGGCGTCGATTTGGAGGGTTTGGTAGCAGTGGAAAAAGTCAAAACAAAAGAATTAATTCCATCGGAAATTGTTTCTTGGACCAGATCCTGTGGAGTGAGCCACGAGGAACGACAAGGCAGCAGAGTTGGACCATTTCACCAGGAACATTCAGTTAAAGACTTGGATTCTCTCACTTCTCTCTTGCTTGGGATCCCATGTCACCTCTTCTTCAAATCCAGGCAAAACAAGATACGATGATACCACCAGGCCTCATGTTTGTGATTATTTTGCTTGTGTCTTAAAGTCAGTTCTTTCCCCAAAGTTGTGTATTCTCCAAGGACTTCCCTGATCCATCTTGCTCTCGGCAGATGTTGGCAATGACTTTGATAGATGTTTCAAAATACTCAACAATTTACTCCTTGCCTGCTTTTATTTCCCATTCTTTGATGTGTAATGTGTAATGTATGGGCTGTATATGTTTGTTCTGCCAGTGGTGGAAACATATTAGCTAACTGTTACTAAAAGCAGTTAAATATACGAGCTTTATTTGGAAGAAAAAGCTGTTTCCCTAGATCTTCACTTTTATTTTTTAGTGCTGAAACCAGGTTGTCATCTTTGAGGAAGCAGTAGGTGGAGCTACAGGCTTTTTGTCACGAAAGAATTCTTTCAGTAGCTGCCCTTTGCTGGAATAACCTGAACAAGCACATATTTCCAAAAATAACAGAGGCATTTCCAAGTATTCCAGAAATATATGCAAGACTGTTTAGTCATTCATAATCACTGCTTTGCAAGTACTAGAGAGATTCTGTAGAAAATATTTCAGAAGCAGAAAGATTCACAGAATTCTTTGTATTCTTAGACAAGAGATTCTTTAAAAAAAAAAAGTGAATTCAAGAGGGAGGGAGAGGCCCATATTCTACGCAATCGTGTACAATTTTTTTTTCCAGGTGGTGAAAGGGTCCAGAGGGGTAACCAGGGGCGGAAAAAAGTCTTTTCCATTTGCGTCAGAACTCTGAGGAGCTCTTCACTCCCCACTCGATGAACTTTTTTGAGGCTCTAAGCTGTGGTTTCGATTTTCTTTGAATTACAGAGGGTGGCCTGGGTTAAGTGATTCTGAGGAGGCCAGAGGGCACTTGTAACTGGTCACCTCAAGGACTATTCCTCTTATTGGGTACCCTGATGTTCCTGACCATTTCCCTGGGATAGAATAAAAAACAGCTTTCCATCACTGTGGAAAAGGTCGATTCTTTTCACGTAAAAATCACAAGTTCTGAGAAATGCCCTAATGGTTTCATGTGTGTGTATATATATACACACACACATAATAAGATATATATATATATATGCATTTTATTATATGTACTGCTGGTTCTCTCTCTCTCTCTCTGTAATATATATATATATATATATAATATATATATATATACACACACACACACATATATATGTATATATACATATAATTTTGGGGAATATCTCTCTGAGAAGGTGATAAAAGAAAAGGATCCTAACTCCAGAATAAACACACATAAATTAAATTTCACATATCATATATATAAATACATCTAAGTATATATATTTACACATATGGAGATGAGAAAGAGAGAGAGATTTATATTAAGGAATTGGCTCATGTGACTGTGGGGTTTGGCAAGTCCAGGATTCACAGGGCAGGCTAGCTGGCTGGAAACTCTGGCATGATTTTTACATTACAGCCTTGGGGCAGAATATCATCTTCTCTGGGAAACCTCAGTCTTTACTTTTAAGGTCTTCAATTGATTGGATGAGACCCACCCACATGATGAAGGGTCATCTGCTTTACTCAAAGTCTACTGGTTAGTCACATGTACAAACACCTTCACAGCAACATCTAGACTAGTGTTTGACAAAAGAATTGGGCACCATAGCCTGGCCATATTGATAGATGAAAATAACTAGTACAGGTCACATTGCTATGATCTGATCTCAGGAGCTCCACAAAGAAATGATGAAAAATACTTTCAAGCACACCATTGGCCTGGGTGTTGTGTGAAGAGAAGGCCACTGGGTGCTTGTGATGGCAGCGCTAGGCTGCTAGCTCCATCCTCTCCCTGGAGACAGTAAATTATGACACAAAATAGTGATGAGACAGAAAGGGAGACATTGCTAGGATTTGATGGATAAAAGGTTGCAAAAACCAGGCTTTTCTGCCTTCAGCTCTTCCAGATGCTGTGGTGATGGTGACTTGTAGATGTGGGGAGAGTAGCCCTGATACCTTATGACAGTGGGACAAACTTAGCAACTGTGGAAGCCAGCTGCTTCTTTATGTTGTATTCTTCACAACAAATACAACAAACCTCTGATTTATAGATGAGGAAAAAGGCTCAGAAAGGTTCATTGATTCATCCAATGCTAAGCAGCTGTTGTATGCTGGGCAGTGCTCTGGATGCTGGGAATAAACACCAGTGTGATTAAAACAGACACATTTCTCTCATGCATCGAACATTCTAATGGGTATGACAGAAAATAAAACAAGTAAGTAGATGAATAAAAAGTGCAAATTGTGGTAAATGATGGGAAGGGAACTAACAAGTGGACTGAGATAGCATTTACTGGGGAAATGGTGGGAAACCTACTTTAGGTATTTCATAAGGAAGTCTTCTATGAGGTGGTGACATGTAATCTGAGACTTAAATAAACCTAATGGATGGGCTAAACCCTCCACTGATAAGAGCTAGAGCTGGGATGCATACACAGGTGTTTTGGGCTCCAATCTACTAATCTTTAGCTTAGCTTAGAAGTTGTGTCAGCCAAAAAAGACTTGGCATTCCTTCTCAAAATTGAGGGAGAATTGTGAATGTGTACTCAAGAGCAGGTATGCACATGCAAATGAATATATATTTCTGAGTCCCCAGAAGGAAAGGGTAGGTCATCTTAGTCAATCCCAGCTAGATTGCTTCCACCACTCCTGTTCTGCACATCTTCCTCTCTGTAGCCTGGATTTTTCATGCTGTAACTGATGTATTCTTTCTTTTGCTTTGCTCCTGGTTCAGGTGGACAGACATTCTGGTTGTTGCCTTTTATATAAGAGATGCTTGTCATGCTCTCACTTGTATTAATATATCATGTTTTTTAAATGAACTTATCCTTCTGGATTTTATTCTCTGATTATTTAATTACCTTCTAGGCTCTACATAAGTTGTGTGAATGGTCCTTGGGACAACCCCAGAACATTCACGTGGAGACATTATAGATTGATATCACAATGATACAGTGACATTGACATGATCATGATCACAATGACAAACAATATATTGGCAGGTGGTAGTAAAGAATCTAGAATGGTCTAGGGGATGCTTTCCCTACTTTGCACAAAGCAGCCTTACTAGGTAGATGTGGCTGCATGTCTGTCTGTCTTACTTATCAATCTTCTTTCTTTCCAATACAAAGACACTTAAGAAGATAAAAAGTGAGTTTATGAATCATTTTCTCCCCTTAGCACTGTGAAGGTATAGAGAGCATATCTTACAGAAAGGCATTGTCCATTTTCCTTCTTCTACTGCTAATGACACTGTTTTTTTTTTCATTTGGTGTCCAGAACCTCCTGAAATTATATGTGAAATATTGTATATGGTGGTTTAGTAGTTATTTGTGTTACCCATTCTAGACAATAAGCTTACTATTGTTAATAATAATATGAACAAATGACATTTGGAAAGTACTCTCACCAGAGGGAGAGATCGATACATTAAACCAAAAGAGAGATGTCAGGTCAGAGAGTCAGTGATGGGGAGAGAAGGCATTGGACAGGTGGTGCTGTAGGTGCTTCTTAAAAATTCAACCTTTATGTAGAGTTGAGTGAGCCAGGGACTTTCCAGGTCTCTAAAAGCCCAAGTAGAAAATTTTAGCTAGGATAAAATTTTAATCTGAGGGTGAGATTATAAGAAATTTTGAATCCTGGGAATGTGGTTTAGTCAAATCACAGCTGTACCATTTATTAGCTTTTTAACTTTGGTCAAGTTATTAACCTCCTCAAGCCTCAGTTCCTGCATCTATAAAATGGTGATAATAATAGTTCTTATCTCATAAGGTTGTTGTGAGGATTAAATGACATAATTCACATAAAGCATTTGGTACATTACCTGGCACTTAATAAATAGTAGCTATCCGTGTTACATGTTTCTGTAATGGTTGAAGATTTTGAAATAAGTATGTATTATTTTTATAATCCTAAAAATGAAGATTAGAAAATCAGAAGTTAAGTCTAGATTGTTTTAAATTTGTTTTTCATATTTTTTATTCTAGAAGAAAGTGTTTTGCATCTTGAAGCATTCTTCATATTGCAGAAGAAATAATTCTGAACAATTATTTGAAATAGTAAAGGTAGTAAGCCTAAAAAAAGAGTTAAGTTGTTTTCTACAAATTGAATAGATTAGTTTTGTGGTTTGTAAGTTATACCAAGATCAAGCTTTTTTGTGAAAACTTCAAAATGTGAAGTTCAAATTATATTTAGGGAACTGTGAACTATCTCATTTGTTTAGAGCAACATGCTCATTGAAAGAGGACTTGCAGATAAAGCTGGAAAGAGAAGTTGATCTGGAAGGGCTTTGCTTGCTTAAGTGGAGAGGTGTGAATTCTTGTCGAGCCACTGGAAAGCCAGCAAAGGTTTTAGAGGAGGGTGATTCAACCAGAGTGTGGGGATGTCTGCTTTCACTGCATGTATAAGTTGAATTGGATGAGGTGATGTCAAAGCCAGCAGGGACAGTTGCAACTGATTAGGCAAGAGGAAAGCAGAGTTTGAGTGAGGAGCCTCTGAAAAGTTAGAGCTGACACTTGGGAAAACTTTGGATGGGGGTCAAAGGAGAGGAAAGCATGGAATTTGCTGTCATTAACAGAGAGTGAATTCTAGCCAGGCTGAGAGTGGCTTTGGAGACACTGTGTTCATTAAGACATGCTTGATAGAACACCCATGTAGAGGCTCTAGACCACTGGAAAGAGCTCAGAAGGGACATCAAGGCTGGTGATAGAGTTTGATGTCTTCAGAGAGGTTCTGTTTGAAGTCGTAGGATGGAATGGATTTCCTAAAACATTGGGAAATGCTACATTCAGAGAGGAAAGAGGTGGACAAGGGATCAGTGGCGACTGAAGAGGACCAGTGGGAGAAATAAGGAAGAAAGGTGGGGAAGAGTCACAGAGGGCAGGCCGGAGGGCATTTCTCCAGTGAATGGGTAACCTGACAATGACCAGCTCATTAGTCATAGCCAAGAGAACAATTTCAATAGAGAGGTTAGGGAATAAGGCAGCTGAAATAAGTAGAGAGAGGAGTGGATGTGATGAAAGGCAGCCAGGAAACAAGACAACTAATGGTGCAGGGAGTAAGAGAATTAAGCTTCAGGTAAGGCTGGATCAAAGAAATGCTGGGATTAGGGAAAGGAAACAAAATACCAGGAAGAGAGGATAATTAGTAGAGCAATATTCCAGATTCTAAGGTGCCCATAACTGCTAAATAATATTGCCTTTCTCAAGTGTTTGAGACCTATCTCCTATGTATCTTGTTATATATTTCTGTCACTGCTTATCTTAAATTTACTGTCTTTTCACTCTGACCTATTATCATGTTCTCCATGAAACCTCCTACAGATATTTTCCATGTATATTTAATACCTCTTTTTTTCTGAACATCTATTGCATGAGTTGGTTTTCATTTACTTTCATTACTTTCTCAAGTGTTTCAGTTGTGTTTTTTTAACCTAATTTCTACCTCTTTAAATATTAAAAACGTTTCTCATAACTTTAAATCATCCACACTCCTGGGCACATATCCATCATGCCTATATTGACTGACAAATTATTTAGAATATTTACATCTTGACTGCTTCAAAATTTGGAGGGATGGTCTGACACTCCAGTTTGACCTTATTCTTGTTTCTAGGACTGACAATAGATTGGCCTTTCAATTATTTTTCCAATAAGCATGTCATTTCAAATGCTATACAGCATTTAACATTACCTTTCACATGCAGTTGGTGATCACTAAATGTCTATTGATTGGTTGAAATGGTCATTTTTGTTTAGATGAATGGGCTTGATTTTATAATATGCATCTTGCAGTGGCTGACACATTCCTGAATTTAATCACTTAAAATAATTTCAGCTAGTAAAATCTTGAATTTATTCCTAAGCCTTTGCAGCAAGTTAGCAACTTGAATTTTCTTCTTGTTTTTTTAAAGTAGGCATATGCAGCAGGCGTTACTAGGGCTTGCTACCATCTGGTCCTCCCTTCCTCCCTGGGCATACAGTAGACTATGTTCCCAGTCCCTTTGCAATTAGGCAGGACCATGTAACTTGCTCTGGCCAATAAAATATAAGCATAAGTGAAGTATATTTCTTTCAGACCCTCTAAATTCTCCTGTTTCTCTTTTCCTCTTTCTGATCATGGATACACCTTCATGTTATGATGACTTTGCCTCATAAATCAAAGCAGAATGGTTGGCTGAGGCATCATATGGAAGATGATTGTCCTGGAAGGTCACCTGGACTGGAGTTTTACTTTGTTTGAGTGATAAAGTTTTTGGTGTGAAAAGCCATTGGGAATGTTTTTTGGTTTTGTTATTGCAGCATAACCTACCTTATCTTGCCTATTACTATTAAAAGCTAATGATGTGCAAAATAGATTTGTAGGCAATGGGGAACTGTACAGGAATTAGGAAGTTGTTAAACAGCAAGCAATGATTGTGTAAATACAATCCCCTATCTCAAGGAGCTTTACCTCTCCCAGGAGAAATAAAGTAAATACTGTAACTAAATGCAAATACAGAAGAATGAGGTAAAACACACACAACTAACTCTAACAACCTAAAGGTCTACCTGCCTGTTGAGGATATGTGCTTATAAGTGTTTATTTAACACAACGGTGAAGAGCTTAAGGTAAGGGGTGGGTATGTTTTTGGAGAAACTTGAGTCAGGTTTTCTGGAAGGGTTTCCTGAAAAAATCTGCTCTAAATTGAGGGGAAGGGATGGAACCTGAAGAAAATAATTTCATGAAATAGTTTTAAGGCAGTAGAAGACAAAATATGTACTCTTTTTCTATATAAAGAAATTAAGGCAAAAATCACGCCATTAGGATATAAAAAAGAATGATTGAAGATAATTGGACTGAAGGAGGAAATAAAGGTAGAAAAATTGTCTAGCAGGGATAAGAGGGATGAGTAAGTTGCCTGGTGGCCAAGGCAAGGAGAGAAATACCATCAGTCATCAAGAATGACAGTGTCCATAATATAAGAAACAAGCCAGTTGTTTGGAAAAGCAGAGCCATTCCTGGCCACTAGGTCTGATGGAAATTCCTACATGGGTCTGCAAAATTAGGGGAGTGTGATTTAGGGACTGTAAAGAGGAAGAAAAAAATCTCAGCAGTACAAGCAGCTAGAAGAAGCTGAGAGCTACCATCCAAACAAAAATAAACCATAAAAGCAGAGAAATCATGCATATGCATTATTCTTTAACCTGAAAATCACCATGTGAAGGAATCCATGATTTAATATTTCAAGTATATCATGAGAAGTACAAGAAAATTTGGGGGAGGTAGTTTCTAGATACTGCATTGGCTATACAAAGCCATGTGGTGTTTTCTTTGGGAAAAAGTGTTTGAGTTTTATTACTGTTTCACTGTGGGTTTTTATGAATATATTGAGTGACTTTTGGTAACTTTGAAAGAGTTCCATTGCAATATCTGATATGTTTGCTTTTAAAAACTCCTCTCCAACCTTAAGAAAGATATGCCAGTAGTAATCAAAGTATTTTTCGTTAAGAACTAATAGACAGCCGCGGTAGATATTCTCAAAGGATTGACAGTTCACAGAGATGGTGAGATAATTTTATAGTTGGACCAAATGACCAGAGAGCTCTTTTATAGCTACTTAAATAAGTCAATATTGATTTTATGATGTTTCTTCTATTATTTTATAAGGAAAAGTAATGAGAATATGAGGTGTTGGAGTCTGTTGCCCACTTTTACGAACTGGCCTGCTTGCTTCTTTTATTAACCATTTCCTGCTTTCCAAGGCAACTGGATAGACTGTTCATGGGCTGAGCACTAGGTCAGGAAAAAAGTTTACTTTTTCTTTTCTTTTTTTAGAAGAAAAAAAAAAGAGAGAGACAAAAAAATCTAACAGACTTGAGACCCTAGCATCTATTTCTACATAATTTTATCTTGAATTTGGATTATTTTATTTATCTGTTAACAGAGCCAGATCTAAATGCTAATTGGGAGTCTCTCAGCCAAGTCTCAAACCATTTCTATAAAGCCGTTTTTTCCCTGTATTTTACCCAGAACATTCTCAGTTATTGCTCTCAGAATGTTGCCTAAACACATGACCCACAAAAAACTGACTGTGGCCCGGTTAATGCTGCTGTGTAATTCTCCTTTTATGCATATCCTTGGGGAAAACTATGACCTGATTTAGCCGTTGGCTTAACTACCTTTACTTCCATAATTTTCCTAAGAGTCTCCTTTTAAAAATTTTTCTGTTTTAGTTATACATCTCTTGAAATCAGGTTCCAATCCCCTGAAAACATGAGGCAATTGGCACCATTATGTGCTTAGATTCCTGTGGCCCAGGTATCAATTTCCTCCAGATTTCAAGATCTCAGGATATGGTATCAGTTAATCTAATTTGTACTATATCCTTTAACAGGGTTTCCCACAGATGGTCTTGGCCTGACAGATGTTTGGGTGAGCCAAGGGCAGGCCTCTGAAATGGAGGGTAAGGGTCCTGGTCTTCTGAAATTCACTTAATTCTTAGGAATTGAGCTTCAGTAAAGGTAGATGGACCTAGACTGCTTTGCTGTCTAACATTGGGCCTTCCTAAAACATTTTTTCTTTTTCATTTAGAACTTGAAAGTTCTTAAAAAAAATCATCTCCATTGGGAAATTTTAGCTAAAGAAATTTTATTTTTAGGTTTTGCATTCAACATGTCTTTTTTTGGCAAAGCAAATAACATTTCATCAGTCAGGAGGGCATAGCGTTTACCCTTGGATGTACAGTGATTGCCTTTCCAACTGTAAGGCTGATGCTGTGTGGGACATATTTCAGATGGAGGGAGTGGACCGTGGCATCTTGGTATGACGTCAACAGGCCCACCCTCCCCAACCTCCTTTGTGTGACTGAGACCAGACTATAGAAGGAGACCCATGTACTCCATGTAAGAATATTTAAAAGTTAGAAATCAAGCTAACAAATCATTAAAGATAAATATAATTTTGCTTCCTGTCTTGAGGTTTAAATTTAGGATTCTTAAAATCCTTGAATTCTCTGTTTAAGTGTGCTGCTTGGGGAGAGTTGACCTCAGCCCTGGGCCTTCAGCCTTCAGCCTGCAGCACTTTTCTCCCCACCTCCAGCTCCTGCACCAGCAGAGGCCTCTCACATAAATGCCAATGTGTATGCCACAGAAACAGCTGTCCCGTGGCTATATCTTGGGCCTAGAGGGGCATGTAAATGTCACATATTCTGCTCTCAGGAGGATGGGCTTGGGGAACTGGCCAATGAAGACCCTGGAAGGGGGCTCAGGAGATTCTCGGGCTATGGGTCCTGGGTTTAGTTTAGAAGGAGGGTATATTAGATTGCTAAGACATCTTTAACAAAGTATCACAAACTGGGTAGCGTTAACAACAACAATGTATTATCTCAGAGTTCTGGAGGCTAGAGGTCTGAGATCAAGGTGTCAGCAAGGTTTGGTTTTTTTCTGAGGACTGTGAGAGAGAATCTATTCCATCCCTCACCCCTGGCTTCTGGGGGTTTGCTGGAAATCTTTGGCATTTCTTAGCTTGTAGATGCATTGCCTTGATCTCTGCCTTCATCTTCACATGGCATTCTCCCTGTGCTTGTGTCTGTGTCCAAATATCCCCTTTTTACAAGAACACCAGTCACATTTGATTAAGTCACCCTAATGACCTCATACTAATTTGATTATATCCTAACTTGAGAAAACTCTATTTCCAAATAAGATCACATTCTGGGGTGTGGGGGGGTAAGGACTTCAACGTGTGAATTTTGGGGGGAAGTTTTTCAATCTATGACAGAGAGCAAGTGTAGGATCCTACGGGCACTTCCTCTTGGCCTCATGGATTCTATCCTATTGGTAAAGTTGTTGCCAGGCAGAGTGTAGCAGGGACCCCTCTAAGGGAAGTGCTGGGCATAATATCTTTCCTTATCACCAGTATCTCTGCAGTCTTTGACATGGAAGATCTAATAGTTTAAAAAGCAATAGAAAGGGCAGGAACTTTAACTTTCTCTGAATTTCCCCAGTTAACCAAATCAATGAAGCCTCTTCCCTTACCTCTGGACAGTCCTTCCGATCTAGTCCATCCTATCAGTTCATTCCCTCTTCACCCCTAATTCCCATGACAACTTTTCACCCAGGTCATTTTATAGATTATGTGTTTCTGCTTTTTTCCAACCCAAAGTGTTGGTCTTTAGCACAGTATCAGAGTGCTGTAAGTCTTCAGTAAAATTGTATTGGTCCTCTAGGCCTCTGACCTTTGTTGATGGCACATTTAATGCATTAGCTTTGATTCTGGACAGTATATTTCTAGTGTTGAGGGCAGTCCGGCCTTCAATGCTGTGTATGTGGGTTATTTCTGAGCCTGCATTTTAAAAATAATCCATGGCGGGAAGGAGGGGTATTCAATTCTGTGACTAAAAACAATCTCCTGGGAGCCAAAGAAACACACAGATAATGTTTATTCTGCATGCTAAAAATAGGTGGGCTGGTATTTTTAGTCATTCCCCAAAATATGGTGTCTGGGCTCAAATTCAGCTGTGGGTGCCAGTCTTTATGGGATCGAATGAGATGGGTCATGTGGGGAGGAGCCACTGGGGTCAGATGTTAGGAAAAAAGTCTTTCTAGGAGAGAAGCTGGGCCTTGCTACCAATTTAAGGTTTCCAGCTAATGAGGGTGTAGTTCAATTTCAAACATTTTTAGAGTTAAAAAAAACAAAAACAAAAACAAAGCAACCTCAAGGAATTATCAAAAGCATAAAGACCAGCAGTTGTTACATCCCAGGTTGTAAAAATGAGCTACTTCTTCCCCTCAGATGAGGGCAAAAAGTGGTCTGGAATCACAGCAAAATTAATTTGTTTGCTCAGGCATAAATTTCAAACTACTTACCTGAATTTTTTTTCTTCTGTAATTTGCCAGATTTAATTCAGTCCCAATGGATTTGCTCTTTACCACCTTACTATAAAATCTGATTCAGTTTCATAGTTTTTTTCCCCCTCTAATTCCCAGCTAAATGTATGCTTTAAGAAAACACCAGAGCTATAGCTAGTGTTTTTGTCATGTTTCTTGTATAGACTTTCTGGGACCCTAGGTGTGGGAGAGGGAAGCGGGTGGGGGTGGTTCATGGGCATTTAAATAGTTTAAGAAATTTTTCCAAATCAACATGGTTGTTCCCCCCACCCTCACTTCTGAACAAGCCAAGTTTAAGAGATCATTTCTTTACCAGATCTTAGATCTACTGAATTACTGCTGGAGTTGAGATCAGTTGTGAGGTTTGGAAAGGAGTGGAAAGAACCATGCTTGGTGAAAAAGTGCTAAGGGTTAGATGTGTCACACTTAAAAATAAAAACAGAATTTGAGTTATTCCTGTATTGTATGACAAAACCATCTTTCTTGCCTCACCAGCTTAAGACCAGGAATAAAAAGGCTGGGGGCTGCCTCCAAATCATAGGCTGTGTGTGGGATTCAAATTAAACCCATCCCACAGCAGAAGTTTCTGGAAGATGCTTAATGTGACTTTGAAAGTAGCAGAATGAGCAGCATTGATTTCACTCAGTGTCCAACAAGCACATGTGGTATCATTGTGCTGGGGTGGGTGCAAGGGCATTGGGGTGCAACAGGGACATTCCCATTGCATGAGTTAGGATGGAGAAACTCGTCTGTGTATCTTATTTCAAGCCTGCTTGAAGGTTCTTCTTGTGACACGAGTGAGTTTAATGTCACACTACACTCCTTATATAGAAATTAGAAAATCAAATCCTTACTTGCATAACCATGACATTTCTGCACAGGTTATAGTTTGGTAACACTGGGTTGGGGTGGGGGTGGGTAGAATTTATCGCCAAAGGACCATCTGACTGAAAAAAAGAAAGAAAGAAATGCTGTATATGGCATGACATCTATGCCATGTCATCTGCCAAGTAGATGTGATTTTTAAAGAATTTTAATGATTTTTAAAGTCCTCTAACTCCATCCCCAACTAATTTTCTGTCTATAGTGAACCCCTTCAGATCTCTCATGATGAGAATTATGGATATTTTGAGGGGCAGCTGTACTGTATTTTCCAGACTAATTTTTTTTGAAGTACACTCTTCATATTACAACCATTCTGAGATTAATGACCGTAATTTTGGAGCTATTATTTTCTTTTAAATCTCAACGTAAAATATATTTTCTTTTTGATTTCATTAAACTAAATGTCTCAGAATCACCAAACTCTAGTGTAAATATGGGGACACTGAAGGCAAGGCACACAGGAAGTTGGTGGCAAAGGTGGGAACCTACATATTGTAGTTATTTTTCAAGCTCTTCGGTGAACCCTGACATTATCTGTTTAGCAATTTTCTATTCTTTGTAATTAAAATATAAAGAGTTGTGCTTTCTCTCTGCTTGATATTCTCCACACAATCTTCTGGGAAGAGATTGAGGATTTTTCTGGACTCCTGGGGCTTGTCTGGTTACCTCTCCTGACAGACCTGGATACAGCCCTGTGTGTGTCTGTCGTACTCAGCAGGGCAGCAAATGGCAGGGTCCTGCTGTGATTTCACAGTCCTGCCTTTCTTCTCGGGCATCCAGGCTGGGATATATATACACCATTACCACATCATTCACAGCTTCCTGTCAGCAAGCCAAGAATCACATCACCTTATCCCACACTCACATTAGCACGAATAATTTAAATCAACATTTCTGTTGGGCTGCATTGGGGGATACTGTTGTTTGGGAAGTCGGGTGCATCTACAGGGCTGGCTGACAGTGGTAGGGTTTCTTACTCTTGGTGGGCTCAAGTGCCTGTCTAAATACAGCCCCTTCACAACTGCCTTGCTGTCTCAACCCAGCAGGCAGTGATTCTGGCTTACTACATCACAGCCTTTCGTGTCAACAAAGCCTTGTCTTTGCAGTTTTCCTGGTGTTAGCCGGAGGGTGTATGTCTCTGTCTGTGAGTGTGTTTGCTAGGAAAATTTTCCTCCCTAGTGGAGGAAAGGGAGAACAGAAACAAGCCACAGAATTCTCTAGAAATGCCCAGGACTCATTCAAATTTCATCGTGAGGTTATGTGCTCTTCTTCCTCCCTGAATCTCTTGAGACCTCCTGATGTATCATAGAATTAATGACCTCTAACTTGGATGACCAGCTAGAAGTCAATCCAAATCTAAACACTCTTCCAGGCTCCTTGGCACCTTTTCAACAAGAACAACAATGCCTGCACACTGAGCTTCTCTCCTCTCCTGGCAATGGGGGTAAAATGGAAAGGACCATCAAGATCTCTTCACTTCTGGTGCTTCCATCCTTACATTTTTTTCAGATTTGGGACGTGACTTTTAAAAAAGACAATGCCAAGTGCAACGATAGGCATATTAGTAATGTATGTGCGAGACAAAGAATGAATATTTTGGGGAAGCTTACAGGGTAGAATAGAGTAGAGACTTCACATTAGAAAATTCTTTCTGAAGATGAAGGTAGAATCATCAGACATTCAATTGACTAGCATACTATTCCTCCTGTCTTTATACAGTTATGATTATTTAGGTCAGTGCACAAGCTATTGGTCCCAATTCTTCATTTCCCTGTGGTAATACTTTACATGACATCCTTGCCATGGTCTCATGGTGGGCAGAGTGGATTACCCAATGCCCTGATTTTGCGCTTGGCCATTTTGCTGGTTTGGTCAATGGGATGTTAACTAATGTGAGGCTTAAGATGTGATTGGGCTGATGGCCTTCCTTTTGCACTTCTGCCGAAAACATCTCTATCTCCCTACCCCATAATCTGTTGGTCCCAAGAGGACTAGAAACATGGAGTAAATCTAAAACAACTTTGGCCTGAAGCCAAGCCTAGTTGAGCCCAGCCTAGGTCAGACAAACCCAAGCCAATGGCCAGATCCATGGGCAAGAAATACATGACTATTAAATGCCATTGAGATTTTGTATTTTTTGTTACATAGCAACAGCTGACTTTTATTAATACATTATAATTACTACCAACTTTCACTTCACAACAATTTTATTAGACTTTTTGGTTGGTTGTCACATAGTAACAGCTCACTGATACATGCCACTACTAACATTATTACTAATTTCCATTTCAAAGCAACCCAGTGAGCCTACTTTATAAAAGGAGAGGTTGCTGGTGATCCTGGAGCTCATTCAGTGTCCCTGTTCTATTGCTGAGGAAATTGAGACTCAGAGATGGTCACTTGGCTGATATAACACAATCTGAAAAGGTCAACAGGAATCCTCTGACTGAAACACAAGTGTGGTCTATCTATTCTCAAGCTTCAGGTTAAGAGGGTAGGACTCTGGCTGATGCTGTAAGAAGTTCTAAACCATGTTTTTGCCACCAATTATATAACTACCTTCTATTTACATGACATAAAGCTCACCCATACTTGAAACCAGATCAGAAGTTAAAGATCTATGAATGAGAGGTTGTAGTCAATTCATCTCATGTATAAGCATATTTCCAGACTCCGGGCTGCATCTAGCAGTAACCTTAATGACAAATTGGAACAGGTCAAAGTAATCACAATCAAAGCGCTCAAGGAAACATTAGGAGAAAAAAAAGTGGAAGCAACGTATGTGTCCATCAGTGGATGAATGGATAAACAAAATGTGGTATACACATACAATGGAATATTTTTCAGACTTAAAGGGAAGGAAATACTGACACATGTTACAGCATGGATGGACCTGGAGGACATCTGGCTAAGTGAGACACAAAAAGACAAATATTTGTGTATGATTCCGTTTATATGAAGTATCTAGAGTAGTCAAATTCATAGAAACAGGAAGAATGGTGGTTTCCAGGGGAACATAGGAAGCAGAAAATGAGCTGTTATTTAATGGGTATAGAGCTTCAGTTTTGCAAGATGAAAAAGTTCTGGAGATTGGTTGCACAAAAATATTAATATATTGAATACTACTGAACTTAGAAATGGTTAATTAGTAAATTTTATGTTAGTTTTTTAAACCACAATTAAAAAGTAAAAAAAAAAAAAATCTTTGTTTTCGATCACTGGGAGAAGACCCACAGATCCCTCCTCACTGCGGAGCTGGACAACTTTGGCTTAGTTTGTGTCTTTAGTTCCTGTTTCAGATTGTAACCACCCCTAACCCCCCATCCTCTTGTGCTTAAACTCTCCTACTAGTAGTCTGATGATCAGTAACCCTAATAGGTACCAGGCTTAATTCCCTTGTTAAAACCCATATGGAGTTATTTTCTCTTTTTATTTTCTAATTTATCTATATTGAAGTTTTATTTATTCAAAATATGTACATGTCATATACAAGATTAAATATTTTCTTTCTTTTTTATTCTCTCTTCTAGTTCTGTTACTATATGATTTTCTGTTTTGGCTCATAGTGTGCTAATTTTTCCTCCTATGGAGTTCCTGCATGTAAGTAGGAAACCCTTATTTTGTTTCCGTTTATTCAACAAGCATATGTTGAAGACCCACTTTATGTACTGATAAATATTGATACTGTTGATGACTGCAGAATCACATAAGATGAACAAAAATGAATTAAGTTACTTTCGGTTTAGCCATGGTTAGTATTATATATATTTAATTACAATCGATTACTTAACATAGATTAACCAATTGTGTAGTGATTTTACTCTAATCTAAATGTTTGACTAGAGCACAATTCTCCATTCATGTCAGAGACACTTTACAAATCTAAGGGCAAAGACGGCTATAGATAAAAGTGGGCAGTGTCAATGCCAAACACCCTTCTCCTTTAGATTCAACACAAGTTATAAACGTTTACACACATCAATGCCATCTGTAAACACCTCTCTTCCTAAGCCTTCCCCACCATAGACACAGCTGCTAAACAGTTATGGGCTCTGACTCTGTCACCATAAGGTTCCCATACCTTATCCTTATTACTTCTTTGATCCTCCTATGGGAGCTGCACCTGTGTTAAGATCTCTCTCTCTCTCTCTCTCTCTCTCTCTCTCTGTGTGTGTGTGTGTGTGTGTGTGTGTGTGTGTGTCTGTCCATGCCTTAATTCTGTTTCAGGAAGTTTTTCTTACATGCTGGCTAACACACTCTTCAACCTCCTTCACTTTAAACTCTTCCTTTCCTTGTCTGGTAAGATCTGGGGCATTTCACACAAGCCAGTTTCTGTCAGTATCTTTCTCTCTTTTGTTCTGGATGCATTTAAAAAAAGCATCCCAGGTGATTCTGTTGCATGTGGTCTGAGGACCATTCTTAGAGAAAAGCATACATTTTTGGTATTAAGCATACGTGAGTTTCAGTACTGGTTCTGTCACTTCATAGCTCAGTTATACTGAGAAACGAAGCCCTCATATTCATATCTATAAAATGGGGTTCATGAGAACACCAGGTTGATTTACGTTTGTCTTGTTTCTGCCTTTAGATTTTGTAAATCATCTCTGGTAAATGGGATTTCGTAAGCAAAATGAGGGATTGGCTGAAGATAGGAGCACAATTAGTTTATCAGTAGTACCCGTCAGAAAGCAAAGCTATGGAACAAGATATGATGGCCATTTTGTGGCTTGGTGGTGGCAGTCTGCAGAAGTTCTCTTCTGATGACTGCAATTTCTCAGTGAAGAAGGAAGCAAAGTCAAACAGAATGAAGATGGATAGGAGGCACTGGGAGTGTGAGGACAGAGGAGAGGCTGTGAAATACACTTTGTATTTGTTTCCTACTGCTGCCATAACAAAATACCACAAATTAAATGATGTAAACAGCAAAAATTTACTGTCTCACAGTTCTGGAGACTAGAAGTCCAAGATCAAGATGTTGGCAGGGTTGGGTCCTTCTGAGGGCTGTGAGGGGGCATCTGTTCTGTGCCTCTCTCCTAGCTGCTGGTGGTTGACTGGCAACTCCACTCTCTGCCTTGATCTCCCTGTGTGCATGCCTGTTCCCTGTGTCCAAATTTCCCCTTTTTACAAGGATACTAGTCAAACTAGATAATAGCTTACCCTAACTACCTCATTTTAACTTGATTACTTCTGTAAAGACCTTATTTCCAAATAAGGTCATATTTTGAGGTACTGGCTGTTAGAATTTCAAAAAATATTTTTTGGGGGACACAATACAACCCATAAAAGGCATACAGGAGAGAGGGTAGCAAATGGATCAGATATGCATGACTTGATTGTAGACAACAGGCAGACAAGAGTCCAATTGACATCTGTGGTCACGAACTTAAAATGAGACCAACCAGTGAGGTGATTTTTCTTCAGCTATGTTCATCTGCACAGAAAAACTTTGGAGTTCATTTTCTTTTTTCTCATTTTGTTTAATTGTTGGTCATTTTGCAGAGAGTACATTTGCAAATGTCTACTATTTTGATTACACTGTTTTTAATTGGTGGGCTTTCATGTGACCATTTTTTAAAAAGATTTATTTATTGTTCATTTACTTTATTTTTGGCTGTGTCAGGTCTTAGCTGCAGCATGAGGGAACTTTGTTGAGGCATCTGGGATCTTTTGTTGCAGACACAAGCTTCTCTCTAGTTGTGATGTGCTGTTTTTTTCTTCTCTAGTTGTGGCCTGGGGGCTCCAGGGCGCATGGCCTCTGTAGTTGTGGCATGCAGGCTCTCTAGTTGATGCGCACAAGCTCAGTAGTTGTGGTGCACAGGCTTAGTTGCTCCAAAGCATGTGGGATCTTAGTACCCTGACCAGGGATCGAGCCTGTGTCCCCTGCATGGTAAGGCAGATTCTTTACCACTGGATCACCAGGGAAGTCCCCATGCAACAATTTTTAACATTGATGATATAAGAAAATGACTTAAAAATTAAGCATCTGTTTTTTTGTACTGAAAGCAGCAAAATAATTTGTTGGTGTTCTTTTGGATCAGGAGGATGCAGTCCCGGGGGAATTCATGCCTCGTTCTCACCCAGTAGTAAGACAGTGAAAATTTAAACAGACAAAGAAACAAAAAATAACTTCTTAATGGGAAATTTCCAACATGTACAAAAGTAGAGAGGATAGTACAATGAATCTCTATGTAAATACCATCCGGCTTGAAAAATGATCAACTCATGGCTAATCTTGTTTTATCTATATCCTTATACATTTCTCCCATATTATTTTGAAGCAAACACCAGACATCAGATCTTTTCATGTAGAAGTATTTCAGTATCTCTAAAGGATTTTAAAAAGTCCACAATACTTGAAAGCTAACAAAATTTCTTCCTATCATTAAATATCCAATATGCAATATTCTCATAATTGTTTTTATAGTTTTTGGAGACAAGATTTAAAAATAAGAACCATTGTGATTTGCCCAAATGTCACAAATTTCTCTTGATCTGAAAGTTTCTCTTCTTCGTGTCTCTTTTTTTTTTCCTTAAAATTTATTTATAGAAGAAAACATTGTCTTGTGGAGTTCCTGTCTGGATTGTGTTGACTGGATCCCATGGTGTGGTTTATCAGGTTCTTATGTCCTTGTATTTCCTAAAATTGATAGTTATGTATACAGGCTTAATCAACACTAGTTTGACTTTTGTTATCATGACATTTCATGGGAAGTGATGGTTCTCTCAGGTGGCACAAAATAACTGGTTGTCTCTTCTTTTGTGATATTGGCTGCCAGTGATGCTTAATGACCAGATCCATTAATTTATTAGGGCTGCCAAAGCAATAGTATTGTATCATTCATTTTTCATTAGTTAGCTGTAATTGATCCACAGCTGCTATTTGGATATTTGCTGCTATACTTCATATGGGAAAGGCAGGATAAGTACTTGTTTCTTTCATTTATTTATTTATTTTTATTTATTTAATTTTAACATCTTTATTGGAGTGTAATTGTTTTACAGTGGTGTGTTAGTTGCTGCTTTATAACAAAGTGAATCAGCTATATATAAAAATATATCCCCATATCTCTTCCCTCTTGTGTCTCCCTCCCACCCTCCATATCCCACCTCTCTAGGTGGTCACAAAGCACTGAGCTGATCTCCCTGTGCTAAGCGGCTACTTCCCACTAGCTATCTACTATACATTTGGTAGTATATATAAGTCCATGCCACACTCTCACTTATTCCCAGCTTACCCTTCCCCCTCCCCGTGTCCTCAAGTCCATTTTCTACATCTGCATCTTTATTCCTGTCCTGTCCCTGGGTTCTTCAGAAATATTTTCTTTTTCGTTTTTTAGATTCCATATATATACGTTGGCATAAGTTATTTGTTTTTCTCTTTCTGACTTACTTCACTCTGTATGACAGTCTCTTTGTCCATCCACATCACTACAAATAACTCAATTTTGTTTCTTTTTATGGCTGAGTAATATTCCATTGTATATATGGGCCACATCTTCTTCTTCCATTCATCTGTCAGTGGACACCTAGGTTGCTTCCATGTCCTGGCTATTGTAAATAGAGCTGCAATGATCATTGTGGTACATGACTCTTTTTGAATTATGGTTTTCTCAGGGTGTATGCCCAGTAGTGGGATTGCTGGGTAGTATAGTAGTTCTATTTTTAGTTTTTTAAGGAACCTCCATACTGTTCTCCATAGTGGCTGTATCAATTTACATTCCCACCAACAGTGCAAGAGGGTTCCCTTTTTTCCACACCCTCTCCAGCATTTTTTATTTGTAGATTTTTTGATGGTGGCCATTCTGACTGGTGTGAGGTGATACGTCATTGTAGTTTTGATTTACATTTCTCTAATGATTAGTGATGTTGAGCATCATTTAATGTGTTTGTTGGCAATCTGTATATCTTCTTTGGAGAAATGTCTATTGGTCTTCTGCCCATTTTTGGATTGGGTTGCTTCTTTTTTTTTTTTTGATATTGAGCTGCATGTGCTGCTTGTATAATTTGGAGATTAATCCTTTACCAGTTGCTTCATTAGCAGATATTTTCTCCCATTCTTAGAGTTGTCTTTTCATCTTGTTTATGGTTTCCTTTGCTGTGCAAAAGCTTTTAAGTTTCCTTAGGTCCCATTTGTTTATTTTTGTTTTTATTTCCATTTCTTTAGGAGGTGGGTCAAAAAGGATCTTGCTGTGATGTATGTCATAGAGTGTTCTTCCTATGTTTTCCTCTAAGAGTTTTATAGTGTCTGGCCTTATATTTTGGTCTTTAATCCATTTTGAGTTTATTTTTGTATACGGTGTTAAGGAGTATTGTAATTTCATTCTTTTATATATAGCTGTCCATTTTTCCCAGCAACACTTATTCAAGAGGCTGTCTTTTCTCCATTGTATATTCTTGCCTCTTTTATCACAGATAAAGTGACCGTATGTGCGTGTGCTTATCTCTGAACTTTCTATCCTGTTCCACTGATCTATATTTCTGTTTTTGTGCCAGTACCATACTGTTTGGATTACTGTGGCTTTGTAGTATAGTCTGAAGTCATTGAGTCTGATTTCTCCAGCTCCGTTTTTCTTTCTTAAGATTGCTTTTTTCTTCTGGGGTCTTTTGTTTCCATACAAATTGTGAAATTTTTTGTTCTAGTTCTGTGAAAAATGCCATTGGTAGTTTGATAGGGATTGCATTGAATCTGTAGATTACTTTAAGTAGCATAGTCATTTTCTCAATGTTGATTCTTCCACTCCAAGAACCTGGTATACCTTTCCATCTGTTTGTGTAGTCTTTAATTTCTTTCATCAGTGTCTTATAGTTTTCTGCATAAAAGTATTTTGTCTCCTGAGGTAGGTTTATTCCTAGATGTTTTATTCTTTTTGTTGCAGTGGTAAATGGGATTGTTTCCTTAATTTCTCTTTCAGATTTTTCATCAGTAGTGTATAGGAATGAAAGAGATTTCTGTGCATTAATTTTCCATCCTGCTACTTTAGCAAATTCATTGATTAGCTCTAGTAGTTTTCTGGTAGCATCTTTAGGATTCTCTATGTATGCTATCATGGCATCTGCAAACAGTGACACCTTTACTTTGTCTTTTCCATTGTGGATTCCTTTTATTTCTTTTTCTTCTATGATTGTTGTGACTACAACTTCCAAAACTATGTTGAATAATAGTGGTGAGAGTGGACAACCTTGTCTTTTTCCTGATCTTAGAGGAAATGGTGTCAGTTTTACATCATTGAGAATGATGTTGGCTGTGGGTTTGTCACATATGGCTTTCATTATGTTAAGGTAACTTCCCTCTCTGCCTAGTTTCTAGAGGGTTTTTACCATAAGTGGGTGTTGAATTTTGTCAAAAGCTTTTTCTGCATCTATTGAGATGATCATATGGTTTTTCTCCTTCAATTTTTTTATATGGTGTATCACATTGATTGATTTGCATGTATTGAAGAATCCTTGCATTCCTGGGATAAACTCCACTTGATCATGGTGTATGATCCTTTTAATGTTATGTAGGATTCTGTTTGTTAGTATTTTGTTGAGGATGTTTGCATCTATGTTCATGAGTGATACTGGACTGTAGTTTCTTTTCTTTGTGACATCCTTGTCTGGTTTTGGTATCAGGGTGATGGTGGCCTTGTAGAATGAGTTTGGGAGTGTTCCTCCCTCTGCTATATTTTGGAAGTGTTTGAGAAGGATTGGTGTTAGCTCTTCTCTAAATGTTTGATAGAATTCGCCTGTGAAGCCATCTGGTCCTGGGCTTTTGTTTGTTGGCAGATTTTTAATCACAGTTTCAATTTCAGTGCTTGTGATTAGTCTGTTTATATTTTCTATTTCTTCCTGGTTCAGTCTTGGAAGGTTGTGCTTTTCTAAGAATTTGTCCACTTCTTCCAGGTTGTCCATTTTATTGGCATATATTTGCTTTTAGTAATGTTTCATGATCCTTTGTATTTCTGCAGTGTCAGTTTTTCTCCTTTTTTCTGTTGATTTGAGTCTTCTCCCTTCTTTTCTTGATGAGACTGACTAATGGTTTATCAATTTTGTTCATATCCTAAAGAACCAGCTTTTAGTTTTATTGATTTTTCTTATCATTTCCTTCATTTCTTTTTCATTTGTTTCTGCTTTAATGTTTATGATTTGTTTCCTTCTGGTAACTTTGGGATTTTTGGGTTATTCTTTCTCTAATTGCTTTAGGTGTAAGGTTAGGTTGTTTATTTGGGATGTTTCTTGTTTCCTGAGGTGGGATTATATTGCTATAAATTTCCTTCTTAGAACTGCTTTTGTTGCATCCCAGAGGTTTTAGGTTGTCATCTTTTCATTGTCATTTCTTTCTAGGTGTGTTTAGATTTCCACTTTGATTTCTTCAGTGGTCTCTTGGTTAGTAAGCAGTGTATTTTTTAGCCTCCACGTGTTTGTATTTTGTACAGTTTTTTTTCCTGTAATTGATATCTATTCTCATAGCATTGTGGTTGGAAAAGATACTTGACACAATTTCAATTTTCTTAAATTTATCAAGGCTTTATTTGCAGTCCAAGCTATGATCTATCCTGGAGAAAGTTGCATGAGCACTTGAGAAGAAAGTGTACTCTGTTTTTGGATGGAATGTCCTATAAATATCAATTAAGCCCACGTTGTTTAAGGTATCATTTAAAGCTTGTGTTTCCTTATTTATTTTCATTTTGAATGGTCTGTGCATTGGTGAAAGTGGGGGTGTTAAAGTCCCCTACTATTATTACATTACTGTAAATTTCCCCTTTTATGGCTGTTCACATTCTCCTTATGTATTGAGGTGCTCCTATGTTGGGTGCATAAATATTTACAATTGTTATATCTTCTTCTTGGATTGATCCCTTGATCATTATGTAGTGTCCTTCTTTGTCTCTTGTAATAGTCTTTATTTTACAGTCTATTTTGCCTGATATGAGAATTGCTACTCCAGCTTTCTTTTGATTTCCATTTGCACTGAATATCTTTTTCCATCCCCTCACTTTCAGTCTGTATGTGTCCCTAAGTCTGAAGTGGGTCTCTTGTAGACAGCATATATATGGGTCTTGTTTTTTTTATCTATTCAGCCAGTCTATGCCTTTTGGTTGGAGCATTTAGTCCATTTACATTTAAGGTAATTATCAATATGTATGTTCTTTTTACCCTTTTCTTAATTGTTTTGGGTTTGTTATTGTAGGTCTTTTCCTTCTCTTGTGCTTCCTACCTAGAGAAGTTCCTTTAGCATTTTTGTAAAGCTGGTTTGGTGGTGTTGAATTCTGTCAGCTTTTGCTTGTCTGTAAAGGTTTTAATTTTTCCAATACATCTGAATGAAATCCTTGCTGGGTAATCTTGGTTGTAGGTTTTTCCCTTTCATCACTTTAAATATGTCCTGCCAGTCCCTTCTGGCTTGCAGAGTTTCTGTGAAAGATCAGCTGTTAACCTTATGGGGATTCACTTGCATGTTATTTGTTGTTTTTCCCTTGCTGCTCTTAATATTTTTTCTTTGTATTTACTTTTTGATAGTTTGATTAATATGTGTCTTGGCATGTTTCCTCTTGGATTTGCCCTGTATGGGACTCTCTGTGCTTCCTGGAGTTGATTAACTATTTCCTTTCCCATAGTAGAGAAGTTTTCAACTATATTTTCTCAGTCCCTTTCTTTTTCTCTTCTTCTTCTGGGACCCCTATAATTCAAGTGTTGGTGTGTTTAACGTTGTCCCAGAGATCTCTGAGGCTGTCCTCTATTCTTTTCCTTGTTTTTGTTCCTTTCTGCTAGGCAGTAGTTATTTCCACTATTTCCAGGTCACTTTTCCGTTCTTCTGCCTCTGTTGTTCTGCTATTGATTCCTCCTAGATAATTTTAAATTTCATTCATTGTGTTGTTCATCATTGTTTGTTTGCCCTTTAGTTCTTCTAGGTCCTTGTTAAACATTTCTTGTATTTTCTCCATTCTATTTCAAAATTTGGATCATCTTTACTAACATTGCTCTGAATTCTTTTTCAGGTCGACTCCCTATTTCCTCTTCATTTGTTTGGTCTGGTGAATTTTTACCATGCTCCTTCATCTGCTGCATATTTCTCTGTCTTCTCATTTTTCTTAACTTAATGTGTTTGGGGTCTCCTTTTCACAGGCTGCTGGTTCATAGTTCTTGTTGTTTTTGGTGTCTGCCCCCAGTGGCTAAGGTTGGTTCAGTGGGTTGTGTAGGCTTCCTTGTGGGTGGGACTAGTGCCTGTGTTCTGGTTTTTGAGGCTGGATCTTGTCTTTCTGGTGGGCAGGTCTGCATCTGGTGATGTGTTTTGGGGTGTCTGTGACCCTATATGATTTTAGGCAGCCTCTCTTCTAATGGGTGGGGTTGTGTTCCCCTCTTGCTAGTTGTTTTGTATAGTGTGTCCAGAACTATAGCTTGCTGGTCGTTGAGTGGAGCTGGGTCTTAGCATTGAGATGGAGATCTCTGGGAGAGCTTTCGCCATTTGATATTACATGGAACTGGTAGGTCTCTGGTGGACTAATGTCCTGAACTCAGCTCTCCCACCTCAGGGGCACAGGCCTTACACCCGGCTAGAGCAGCAAGACCCTGTCAGCCACACAGCTCAGAAGAAAAGAGAGAAAAAAGTGAAAAACAAACAAACAAAAAGAAATAAAATGAAGTTTTTAAATAAAAAATAATTATTAAAAATAAAAAAAATTAAAATGTAATAGAAAAAAGAGAGCAACCAAAGCAAAAAGCAAATCCACCAATGATAATGAGTACTAAAATCTATCCTAAAAAAAAAAGAAAACAAAACAGACTGACAGAACTCTATGGCTAATGGTAAAAGCAAATCTATATAGACAAAATCACACACAGAAGCATACACATACACATTCACAAAAAGAGAAAAAGGAAAAAATATATATATATCGTTGCTCCCAAAGTCCACCACCTCCATTTTGGGATGATTCATGGTCTATTCAGGTATTCCACAGATGCAGGGTACATCAAGTTGATTGTGGAGATTTAATCCGCTGCTCCTGAGGCTGCTGGGAGAAATTTCCCTTTCTCGTCTTTGTTTGCACAGCTCCTGGGGTTCAGATTTGAGTTTGGCCCTGCCTCTGCTTGAAGGTCGCCTAAGGGTGTCTGTTCTTCAGTCAGACAGGATGAGGTTATAGGAGCAGCTGATTCAGGGGCTCTGGCTCACTCAGGCTGGGGGGAGGGAGGGGTACGGAGTGTGGGGAGAGCCTGCGGCATCAGAGGCCGGCATGACGTTGCACCAGCCTGAGGCGTGACGTGCGTTCTTCAAGGGAAGTTGTCCCTGCATCACGGGACCGTGGCAGTGGCGGGCTGCACAGGTTTCTGGGAGGGGAGGTGTGGATAGTGACCTGTGCTTGCACACAGGCTTCTTGGAGGCTGCAGCAGCAAACTTAACATCTCATGCCTGTTTCTGGTGCTGATAGCCGTGGCTCGCTCCCATCTCTGGAGCTCATTTAGGTGGTGCTCTGCATCCCCTCTCCTCACGCACCCCAAAACAATGGTCTCTTGCCTCTTAGGCATTTCCAGACTTTTTTCAGGACCTCCTCCCAGCTAGCTGTGGTGCACTAGCCCCCTTCAGGCTGTGTTCACGCAGCCAACCCCAGTCCTCTCCCTGGGCTCTGATCTCCTAAGCAGGAGCCTCAGCTTCCAGTCCCCATCCATCTCAGGGGGTGAGCAGACAAGGCTCTCAAGCTGGTGAGTTCTGGTCGGCACCAATCATCTGTGAGGGAATCTCTCCTTTTTACCCTCTGCACCCCTGTTGCTGCACTCTCCTCCATGGCTCCGTCGCTTCCACCTGCTACCCCGCACCAGCATCTCTGCCAGTGAAGGGGCTTCCTACTGTGTGGAAACTTCCTTCTTCAAAGCTCCTTCCCACTGGTGCAGGTCCCGCGCCTATTCTTTTGTCTCTGTTTTTTTCTTTTTTCTTTTGCACTGCCCAGGTATATGGGGAATTTATTGCCTTTTGGAAGGTCTGAAGTCTTCTGCCAGCGTTCAGTAGGTGGTCTGTAGGAGTTGTTCCACATGTAGATGTATCTGATGTATTTGTGGGGAGGAAGGTGATCCCCACATCTTACTCTTCCACCACCTTGAAGGTCTGCCACCTTTTCCTTTATTTTTGTTTGTCTTTTCCTTTATTTAGCCTTCTCCAATGGTAAACAATTAGTCTAAGTATTTTAAATACTCACTTATTCAAACACTTTTGTTTCAATCTACTATAGTTACTATCCTTATTGCTACTCAAATTTTTCCATCTTTGGTCAGAAAACACTTCTTCAGGTTGGCTCTTGAGTGCTTTTCATATTATGTTGATAGTCTCTGATTGCTCCTTCTTACTTTCTGGAATGGTCTGCTTTTCCTTAAGCAGGGTATCTTGAACACTAAGGGGAGTTACCTCCCTGAGAGAGAGAACACACTGAGTTTCTGAGACAACAAACCTGAATTTAAACTTCAGGCATGAAGTTTAATGCCCAGTACATGCTCCATTGTCTCTCTTCATTATATACGTCATTTTTTTAAAAATTAATTAATTTATTTTTGGCTGCATTGTGTCTTTGTTGTTGGGTCTTCGCTGCTGTGTGTGGGCTTTCTCTAGTTGTGGCAAGTGGGGGTTACTCTTCATTGTGGTGTGCAGAGCATGTGCTATAGGTGCATGGGCTTCAATAGTTATGACATACAGGCTCAGTAGTTGTGGCACATGGGCTTAGTTGCTCCATGGTCTGTGGGATATTCCTAGACCAGAGATTGAACCCATGTCCCCTACACTGGCAGGCAGATTCCTAACCACTGAGCCACCACGGAAATCCTCTCTTCATTATATTTGAACAAATTGTGTGTTCAAGTATGTTCCTGTTCAGGGAAGAGTAATTGACAAAACATAGCTGTGTTACATGCATATAATATGAACTCTGTGCATAGACTGTCAATAAAGGATGGGGCAGTAACCAATCAGCATGGACAATTCCTTGTTCAACTGTCCTTACCTCTGGGTTGTCTTGTTCTGCTGGCCCTGTCAAATGATTCTTTTTTTTTCACATTTCTATGTCCTCCAGGGTTTACCTTTCCTAACTCATCACATGGTTCCAATTTCTGTTTTACTTGGTCATTGCCTCACTAGACTCTGAGATTCTGGAAGGCTGGGGCTGTGATTTTTATTTCTACACTTCAGTAAATGACACAGTACTTTGAGAATGTGAGGCACAGATAAAAGTTTGAATAAAAGAATGTCATTATTACCTGTTTAAACAATACAGAGTTAATAAAAAATAAGTCATGGAATTTTTTTATTGATTGACTGATTCTCCTTCCAAAAGTGAATTGTCGACTTAAGGAAATTCTGTAGGTCAAGGCTATGCCATAGAAGTATAATGTAAGCCATATATGTAATTAAAATTTTTCTAGTAGCCACATTAAAAATATAAAAGGAAACAGGTAAAATTAATCTCAACTATATATTTTATTTTAGTATGTCACAGATATTATCATTTCAAATGTAATATATGTTAAAAATTATTAATAAGATATTGGGTTGGCTAAAAATTTCATTCAGTTGTTTCTGTTAACACGCAACAAAAAACCCCCAATGAACTTTTTGGCCAGCCCAACATTTTACATTCTCTTTGTCACACTAAATCTATGAAGCTGGTCTGAATTTTCCAGTTAGAGTACCTTTCAATTTGGGCCCTAAATTTATATCAGAAATAAGTGATCTGTAGTTTGAGTTTATAAAAATTTATGGTTGAAAAAGTATCAGTAGATTCACATACCAAGTTATTCTAAGCATACTTAAAAGTTTTCCAATAATTGAGTCTATTGTAAGTTTAAAATTTTAATTTAAGTACATTAAATGGAAATAAATTAAAAGCAGTTTCTCAGTCATACCAGTCATATTTCAAGTCTTAATAGCTATGTGTGTTGGTTAGTACTTTTCTAGGTAATGTTAATCCTAAGTCATGAGGTTTGTGGACAAAGGTGCTTCCTTGCCATAGAATTAATCAACCAGTTTTTTTCTTTGTTTAGTAGTGTTGCTTTATTCAGGGAATTATATTAACCATATTTGTCCATTAAACTTGCAGACATAGTCCATGCATAAAGAAAATCCCCCCCCCCCTTTTTTTCTCAGAAAAGTGGGTCAAATACTTGATTTTACTCTTGGGGCTGAATTTAGTCACTTTGCCTGATACAAGTGATACACTATTTTTGTTTTAAGCTGTCCTGTGGGGACCTGAATGTTTTTTCGGCTTGCAGCTGCATTATTGTTAGGTCAACAATTAGCCTAGTCTTCTGAGTTGTATAACAAATATACCAGCTCCCAGGAAATGAATGGTGCCAGAACAAACAATGCCAATTTAGGTGGAATCTCATTTATTGTGTCCTGCTCTATATTTGTGATAAGATAGGGCTATAAAATAATGTGGCAACTTAAATATCATATTTTTCAAAAATGTTTTTAAAGAAGAGAATAAAGAATTTGAATGCTTCTCTTTCATATTTACTGAGAAACGGTCTAAACTGGAAAGATAAAAAGGTCTTAAGAACTGAATCCTGTGAGTGTAATTGAGTTTAAGCATTAATCAAAATCTACCACTCTTCATAATTCCAGATGTCACAGCAAGGAAGTCACAGACTATTTAAAATAAAGAGGTCAATATATGAAATGCACACAGCTAACATGATACTCAATGGTGGAAAACTGAAAGCTTTTCCTTTAAAATCAGGAGTAAGACAAGGATGTCCACTCTTGCCACTTCTATCCAACACAGTACTGGAAGTACCAGCCAGAGCAATTAGGAAAGAAAAAGAAATAAGATGCATTTGAATTGGAAAGAAAGATGTAAAGTTATTTTTGTTCACAGATGACACTACCTTACATTTAGAAACCCTAATGATTCTAAAAAGAAAAAAAAATACTGTTAGAACTAATAAATGATTTCATCAAAATTGCAGGATACATAATCAAGATACAAAAATCAGTTGCAATAAAAATGAATTTTCTGAAAAAGAAATTAAGAAAACAATCTCATTTACAATAGCATCAAAAACAATAAAATATACAGGGATATACTTAATTATGAAGGTGAAAGGCTTGTACACTGAAAACAATAAAGCAGTACTTTTTTTTTTTTTTTTTTTTTGCGGTACATGGGCCTTGCACTGTTGTGGCCTCTCCCATTGCGGAGCGCAGGCTCCGGACACGCAGGCTCAGCGGCCATGGCTCACGGACCCAGCCACTCTGCGGCATGTGGGATCCTCCCGGATCGGGGCACGAACCCATGTCCCCTGCATCGGCAGGCGACTCTCAACCACTGTGCCACCAAGGAAGTCCTATAAAGCAGTACTCAAAGAAACTAATGAAGACACAAGTAAATGAAAAGACATCTCATGTTCATGGATTGGAAGACTTAATGTTGTTAAAATATCCATACTACCCACAGCGATCTACAGATTGAATGCAATCTGTATCAAAATTCCAATGACTTTTTTTTAACAGAAATAAAAAAAACAATCCTCAAATTCACATGGAATCACAAAGGACCTCAAATAACCAAAACAATCTTGAGAAAGAAGAAAAGTGCTGGATACCTCACCCTCTGATTTCAAAACATTACAAAGCTACATAATCAAAACAGTATCGTACTGGCATAAAGACACACAAAGATCCACTCAGGTTCAAGGGAGGGGAAAGAATCTCCGTCTTTTAGTGGAAACAAAAGTCTCTTTATTTTCTAGGCAGGGATACCATATGCTTTTAGGAGGCTAATTTTGGTTTACTCCCCAGCACCACTCTTATTTCTGGAGAGTGGGGTGAAGGGATTTGTGAGGAGAAAATACATTGATTTGTCACTCTAATAAGCCTACAAGAAAAAAGTTAATTTCTCCATTAAGTAATCCTGCCACTTTGACTAAACGAATTAACACCATGTCTTGGTGGGAGTGAAGTGATGTGATTAAAGGTATATATTCCAGTTATCTATTGCAAAGTAACAAACTACACCAAAACTTAATGGAATAACATCTATTTTATGATATCTTATGATTTTGTGGGTCAGGAATTGGGGTGGACACAGCAGAGTGATCCTTTGGCTCCATGTGTTATTGACTAGAATAACTCAGGGGAATCCAGCCAGTGTCTGGGTTTGCTTGGAAGGTCCAAGATGACTCTGCTCACACACCTGCGCCTTGGCAGGGATGTTTGGAGGGCTGGACTCAGCAGGGTTCCTCTCTCTTTCCACGTGGCCTCAGGGCCTCTCCACGGGGTGTCTCCAGTAGATGACATGAAGACATGGCAACTCATCACTTCCATAGTCTACTGGCTAAAGCAGTCTTGGGGTGCACTCGGATTCCAGGGGACTAAGAAATAGAGTCTACTTCTAGATGGGGAAAGGTAAGGTCACATTTCAGAAGAGCATGTGGAATGGGAGACATTATTGCAGGCATTTTTGTAAAATAAAGTCTGCCATTATAGGCAACATAAAGGTCATGAAGTAGAAAGAAGAAAAACTGTGCCTTAACTAGCAGGATTGTTGACTACAGACTCTAAGTACTATTGCTTGTTTGACTTAAAGTGCTAAGGCGGTTTGCTAAATTAAAGAAATTAGGGCTTCTTAGCTCTTTATTTTTAGTCTGATCATATTGTGTACCTTTGGCTCATTTATCGATTGGCATTTATGTTTTGACTGGAAAATCTCACTTTGTTTTTAGGGCTCCAAGGTACAGAATTTGACTCAGTGGTTTACCTAAAATTTTAGCTCACTTTGTTCAGTTTTGACGTGATGGGTTTCATTCATCCATCCACCCAGCCATCCTCCAATCCATCCATCCACTGATTCAGTATTAATTTAGTGTCTACTATGTACCAGACACTGTTTTCAGTGCTGGGGTTACAGCATTGAGCAACACAGACAAAATTCCTGGGCTTATGGAATTTACGTCCTCCATTATTTCTCAATTGGAAAGTATCTCAGAACAAGGCAGAGGGACAGTTATGACTAATGAGAATTGGGAATAGAAAAAGAATGTCTGTAAGACTCTAATGGTATGAGAAGAAATACTTTCCTCTTAACCAGCACATAAACATATTGGAGGAAGCCTGTTTCTTTCAGCACATGTGCAAAAATAGAATCTATTGGTGAATGTTGAGGAAAACTCTGCTGGAGGCCTGGAATGACTTTAAATTTACCAGGAGGCTGTAAATGAAGTTCATTGGGTCAGACCATGAAGTCCCAAGGACCTATTATTGTTATTATCAGTCTCAGTGACTGATAATTCTCCTGGCTGCTGGGCGCTTATGAGCTGTGGAATACTTCTGATTTTATACTATACTAACTTCAGAAAAGTATAAAAGAGGAAGGTAAAGATGATTCATAATTTCACTCTCCAAATATTACCTCCACAAATATTTTGAAATATTTTCTCAGTGTCTTTCTGAATAGCCATACCCACAGCCAAAGCCATGGGTATAAGAAATTTGGGATCCCACATAATAAACCATTATGCTCTTTTCATTTTTACCATAAAAATGTACTCTTCCTTACTACTAAACATCTCTGGAGGAGTAAGTTTGTAATGGCTGTGTAAGATTATATTGTACCAATATCAATCCCTATTTTTGGATATTTACATAGTTTCTTTTGTTATTAATACCATTGTAATAAACATCTGTGTGCATTGATGTGTGTGTACATCTCTGACTTTTTCCTTAAGATAAACTCTTAAAACTGGAATTTCTTGGTCAAAGATACAACATTTTTAGGGCAAGCAGCTCTGTCTCCTCCAGGCAAATAAAAAAGGGGAATTTGAATCCACTATATTAGGCCTGAAATGGCGTCTGATGTTTGTGTAGATAAGAGAGTTCTCTTTTTTGTTTCCAGAGGTAACATTATAATAACTGTCTTATATAATTTCTTAATGTGGGGAAACCCAAATGATAGCCTTCTTGAGGCTGTTTTTGAGATTAGTTCAGGAGCAAAATCCTCAATGTGCCACCAGTTTTTTTGTTTTTTGTTTTTTGTTTTTTTTTTTATGGTTTACTTTTTACTTCCCAAGTCAAAGCAAGACAAGCAGACACATAAATTGGAGGCTGGATCCATTACTTACAGCTGCTCCTGATAAAAGAGGAGCAGCTCCAAGTGCCTTCGTGCTGGCAGCTGCCTTCTTGATGGCTATCATCTCTTCCCCTGTATCATCTCTGGTTTCTCATTTTGTCCAAAGTGCAGAGCCAAGAGGGCGTCTGGTCTCAAGCCTGGGACCTGCTCACCTTATCACTCTGGCATTGCATCCTACGAAGAAGGGGGCCTTTCTCTTTCCTCCCCCGCCCCCACCCTTTTAGCAGTTTACAGCAAGTTGCTCTCTTGTATACAGAAAAAGCAGGCCCTCAGCAGGATCTGACTGTGCTGTTTGGAACTGTTTACAGCTTATTTTGGACTCCCCAGGCAGGGCCATAAATACACAGTTAATCTGCCTGATAGCAAGAACAGCCACCTTGGCCCCAAGAGATTAACCACATGTGAAACACAGAAACCCCATCTTTCCTACACCAGCCAGCTGTGTGCAAGGCCGGCCCTCTGTGGATTGGATGGGGGGACTGAGGCTCTAACTGTCCCTCTGCCATTTCCTTTCTCTGCACAGTCTTTCCAATACCTGGTGCCATCTGTGATCCTTCCTGGCCCTTGTAAAAGATCTATCAGTTGCTTAAGCCATTGGTAGTCTCTTTTAATTTAAATTTGGAATTTAATCCCTATCACTATGACTTGAAAAGCATTGTCACCTCTTATTTGGTCATTTAGGGCTGCATTGTTCAATAAGGTCGCTGCTAACCACATGTGGCTATTGAAATTTAGATGAATTAAAATGCACTACAGTGGGCTTCCCTGGTAGAGCAGTGGTTAAGAATCTTCCTGCCAATGCAGGGGACATGGGTTCGAGCCCTGATCTGGGAAGACCCCACATACTGTGGAGCAACTAAGCCTGTGCACCATGACTACTGAGCCTGTGCTCTAGAGCTCGTGAGCCACAACTACTGAAACCTGTGAGCCACAACTACTGAAGCCTGTGTGCCTAGAGCCCATGTTCCACAACAAGAGAAGCCACTGCAATGAGAAGCCTGTGCACCACAAGGAAGAGTAGTCCCCCCCACCAAAACTAGAGAGAAAGCCCGCATGCAGCAACGAAAACCCAATGCAACCAAAAATAAATAACATAAATAAATTTAAAAAAATAGGGCTTCCCTGGTGGCGCAGCGGTTGAGAGTCCGCCTGCCGATGCAGGGGACACGGGTTCGTGCCCCGGTCCGGGAAGATCCCGCGTGCTGCGGAGCGGCTGGGCCCATGAGCCACGGCCGCTGAGCCTGCGCGTCCGGAGCCTGTGCTCCACAGCGGGAGAGGCCACAACAGTGAGAGGCCCGCGTACCGCAAAAAAAAAAAAAAAAAAAAAAAAAAAAAATTTAAAAAAATAAAATGTCTTCTTACAAAAAATAAAATGCACTAAAGTAAAAAATTCAGTTTCTCAGTCACACTAACCACGTGTCAAGTGCTCATTATCTTACAGTATTGGATAATGCAGATATAGAACACTTTCGTCATCACAAAAAGCTCTATTGGTCAGATCTGATTTATGACATTTTCACTAGAAAAGGCAGAGCTAGGAAAATGGCCTCCTCACTTCATATTTTGGACTTTTTGTCAGCCTGTACATGGAAAAAAAGTTATAAAAGTAGCTGAAAGGTATTGAACTTTTACTACATGCCAGGCAATATGCTTAGAGCCTTATATGCTCTACCTCATTAAAACATCAAAATAAGCCTATAAGATAGGGACTAATTATTGTGCCCATTTTACAGATGGCAGTAAGAAAGGTGGAGAAATTCTCCCAAGATCATTCAGCTAGATTTTAAGCTTGTCCTGCCTTCCTCCCAGTTAACCTGCCCTCCACCCCAGTGAGGAGCCTCATGGCCAGGCTGGCCACCCTGGGCTCCAGGAGTTGGGGGATTTCTGAAGCTCTGTGACTCCTCCGGAGTGAGGGTTTGAGGCTGGAAGGCTGCTCTGGTTTAGAGTCAGGTGCCTCCAGCTATTCACTCCCTAGATCCAGCTAAATCTGGAAGACTTCTAGAAACCCTATCCTTCCAGTTTTCTGGCCCTGTGAGTGGACAGAATCTGGGAATTCATTGAGTGTCATCTTGATAGGGGGATTGCAGAAGATTCCCGAGTTTTTCCAGCTTAAGATAAGAAGTGACTTGGAGACTAAATGATTTGGCCAGTTCCAGCTGCCCTGAATACCCTCAAGTGTCAGGGTTGTGCTCTGGGTGGGTGGTAACACAGAAGGGGCACAAGGACTGTGAAAGGAAGGGAGGGATAAGGAGGCCCTAGGACAGTCCCATAGAGGATTCTATGCTGTGTCCCCAGGACATTTCCTTATAACCAGCTACTTTCTCACACAAGGTTCTCGCCATTGTCCCCACTGTCCCATCTCCTTCTTCCTCCCTTCTGCATGTGGACATGAAGTTTTCTCTCCATATTGGATGTAAGCCAGCACCCTAGCACTTTGTGAGTCGAGTGTCAAGACAAGGTGTGACTTGATTCTCCCAGAAATCTCCCTTGTTCTAGAGATAGCCGGGGGGCCAGGGAGCTCTGAAGGAGCAAAGTTCAATTCCCTCCACTCCCATCACACTCGAATCTCAGAAGGTGCAAGTTTCACGTTCTCTGGTGGTGACAGATCAGAGGGGGGCCAGACCTGACAACACAGCTGCTGCTGGAGGGGCTGAGAGTTGGGCTGATTAGGCTAAGCTGCGTGGCGATGGCCGGATCTGTCCTCCTGAAGGGAGCACCCTGATCTTGCCTCTCCAGCAGCAAAACCTATGGTGGAACACAGAGCTCCTTGCACTGTGCACCTAAAGGCTTGACTGGTGGAAAACTCTCTGTGGACTTTTTTGTTTTTGTTGTTTGTGTGCATAATAAACTCCTTAATCAAACTCTGGGCTCTTAAAGAGTAGAGAGTGTACTTTAGTCTTTGTATTCATCAAGTACTGGGTTACCTTTACTCTATGGCCATGATCAATAAACAGGAGACTCTAGAGGGAGGTCATGACAAGATGGTCACCATATTTTGTTCAATAAAAAAGGAACATATCAGCTAGTTTATATTGTTCCACCAACTTTTTGGGAAAAAAAATTCTATGTAACCTGCCTTCCTGTATTCCTTCCTTTTCATCTAACTTGTTTATTCTCTCTTTTAATCCATACAAAGAAAAAAACAAGAATGTTATCCACAAAATATTAACTTCTGATTATCTATGGGAGTTGGGATTGCATCTCAGTCAAACAACAACTCCATGTAGCTTAAATAAATATGGAGTGTCCTGGAAGCTGTGGGGCAGGTCACAGACTTGAGAAAAAGCCCAACATGTGGGTATTGGAAGGTCAGTATCAAATGAGGCTTCCAGACATGGGTAGTTGGAAACAAAGGAGAGCACCCTGGTGCTGGAGTCCATCAACTCCAAGCATTTTTCAATCCTAACATGTCTCCCTTCAAGATTTAAAATCCTGGGAAAGGAGAGTCTGATTGTCCTAGATTAGGTCACATGACCATACTTGGCCTACACTGATGGGAAGGGAAATGGGTGTTGCTAACAAGGAAAGGGGGAGAGGTGCTGGGAAGACAAAACCCACAGATGACCACTGCAGATATGGACACTTTTCTTTGTTTTTTCATCTGTGCTTTCTAAATTTTTTTGCGAAAAACATTAAAAGATTTAAAAATATATTTATATATATTTATAATAAGAAAATCTTTAAAAATTTATTTTCATAGTTAAAAAAAAGATATGACAGAGCAACACTGTAAGAGGATGCTGGTACACTAGAAAAGATTCAGAGGTGAACATTTGAGAAGGGACAGAAAACCATGCAAAATGTGTTTTTGGGAGGAGTGTGGGATGTTTTAATCAGGGGACAAGGAGACTCAGGTGCACATGTGAGTGCCTCCCACCACTTGAGGGAGCAGTGTCAAGATGTGGCAAGGCTCCAGAGGTGAGGGTATGCTTCTGAGGGTCTTCACTGCACTGTTCAGAGATAGGAAGGGTGGACTCAAGAACTCACGTATGACCTCACCAAGCGGTCCGTGGAGGGGCTCAAAAACTCATGCCATGGTTGGTGTAACTGGATGAGAGGATTCTGGCATCCCTTTCAACTCTTATTCCTCGGGTTCCACGACTCATCATCAGCATGCGTTTGTAGGGGAAGCAGGAAGGCCAATTTGCTGAAAGTCAGTTGAACAAAACCCAATCTCTGGATGACTGGAAAGAAGTATAAGAAAAATATAGTTGTAACATTCTACGTATTCAAAAGAATGTTCACGAATATGTTTAAGATTCCTATCTTTCAGGACCCTATTATCTGCCCTGTCTTTGGTGCACAGTCTTTATTTATCCCTTATTTCCAAGCTACAGTAGTGGAGAGAAGGAACAGAGACAAAGTGAACATTCTTTAAAATGACAACCTGGAGACAAAAATTAAAATTTGTCAAATACAACTCTCTCTCTCTCATATATATATATATATATATATATATATATATATATATATATATATATATATATATATATATAAAAGAGATGAGCTCAGAGAATTGCTCATTTGGTGAATTGGTATTCAGGGAATTTGCTTGTGATGATCCCAACTTCCATTTTGGGACTACAGGTATGGGGATTTGAACAGAAGTTTTACAATTTCCTCAGCGTCAGGGAGCTGATCTATACTAGTCCATTGGGGACACACCAGCTTTCAGAGCTATCTCTGAGTATCGCACTCCTAGGGAAGGTGAGGACTTTTCTGTGTGCAGCAGGCTTTCAAGTGCTCTGGGTATTCTGGATGGTTCTGATGGGGGTCCATCATTGCTTATCCAAATTAGAGCTGCTTTGAAAGGATTTGAGGGGGAGAGTTGTACTCCAGTGAGGAGGACTCCTAAATCAGTCAGGGCTGTTCTGAACCGTTCCTGGGGCTCGTGTGTGAATCTTGTGCTGAGCCTCTTAGATCCCCCTGCATGGATGAAGCACTTAACTCCTGCAGCTGCTGGAAACACGGCCTTAATACAGCCATCAGCGGTCAGAATTATTTAGAAATTGGCTCAGCTGAACAGAGCTACTTTGTCCAAGGCCACACCCCTTCCCAGGTGACCTATGTCCAAAGACTGAAATGGAGATAGAAAGGCCCTATCCCCTTGCTCCAGCTTGACAACTTCAAATCTGTTTAGGTGCCCTCTGGTCCCTCTGGACCATCTTAATGGCTCTGAAATTCTTCCTGCTGTATCATCTGCCTCACCCAGAATATATTGTAGTAAATTATTACACTTTGATGCACACATGATATTCTTTTAAACTACTTTTGTATTCTCAAGGCTAGGAGCTGTTTCCAACATTCATTTGTATGTGCCCAAGTGGTTTGTACATAGTAGGTGCTCAAGAAATAGGGGCCAGTTATTTTATTATTATTGAAGTTGATGTTTGCTAGCATTTTTTTTGGGTGGTTTACTATATACCACTTACTGAGAAAAGAGCTTTGTGCACAGTATTTCAGTAACTCATGAATATCCACAGCATATGTGATATTATTATCACAATTTTAGAGCTAAGAAAACTGAGGCTTAGAGAAGTACAGTAACATGACCAACATCATAGATGGTAATTGGTGACTTTGGAATAATTATCCTATCTTCCTTACATACATTTAGTTTTTTCAGATCTCTTCAGTATTTAACTTTTATTATACCTATGTGAGTGAACCATGTTACAGATGATAGAATTGAAGTTAATAACATCTAAGTCCCAGTAAAATCACATAAGGTTTGGTGAAGGTCACAGCAGGCCATGGAGTCATGTCTCTCAGTCTATCTGGAATTTGGTGGCCTTTCCAATGAGCACACTGACAATGTAGTCCTGGTGTGGGTGCTTGTCCCCATGCATGCTCTGCTGGTAGTTGAGTGGACTTGAGATGCACTGAGCAGTCTTATGGCTCTAGGAATACTTGCAGGCTTCCAAACTCCCAGAGTGTTTTATAGTTTCAGGGAAAACCCCAAATGATGCCATGGCACATTGATGTATCATCCAGGGCAAAGTGGAGATAGGAAAATGATTCCTGTGAGAAATATTAATGATTCTGAAAACACAGGTGATCTTCTTGCTTATGACCAAGAAAAGACAAAAAAAGCATTCTATTAAAACAACTGGAGATATGGTTAGTAAAAATTAACAATAATCTTCATATTTTGCTCTGCTAATATTGGACAAGGACCACAGATCTGTCACGGGAACCTCATATGCATTTTCACAAACCCACAGAAGTATGCCAACAACGCCTCTCCAAAAAAGTATGCTCACACTCACCATGTCTGAAATTTCACATCAATACCCCTCTGAAGATTTACAGAAATTGTGTCTGATTTCTTAGTAATTCTTCTAGAGGCTACATCACTACCCTTCAAGTATGTTTACTGCTTAAAAATAAATAGCGTAGACAGGAAACTGATGTGGGATAAACATGATCCTTATGTTTTACTCCAGCATTTCAGAAGAGTCAATATCCTAATGTGACTTCATGCTGCACACTGACAGTAGTTTAGTTTGGCTATTCCTTCCTCTGCTTCTTGAAGCAGAATGGAAATAGGATGGACAGAATATGGGTATTAAGTACTAGACTTTTGAACTTGATCAGTGACCAGCTAGCCTGCCTTGATAAACAATGTACATTTTTGTCATCAAAAGCCTGGATGATACAGATGAGCTTATCTTCACATTAGGGAAGTATATACAACATGAGGAAAGGGCCAGATTTTAGCAGCTGCTTGATTTAGCTTTAAGTTCTGGTCAACAAAGAGTAGCTGGGACTTTCCTCCATTTCTTAATAGGGCAAGAGGTGTCCACATCACAGAAAGGCCCATCAACTGACAAGGTCTTTCAAGGTCACATCTTCCTCTCACCACTAATTAGATGTTACTCATCTTGTTGGACAGCTGTTCATTATAATCATGCTTCAGTCATGCAGAATATTGATGCTTATGATGGCTCAAGATGTCATGTAAATAAATGTGTCTGTTAAAGACTATAGTTCTCTTGGTCTGGAAATGGGGGGTGTCCTTAACAATGATTGTTTATTTCTTTGTTCCTTCTATACCATCCTCCACACCCTCTCCACCTTCATCTTTTGGTATGTCCTCTTTAGGTGCACGAGGCAAAACTGTTCAAAGGCCATCTTTGTCCTTGAGTAGCACAGATTCTGTGGGGAGATGGACAGTTCATCTCTCAGGGTCTCACCAGAAAATGTCTTGAGTATTTAAAACAGAGGGACTTTAATGACACAAGGAATAGTAATAGCACAGAATTGGGATCACAGGTTATAGAAGAGCTGTGGAGCCAAAGAGGGGGTCAATGAAGCCACCAGAGATTAGCAACAGCAAGAATACCTCACCATCTCTTGGTGAGAGGGAGATGGATAAGGAGTGAGGGTTATCTTGGAGGGATCACCTCTTAGAAGCTAGAACCTCAAGTGGGTCTATTCAGTGGAAACAGGAATCATAGTGGGATACTGTGCTGGATATACTGTCCAAGGCAGAGAGGAAAGACTCTGGCTTTTCCCTTTGTCTGCCTTTCAATCTCCTGTCTCTGCTTCCCTCTGAAAAAACCCAATGTCTTCTATTGTGGATATTGCTTACTTGCTGTGATAGCTCTGGGCTTATTTCCCCTCTGATCCAGTTCCCAGCCCTCCTTTTCTCTGTTCTGAATCTCAGGAGCTGATAGAGCCTGGGAAAAGCCTGCAGGAGCCAGCCCCTGAGATTTTGTTCCAAGAAGGGGAGAGCTGAAGCCTGCATGGGGGGGCCAAGAGTGTCAGGGTCATCATAGCAGGTAATCAATACCCATATTAGAACCCGGACTAGGCGTTTTTTCTTTAATTCTCCATCCTGCTACTTCTTGCTTGCCTTTAGAATTCAGTTCAGTTTCACTCTTCTGGAAAGGTTTCTTTTGACCCTGCTAGTCTGAGATCCACGTGTTTTGTGCTCCCATAATGTCCTAGGCACACTTTTATTAGGGCATGAATCATATTAAATTTTAATTGACAGTTTACTGCTTTGTCTTTCTCCATCAGCCCTAAATCTTCTTGGTGGCAGGGACCATTTCTTATCCATCCTATCCTCAGTCTCAAGCACACCTTTTGAGTAAGAGGTCAATAAACAAATGATGAAATGCCTAAATCTTGTGAACAGAGATGGGTAAGACATCAACAGATATTTTTACGTGCTAGTCACTTGCTTTGTAAAATATGAAAATTGTACATGTGAAAAGTGGTCTGATTAGCTTTTGCCCTTGGTTTTATTTTTGAGTCAAACCTAAGCTCTATAGGTTAGGAGCTGGATGTACCTTATCATTCCTTTTGGATGTTAAATGTGTGTCTTTGGCAGATAGAAACTGTTGACAGATTGCTGGAAAGGCAACCAGAGATGACAGAAGTGTGAAATAAATGGTCTTGGGAGCTGAAAATGGATCTTCTGAATGTTCCTTTCTCTTATACTGATGGCTATCTGCCAGAATAATATGTCAATTTGTCATTTCGTCTTTCCCCCCTTCACTCCACTATAAATGGAGCATTGCTACTATAGACAGGACAACAGAAAATAGTTTTTATTTAATCACTGGAATGAGTGAGTGCATGATCTTCATGTTTGAGAAGAACAGACTCTACCCCATTTGATCTTTATATTTTCAACAATCATTCCCATTCAATTGAGTTTGATTTAATGACTTTTTTGGTAAGTCAAATGACACCCTCTCTGGCCAAAGTATCTCAGCTTCTGTCTTCCTCTTGGGTGAATGGGAAATGGGTTGACATAATTTATCATAAAAATTCCTTGCAAGCCTTTGTAGCATTTGTCTATTCACAAAGTAAGTAACAATTTATGTCATGAATTTATGATTGTTTTTTAATTTAATTAAAAACTTGGGGGAATACATAATGCATTCAAAGGTATAGAGTTTTTAAGGCCAGAAAATTTTAAATTTCATTTCAGTATATATGATGAAACATATATAAATGTATTTCATTATATTTCAGATTTCAAATATATTTTCATTCATTCTTATCTAACAATCACCTAGTTTTTCTCTCCCAAATCAACAACTATTGCTCACTCCTTGTGTATCTTTGTTAAGTTATTTTATGCTTATAAGAGCAAAGTACCCACCCCCACCTGCCCTGTCCCCAGCACACACACACAAGATTTGCTACAAAAGGAACATATTGAACCTGCTGTTTTGCACTTTCCTCTTACATTTTTGCTTAACACTACGTAACCCATAAATCTGAGCATACCAGGGAAGTTCCTCTTTTACCTAAAGTTCCTAAATAGGCCTATTTCTGATGTTTGAAAGTTACATTTCTATTGGATAATGGATTTTTCTTTTCATTTATAAAATCTGCAACACTGAAGAGACAATACCTTAAACTTTTCTAGGCATTTAAAACGTAGTATGAATTAGTTAGTCTAACTTTCTAATCTGCTAGGGATGTTAGGGAGAGAGGGATTGATAAGAACATAGAGGTTTGGGATTTTGGGGGAGAAAGATTGCTGTGACTAGGAAGAGAGGTGCTGAGAGGAAATTTTTCCTGCTTCTTTAATTTGTAGAGTGCTCTTCTGAAATGTAAACAACTCAGAGGAGGTTAAGTCATGAAAAGGAGAGGGCCAAGGAGAGCAATATTGAACAATATGGAAACACCAAAGTGATTGTCAAAGACAAACAAAATCTAACCCTGGGAGATAAGTGTTGTTTTATCAATGCTGTTAAGACTAGCTGTGAAAATATATTAATAGGGATGACTTCAAGGAATGTATTTAAAGGATGACAGATGTGCTCAACCTCTCAGCTATAAGGATGCTTGTTCATCACTACATTGTGATGAAATAGTGAAAAAAACGTAAATGACAACACTGTTCAGCAATGGGAAATCGGTTGTAAAAATGATGATATGTCCATATAATGAATGATCTGTCAGAGAATTGTTTTTTAAAATCTGTATTGGAGTATAATTGCTTTACAATGTTGTGTTAGTTTCTGCTGTATAACAAAGTGAATCAGCTCTATGTATACATATATCCCCATATCCTCCCCCACAGGCATCTCCCTACCACTCTCCCTATCCTACCACTCTAGGTGGTCATAAAGCACCGGGCTGATCTCCCTGTGCTATGCGGCTGCTTCCCACTAGCTATCTATTTCACGTTTGGTAGTGTATATATGTCCGTGCCACTCTCTCACTTTGTCCCAGCTTACCATCCCCAATCCCCATATCCTCAAATCCATTCTCTATGTCGGCTTCTTTATTCCTGTCCTGCTCCTAGGTTCTTCAGGACCTTTTTTTTTTTTTCTAGATTCCATATATATGTGTTAGCATACAGTATTTGTTTTTCTCTTTCTGACTTACTTCACTCTGTATGACAGTCTCTAAGTCCATCCACCTCACTCCAAAAAACTCAATTTAGTTTCCTTTTATAGCTGAGTAATATTCCATTGTATATATGTGCGACATCTTCTTTATCCATTCATCTGTTGATGGACACTTAGGTTGTGTCCATATCCTGACTATTGTAAATAGTGCTGCAATGAACATTGTGGTACACCTCTCTTTTTGAATTATGGTTTTCTCACAGTATATACCCAGTAGTCGCATTGCTGGGTCATATGGTAGTACTATTTTTAGTTTTTAAGGAACCTCCATACTGTTCTCCATGGTGGCTGTATCAATTTACATTCCCACCAACAGTGCAAGAGGGTTGCCTTTACTCCACACCCTCTCCAGCATTTTTGTTTATAGAAATTTTGATATGGCCATTCTGACCAGTGTGAGGTGATACCTCTCTGTAGTTTTGATTTGCATTTCTGTAATGATTAGTGATGTTGAGCATCATTTCATGTGCTTATTGGCAACCTGTATATCTTCTTTGGAGAAGTGTCCATTTAGGTCTTCTGCCCATTTTTGGATTGGGTTGCTTGTTTTTTTGATATTGAGCTGCATGTGATGCTTGTAAATTTTGGAGATTAATCCTTTGTCAGTTGCTTCATTTGCAAATATTTTCTCCCTTTCTGAGTGTTGTCTTTTTGTCTTGTTTATGGTTTCCTTTGTTGTGCAAAAGCTTTTAAGTTTCATTAGGTCCTATTTGTTTATTTTGTTTTTTATTTCCATTTCTCTAGGAGGTGGGTCAAAAAGGATCTTGCTGTCATTTATGTCATAGAGTGTTCTGCCTATGTTTTCCTCTAAGAGTTTTATAGTGTCTGGCCTTACATTTAGGTCTTTAATCCATTTTGAGTTTATTTTTGTGTATGGTGTTAGGGAGTGTTGTAATTTCATTCTTCTTCATGTAGCTGTCCATTTTCCCCATCACCACTTATTGAAGAGGCTGTCTTTTCTCCATTGTATATGCATGCCTCCTTTATCAAAGGTGACCATACGTGCGTGGGTTCATCTCTGAGCTTTCTATCCTATTCCATGGATTTATATTTCTATTTTTGTGCCAGTACCATACTCTTTTGATTACTGTAGCTTTGCAATATTGTCTGAAGTCAGAGAGTCTGATTCCTCAAGCTCCATTTTTCTTTATCAAGATTGCTTTGGCCTTTTGTGTTTCCATACAAATTGTGAAATTTTTTGTTCTAGTTCTGTGAAAAATGCCAGTGGTAGTTTGATAGGGATTGCATTGAATCTGTAGATTACTTTAAGTAGTATAGTCATTTTCTCAATGTTGATTCTTCCACTCCAAGAACATGGTATATCTTTCCATCTGTTTGTGTCAGCTTTAATTTCTTTCATCAGTGTCTTATAGTTTTCTGCATACAGGTCTTTTGTCTCCTTAGGTAGGTTTATTCCAAGGTATTTCATTCTTTTGTTGCAATGGTAAATGGGAGTGTTTCCTTAATTTCTTTTTCAGATTTTTCATCATTAGTAATAAAGGAATGCCAGAGATTTCTGTGCATTAATTTTGTATCCTGCTACTTTACCAAATTCATTGATTAGCTCTAGTAGTTTTCTGGTGGCATCTTTAGGATTCTCTACATATAGTATCATGTCACCTGCAAACAGTGGCAGTTTTGCTTCTTTTTTTTTTTCTGATTTGGATTCCTTTTATTTCTTTTTCTTCTCTGTCAGGCTAAAACTTCCAAAATTATGTTGAATAATAGTGGTGAGAGTGGGCAAACTTTTCTTATTTCTTATCTTACTGAAACTGAAATGGTTTCAGTTTCACACCACTGAGAATGAAGTTGGCTGTGGATTTATCATATATGCCCTTTATTATGTTGAGGTAGTTTCCCTCTATGCCTACTTTTTGGTGGGTTTTTTATCATAAATGGGCTTTGAATTTTGTGAAAAGCTTTTTCTGCATCTATTGAGATGATCATATGGTTTTTATCCTTCAATTTGTTAATATGGTGTATTACATTGATTGATTTGTGTATACTGAAGAATACTTGCATTCCTGGGATAAACCTCACTTGATCATGGTGTATGATCCTTTTAATGTTATGTAGGATACTGTTTGCTAGTATTTTGTTGAGGATTTTTGCATCTATGTTCATCAGTAATATTGGCCTGTAGTAGTCTTTTTTTGTGACATCTTTGTCTGGGTTTGGTATCAGGGTGATATTGGCCTTGTAGAATGAGTTTGGAAGTTTTCCTCCCTCTGCTATATTTGGAAAGAGTTTGAGAACGATACGTATAGCTCTTCTCTAAATGTTTGATAGAAGTCACCTGTGAAGCCATTTGATCTTGGGCTTTGGTATGAGGGAAGACATTTCTTTCTTTTTTAACATCTTTATTAGAGTATAATTGCTTTACAATGGTGTGTCAGTTTCTGCCTTATAACACAGTGAAACAGTTATACATATACATATGTCCCCATATCTCTTCCCTCCCTCCCACACTCCCTATCACACCCCTCTTGGTGGTCAAAAAGCACCAAACTGATCTCCCTGTGCTATGTAGCAGCTTACCACTAGCTATCTATTTTACTTTTGGTAGTGTATATATGTCCATGCCAGTCTCTCACTTTGTCCCAGCTTACCCTTCTTCCTCCCTGTATCCTCAAGTCCATTATCTAGTAGGTCTGCATCTTTATTCCCATCTTGATCCTAGGTTCTTGTGACCATTTTCTTTTTTTCTTTTTTAGATTCCATATATATGTGTTAGCATAGGGTATTTGTTTTTCTCTTTCTGACTTACTTCACTCTGTATGACAGTTTCTAGGTCCCTCCACCTCATTACAAATAACTCAATTTCATTCCTTTTTATGGCTGAGTAATATTCCATTGTATATATGTGCTACATCTTCTTTATCCATTCATTTGTTGATGGACACTTAGGTTGCTTCCATGTCCTGGCTATTGTTAATAGAGCTGTAATGAACATTTTGGTACATGACTATTTTTGAATTATGGTATTCTCAGGGTATACGCCCAGCAGTGGGATTGCTGGGTCATATGGTACTTCTATTTTTTGTTTTTTAAGGAACCTCCATACTGTTCTCCATAGTGGCTGTATCAATTTACATTCCCACCAACACTGCAAGAGGGTTCCCTTTTCTCCACACCCTCTCCAGCATTTATTGTTTGTCGATTTTTTGATGATGGCCATTCTGACTGGTATGAGATGATATCTCATTGTAGTTTTGATTTTCATTTCTCTAATGATTAATGATGTTGACCATTCTTTCATGTGTTTGTTGGCAATCTGTATATCTTCTTTGCAGAAATGTCTGTTTAGGCCTTCTGCTCATTTTTAGATTGGGTTGTTTGTTTCTTAGATATTGAGCTTCATGAGTTGCTTGTATATTTTGTAGATTAATAATTTGTTGGTTGCTTCATTTGCAAATATTTTCTCCCTTTCTGATGGTTGCCTTTTTGTCTTGTTTATAGTTTCCTTTGCTGTGCAAAAGCTTTTAAGTTTCATTAGGTCCCATTTGTTTATTTTTGTTTTTATTCCCATTTCTTTAGAAGGTGGGTCAAAAAGGATCTTGCTGTGATGTATGTCATAGAGTGTTCTGCCTATGTATTCCTCTAAGAGTTTGATGGTGTCTGGCGTTTCATTTAGGTCTTTAATCCATTTTGAGCTTATTTTTATGTACGGTGTTAGGGATTGTTCTAATCTCATACTTTTACATGTACCTGTCCAGTTTCCCCAGCACCACTTATTGAAGAGGCTGTCCTTTCTCCACTGTACATTCCTGCCTCCTTTATCAAAGATAAGGTGACCATATGTGCATGGGTTTATCTCTTAGTTTTCCATCCTATTCCATTGATCTATATTTATGTTTTTGTGCCAGTACCATACTCTTTTGATTTCTGTAGCTTTGTAATATAGTCTGAAGTCAGGGAGCCTGATTCCTACAGTGCCAATTTTCATTCTCAAGATTGCTTTGGATACTTGGGGTCTTCTGCATTTCCATACAAATTGTGAAATTTTTTATTCTAGTTCTGTAAAAATGCCAGTGGTAGTTTGGCAGGGATTGCATTGAATCTGTAGATTGCTTTGGGTAGTAGAGTTATTTTCACTATGTTGCTTCTTCCAATGCAAGAACATGGTATATCTCTCCATCTATTTGTATCATATTTAATTTGTTTCATCATTGTCTTATAATTTTCAGCATACAGGTCTTTTGTCTCCTTAGGTAGGTTTATTCCTAGATATTTTATTCTTTTGGTTGTAGTGGTAAATGGTACTGTTTTCTTGATTTCACTTTCAGATTTTTCATCATTAGTGTATAGGAATGTCAGAGATTTCTGTGTATTAATTTTGTATACTGCTACTTTACCAAATTCATTGATTAGCTCTAGAAGGTTTCTGGTAGCATCTTTAGGAATCTCTATGTATAGTATCATGTCATCTGCAAACAGTGACAGTTTTACCTTTTCTTTTCTGATTTGGATTCCTTTTATTTCCTTTTCTTCTCTGATTGCTGTGGCTAAAACTTCCAAAACTATGTTGAATAAGAGTGGTGAGAGTGGGCAAACTTATCGTGTTCCTGATCTTAGTGGAAATGGTTTCAGTTTTTCACCATTGAGAAGGATGTTGGCTATGGGTTTGTCATATATGGCCTTTATTATATTGAGGAAAGTTCCCTCTATGCCTACTTTCTGCAGGGTTTTTATCATAAATGGGTGTTGAATTTTGTCAAAAGCTTTCTCTGCATCTATTGAGATGATCATATGTTTTTTCTCCTTCAATTTGTTAATATGGTGTATCACATTGATTGATTTGCATATATTGAAGAATCCTTGCATTCCGGGAATAAACCCCACTTGATCATGGTGTATGACCCTTTTAATGTTCTGTTGGATTGTGTTTGCTAATATTTTGTTGAGGATTTTTGCATCTATGTTCATCAGTAATATTGGCCTGTAGTTTTCTTTCTTTGTGACATCTTTGTCTGGTTTTTGTATCAAGGTGATGGTGGCCTCGTAGAATGAGTTTGGGAGTGTTCCTCCCTCTGCTATATTTTGGAAGAGTTTGAGAAGGATAGGTGTTAGCTCTTCTCTAAATGTTTGATAGAATTCGCCTGTGAAGGCATCTGGTCCTGGGCTTTTTTTTTGTTGGAAGATTTTTAATCAGAGTTTCAATTTCAGTGCTTGTGATTGGTCTGTTCATATTTTCTATTTCTTCCTTGTTCAATCTCAGAACGTTGTGCATTTCTAAGAATTTGTCCATTTCTAAGAATTTGTCCATTTCTTCCAGGTTGTCCATTTTATTGGCATATAGTTGCTTGTAGTAATGTCTCATGATCTTTGTATTTCTGCAATGTCAGTTGTTATTTCTTCTTTTTCATTTCTAATTCTGTTGATTTGAGTCTTCTCCCTTTTTTTCGCAATGAGTCTGGCTAATGGGTCATCAATTTGGTTGATCTTTTCAAAGAACTGGCTTTTAGTTTTATTGATCTTTGCAATCCTTTCCTTCATTTCTCTTTCATTTATTTCTCATCTGATTTTTATGATTTATTTCTTTTTGCTAACTTTGGGGGTTTCTTTTTGGTTATTCTTCTCTAATTCCTTTAGGTGTAAGGTTAGGTTGTTTATTTGAGATGTTTCTTGTTTCTTGATGTAGGATTGTATTGCTATAGAATTGCCTCTTAGAACAGCTTTTGCTGCATTCCATAGGTTTTGGGTTGTCATCTTTTCATTGTCATTTGTTTCTAGGTATTTTTAGATTTCTGCTTTGATTCCTTCAGTGATCTCCTGGTTATTTAGTAATGTATTGTTTAGCCTCCATGTGTTTTTTTTTTTTTTTTTTACAGTGTTTTTTCTGTAATTGATATCTGGTCTCATAGTGTTGTGGTCAAAAAAGATACTTGATACAATTTCAATTTTGTTAAATTTACCAGGGCTTCATTTGTGACCCAAGATATGATCTCTTCTGGAGAATGTTCCATGAGCACTTGAGAAGAAAGTGTATTCTGTTGTTTTTGGATTTTATGTCCTGTAAAGATCAATTAAGTCCATCTTGTTTAATGTGTAATTTAATGCTTGTGTTTCCTTATTTATTTTCATTCCAGATGATCTGTCCATTAGTGAAAGTGGGGTTTTAATGTTCCCTACTATGATTGTGTTACTGTCAGTTTCCCCTTTTATGGCTGTTAGCATTTGCCTTATGTATTGAGGTGCTCCTATGTTGGGTGCATAAATATTTACAATTGTTATAACTTCTTCTTTGATGGATCTCTTGATCATTATGTAGTGTCCTTCTTTGTCTCTTGTAATAGTCTTATTTCAAGGTCTATTTTGTCTGATATGAGAATTGCTACTCCAGCTTTCTTTTGATTTCCATTAGCATGGAATATCTTTTTCTATTTCCTCACTTTCAGTGTGTATGTGTCCCTAGGTCTGAAGTGGGTCTCTTGTAGACAGCATATATATGGGTCTTGTTTTTGTATCCATTCAACCAGTCTATGTCTTTTGGTTGGAGCATTTATTCCATTCACATTAAAGTATTTATCAATATGTATGTTCCTATTACCATTTTCTTAATTGTTTTGGGTTTGTTTTTGTAAGTCTTTTCCTCTGTTGTGTTTTCTGCCTATAGAAGTTCCTTTAGCATTTGTTGTAAAGCTGGTTTGGTGGTGCTGAATTCTCTTAGCTTTTGCTTGTCTGTAAAATTTTAATTTCTCCATCAAATCTGAATGAGATCTGTGCTGGGTAGAGCAATCTTGGTTGTAGTTTTTTCCCTTTCATATCTAGAAACAAATGATAATGAAAATACGACCAACCAAAACCTATGTGATGCAGCAAAAGCAGTTCTAAGAGGGAATTTTATAGCAGTACAGTCCTACATCAAGAAACATGAAAAATCTCCAATAAACAAGCTAACCTTACACCTAAAGCAATTAGACATATTTAATATGTCCTGCCACTCCTTTCTGTCTTCCAGAGTTTCTGCTGAAGGATCAGCTGTTAACTTTATGAGGATTCACTTGTATGTCTTTGTTGTTTTTCTCTTGATGCTTTTACTTTTTTCCTTGTATTTAATTTTTGATAGTTTGATTAATATGTGTCTCAGTTTCTTTCTCTTTGGATTTATCCTGTACGGGACTCTCTGTGCCTGCTGGACTTTACTATTTCCTTTCCCATATTAGGGAAGTTTTCAACTATAATCTTTTCAAATATTTTCTCAGTCCTTTTCTTTTTCTCTTCTTCTTCAGGGACCTCTATAATTTGAGTGCTCATTCAATTAATGTTTTCCCAGAGGTCTATGAGACTGTCCTCCATTCTTTTCATTCTTTTTATTTTTTGTTTTTTTCTGCTCTGCAGTAGTTATTTCTACTATTTTATCTTCCAGGTCACTTATCTGTTCTTCTGCCTCAATTATTCTCCTACTGATTCCTTCTAGAGAAATTTTAATTTCATTTACTGTGTTGTTCATCATTGTTTGTATGCTCTTTTGTTCTTCTAGGTCCTTATTAAATGTTTCTTTTATTTTCTCCATTCTATTTCCAAGATTTTGGATCATCTTTATTATCATTACTCTGAATTCTTTTTCAGGTCAACTGCCTCTTACCTCTTCATTTATGTGGTCTATTGAGTTTTTACTTTGCTCCTTAATCTGCTACATATTTCTCTGTCTTCTCATTTTGCTTAACTTACTGTGTTTGGGGTCCTCTTTTCACAGACTGCATGTTCGTAGTTCTTGTTGTTTTTGGTGTCTACCCCCCGTGGGTAAGGTTGGTTCATTGGGTTGTGTAGGCTTCCTGGTGGAGAGAACTGGCACCTGTGTTCTGGTGGATGAGGCTGGATCTTGTCTTTCTGATGGGCAGGACTGCATCTCGTGGCTGTATTTTGGAGTGTCTGTGAACTTAGTATGATTTTAGGCAGCCTCTCTGGTAATGAGTGGGGTTGTGTTCCTGTCTTGCTAGTTGTTTGGCATGGGGCACCCAGTAATGTAAGTTGCTGGTCGTTGAGTGGAGCTGGGTCTTATCATAGAGACGGAGATCTCTGGGAGAGCTCTCACTGATTGATATTACATGGGGCTGGGAAGTCTCTGGTGGTCCAATACCCTGAACTCAGCTCTCCCCCCTCAGAGGCCCAGGTCTGACACCCAGCTTGAGTACTAAGACCCTGTCAATCACATGGCTCAGAATAGGGAGAAAAAAATGAAAGAAAAATAAAATAAGTAAAATAAAATAAAGTTATTTTAAAAAATTACAGAAGAAGTACTAAAAAAAAAAAAGAAGAGAGCAACCAAACCAATAAATAAATCCACCAGTGATAACAAGTGCTAAAAACTATACTAAGATAAATATAAAAATCAGAAACTAGTCAGTCGCCTACAGCAAACCCCAAGTTTACAGTTGCTCCCAAAGTCCACTGCCTCAATTTTGGGATGAATCATTGTCTATTCAGGCATTCCACAGATTCAAGGTACATCAAGTTGATTGTGGACACAATCCACTGTTTCTGAGGCTGCATGGAGAAACTTCCCTTTCTCTTCTTTGTTTGCACAGCTTCTGAGGTTCAGCTTTTTATCTGGCCCCACCTCTGCATGTAGGTCACCCTTTGGTCTGTTCTTCACCCAGACAGGAGGGGGTTAAAGTAGCAGCTGACTGGGGGGCTCAGGCTCACTCAGACGGGGCGGGTAGGGAGGGGTATGGAATGCCAGGTAAGCCTGCTGTGGCAGAGACCTGCGTGAGGTTTCAGCAGCCTGAGACATGCAGTGTGTTCTCCCAGGGGAGTTGTCCCTGCATCATAGGGCCCTGGCAGTGGCAGGCTGTGCAGGCTGCTGGGAGGGGAGGTGTGGATAGTGACCTGTCTTGCTCACAGGCTTCTTGGTGGCTGTAGCAGCAGCCTTAGCATTTCATGCTCGTCTCTAGTGTCCATGCTGATAGCTACGGCTCACGCCCATCTCTAAAGTTCGTTCAGGCAGTGCTCTGAATCTCCTCTCCTCTTGTATCCCATAACAATGGTCTCTTGACTCTTAGGCAGTTCCAGAATTTTTCCTGGACTCTCTCCTGGTTAGCTGTGGTGCACTAGCCCCCTTCAGGATGTGTTCACACAGCCATTCCCAGTCCTCTCCCTGGGATTTGACCTCCGAAGCCTGAGCCTCAGCTCCCAGTCCCCACCTGCCCAGGCGGGTGAGCAGAGAAACCTCTCAGGCTGGTGAGTGCTGGTTGGCACTGATCCTCTTTGCGGGAATCTCTCCGCTTTGCCCTCTGCACCCCTGTTGCTGCACTCTCCTCTGTGGCTCCAAAGCTTACCTCCTGCCTACCCCTCTTTCTACCAGTGAAGGGACTTCCAAGTGTGTTGAAAGTTTTCATCCTTCACAGCTCCCTCCCAGAGGTGCAGGTCCCATCCCTATTCTTTTGTCTCTGTTTTTTCTTTTACCCTACCTAGGTACATAGGGAATTTCTTTACTTTTAGGAAGTCTGATGTCTTCTGCCAGTGTCCAGTAGGTGTTCTGTAGGAGTTGTTCCACATGTAGAGGTATTCTTTTTTTTTTTTTTTTTGTGATACATGGGCCTCTCACTGTTGTGGCCTCTCCCATTGTGGAGCACAGGCTCCAGATGCGCAGGCTCAGTGGCCATGGCTCATGGGCCCATCCACTCCGCGGCATGTGGAATCTTCCTGGACCAGGGCACGAACTCGTGTCCCATGCATCAGCAGGCAGACTTTCAACCACTGCACCACCAGGGAAGCCCCTGTAGATGTATTTTTGATGCATTTGTGTGGAGGAAGGTGATATCCATGTCTTAATCCTCTGCCATATTGAAGGTCCTCCCTCAGTGTTAGCTCTTCTCTAAATGTTTGATAGAATTTACCTGTGAAGCCATGTGGTCCTGGGCTTTTGTTTGTTGGAAGATTTTTAACCACAGTTTCAATTTCAGAGCTTTTGATTAGTCTGTTTATATTTTCTATTTCTTCCTGGTTCAGTCTCAGAAGGTTGTGCTTTTCTAAGAATTTGTCCATTTCTTCCTCGTTGTCCATTTTATTGGCATATAATTGCTTGTAGTAATGTCTCATGATCCTTTGTATTTCTGCAGTGTCAGTTGTTACTTCTTTTTCATTTCTAATTCTACTGATTTGTCTTCTCCTTTTTTTTCTTGATGAGTCTCACTAATGGTTTATCAATTTTGTTTGTCTTCTCAAAGAACCAGTCTTTAGTTTTATTGATCTTTGCTATTGTTTCCTTCATTTCTTTTTCATTTATTTCTGATTTGATCTTTATGATTTCTTTCCCTCTGTTAACTTTGGGATTTGTCTGTTATTCTTTTTCTGATTGCTTTATGTGTAAGGTTATGTTGTTTATTTGAGATGTTTCTTGTTTCTTGATGTAGGATTGTATTGCTATAAACTTCCCTCTTAGAACTGCTTTTACTTCATCCCATAGGTTTTGGGTTGTCGTCTTTTCATTGTCATTTGTTTCTAGGTATTTTTAGATTTCCACTTTGATTTCTTCAGTGATCTCCTGGTTGTTTAGTAATTTATTGTTTATCCTCCATGTGTTTGTATGTTTTACAGTTTTTTTCCTGTAATTGATATCTAGCCTCATAGTGTTGTGGTTGGAAAAGATACCTGATACAATGTCAACTTTTTAAAATTTACCAAGGGTTGATTTGTGACCCAAGCATGAGCTATCCTGGAGAATGTTCCATGAGCACTTGAGAAGAAAGTGTACTCTGTTGTTTTGGGATGGAATGTCCTATAAATATCAGTTAAGTCCATCTTGTTTAATGTGTCATTTAAAGCTGTGTTTCCTTATTTATTTTCATTTTGGATGACCTGTCCATTGGTGAAAGTGGGATGTTAAAGTCCCCTACTATGATTGTGTTACTGTTGATTTCCCGTTTTATGGCTGTTAGCATTTGCCTTATGTATGTTGGGTGCATAAATATTTACAATTGTTGTATCTTGGATTGACCCCTTGATCATAATGTAGTGTCCTTTTTGTCTCTTGCAATAGTCTTATTTCAAGATCTATTTTGTCTGATATGAGAATTGCTACTGCAGCTTTCTTTTGATTTGTATTTGCATGGAATATCTTCCTCCCCACCACACTTTGTATGTCTATGTGTCCCTAGGTCTGAAGTGGTCTCTTGTAGACAGTATATATACACGTCTTGTTTTTGTATCCATTCAGCCAGTCTATGTCTTTTGATTGGAGCATTTAATGCATTTACATTTAAGGTAATTATCAATATGTACGTTCCTATTACCATTTTCTTAATTATTTTGGGTCTGTTTTTGTAAGTCTTTTCCTTATCTTGTGTCTCCTGCCTAGAGAAATTCCTCTAGCATTTGTTGTAAAGCTGGTTTGGTGGTGCTGAATTCTCTTAGCTTTTGCTTGTCTGTAAAGGTTTTAATTTCTCCATCAAATCTGAATGAGATCCTTGCTGGGTAGAGTAATCCTGGTTGTAGGTTTTTCCCTTTCATCACTTTAAGTATGTCCTGCCACTCCCTTCTGGCTTGCAGAATATCTGCAGGAAGATCAGCTGTTAACGTTATGGGGATTCCCTTGTATGTTATTTGTTTCTTTCCCTTATTGCTTTTAATATTTTTTCTTTGTATTTCTTTTTTGATAGTTTGATTAATATGTGTTTTGGCATGTTTCTCCTTGGATTTATCCTGTATGGGATGCTCTCCATTTCCTGGACTTGATTGACTATTTCCTTTCCCATGTTAGGGAAATTTTCAACTATAAACTCTTCAAATATTTTCTCAGTCCCTTTCTTTTTCTCTTCTTCTTCTGGGACCCCTATAATTCAAATGTTGGTGGGTTTAATATTGTCCCAGATGTCTCTGAGACTGTCCTCAATTCTTTTTATTCTTTTTTCTTTATTCTGCTCTGAGGTAGTTATTTCCCCTATTCTATCTTCCAGGTCCCTAACCCTTCTGCCTCAGTTATTCTGCTATTGATTCCTTCTAGAGAATTTTAAATTCTGTTTATTGTGTTGTTCTTCATTGTTTATTTGCTCTTTAGTTCTTCTAGGTTCTTGTTAAAAGTTTCTTGCATTTTCTCCTTCCTATTTCCAAGATTTTGGATTATCTTTACTATCATTCCTGTGAATACTTTTTCAGGTAGACTGCCTATTTCCTCTTCATTTGTTTGGTCTGGTGGGTTTTTACCTTGCTTAGTGGTTTGTGTAGGCTTCCTGGTGGAGGGGACTGGTGCCTGTGTTCTGGTGGTTGAGTCTTGATCTTGTCTTTCTAGTGGGCAGGGCTGCATCCAGTGGTGTGTTTTGGGGTGTCTGTGAACTTAGTATGATTTTAGGCAGCCTCTCTGCTAACGCGTGGGGTTGTTCTCCTGTCTTGCTATTTGTTTGGCATGGGGCATCCAGCACTGAAGCTTGTTGGCTGTTTCGTGGATCTGGGTCTTAGCATTGAGATGCAGATCTCTGGAAGAACTCTTTCTGATTGATATTACCTGGGACCTGGAGGTCTCTGGTAGTCTAGTGTCCTGAACTCGGCTCTCCCACCCCAAAGCCTCAGGACTGACACGTGGCCGGAGCACCAAGACTCCATCAGCAACATGGTTTGAACCAGGAACTATCTATATCTCTGGATTTCTGTAGTAAAAAGCAGTCAAAGAAAGCAGTCTGGCTTCCTGGAGTTTATACTGGTTATTACAGGAATTCCAGTGTCTCCTTTCTTTTTCTTCTTCTTTCAAATAACAATCTGGTGTTCCTAAAGTCAGGCCTCCTGCAGCAGCAACTTCTTCCAACGTCTCCTTGTCAGAGAATTTTTAATCACATGGAAAAGTTTTGAAATATTATGTTAAGTAGAAAGAATTAGCAAATTGAATATTACTCAATTTTGGTGAAATGTATTCACTATCAATATATTTATGATGATACAAGTTTAGAAAAAATCATAGATTTCTGTAAAATAAATCTAGATGGTAGGAGTATGGGTGATTTTAATTTCCTTTTTTTGCTTGGCTATAGTTTCTAAATTTTCTACATTATACCTATTATTTTCAACAATAATTTTGAAAAATATAAGAACAATTAGCTGAGATGCATGCCAAGTAGTTTAAGTTGTTAGTTTCTGTCCTAATTCTACTTCCATTTTGCTATATATCCTGCTTAAAATTATTTACAGAAATATAATGAGAAATACTTTTGATTATCCAAATGATAGGCCTTGTACATGCTTGTGAAACAAGAATGAAGTCCAATCTTCATTCTTTTTTTTAATATATATTTTTAAAGACTTTATTTTTTAGAGCAGATTTAGCTTCACAGCAAAACTGTGAGGAAGGTGCAGAAAGTTTCCATATACCTCATTCCCCCACATATGTACAGCCTCTCCATTATCAACACACCCCACCAGAGGGGTACATTTGTTACAACTGATACACTTACATTAACACGTCAGAAGCACCCAAAGCCCGTAGTTACATAATGGCTCACTCTTGGTGTTGTACATTCTACTGATGTGAACGAATGTGTAATGACAAGTATCCATCATTATAGTATCATACAGAGCATTCTCACCACCCTAAAAAGCCTCTGTGTTTTACCTGTTCATCCCTCTTCCCTTCCCAAACACTGACAACCACTGATCTTTTTACTGCCTTCATAGTTTTGCTTTTTCCATAATGTCATGTAGTTGGAATCTTACAGTATGTAGACTTTTCAGATTGACTTCTTTCAATTAGTAATATGTGTTTGTTTTCTCCATATCTTTTCATGACTTGATAACTCATTTCATTTTGGTGCTGAATAATATTCCATTGTCTGGATTTACCACAGTCTATTTAGCCATTCACCCTTTGAAAGAAATCTTAGTTGCTTCCAAGTTTGGGCAATTATGAATAAAGATGCTATAAACATCTGTGTGCAGGTTTTATGTGGACATAATTTTTCAGCTTCTTGGGTAAATACGAAGGAGTGTGATTGATAAATCATGTTAAGAGTATGTTTAGTTTTATAAGAAAGTGCCAAAGTGTCTCCAAGACAGCTGTACCAATTTGCATTCCCATCAACGAATGAGGATTCCTGTTGCTTCACATTCTAGTCAGCATTTGGTGTTGTCAGCATTCCAGATTTAGGCCATTCTGATAGGTGTGTAGCAGTATCTTGCTGTTTAAATTTACATTTCTTTGATGACATATGATATGAAGCAACTTTTTATATGCTGCTTTGCCATCTGTATATCTACTTTGGTGAGGTGTCTGTTAAAGCCTTTGGACCATTTTTCCACCGTTTTTTTTTAATTTTCTTATTGGTGAATGTTAGACTTCTTTCTATCTTTTGGAAAATAGTCTTTTTTTCCCCATTTTTTAATTTTTACATCTTTATTGGAGTATAATTGCTTTACAATGGTGTGTTTGTTCCTGCTTTATAACAAAGTGAATCAGTTATACATATACATATGTTCCCATATCTCTTCCCTCTTGCATCTCCATCCCTCCCACCCTCCCTATCCCATCCATCCAGGCGGTCACAGAGCACTGAGCTGATCATCCTGTGCTATGCGGCTGCTTCCCACTAGCTATCTACCTTACATTTGGTAGTGTATATAGGTCCATGCCTCTCTCTCGCTTTGTCACAGCTTACCTTTCACCCTCCCCATATCCTCAAGTCCATTTTCTAGTAGGTCTGTGTCTTTATTCCTGTCTCACTGCTAGGTTCTTCATGACATTCTTTTTTTTTCCCCTTAAATTCCATATATATGTGTTAGCATACGGTATTTGTCTTTCTCTTTCTGACTTACTTCACTCTGTATGACAGACTCTAGGTCTATCCACCTCATTCCAAATAGCTCAATTTTGTTTCTTTTTATGGCTGAATAATATACCATTGTGTATATGTGCCACATCTTCTTTATCCATTCATCTGATGATGGACATTTAGGTTGTTTCCATCTCTGGGCTATTGTAAATAGAGCTGCAATGAACATTTTGGTACATGTCTCTTTTTGAATTATGGTTTTCTCAGGGTATATGCCCAGTAGTGGGATTGCTATGTCATATGGTAGTTCTATTTGTAGTTTTTTAAGGAACCTCCATACTGTTTTCCATACTGGCTGTACCAATTCATATTCCCACCAGCAGTGCAAGAGTGTTCCCTTTTCTCCAAACACTCTCCAGAGTTTATTGTTTCTAGACTTTTTGATGATGGCCATTCTGACTGGTATGAGATGATATCTCATTGTAGTTTTGATTTGCATTTCTTTAATGATTAATGATGTTGAGCATTCTTTCATGTGTTTGTTGGCAGTCTATATATCTTCTTTGGAAAAATGTCTATTTAGATCTTCTGCCCATTGTTGGATTGGGTTGTTTGTTTTTTTTGTTATTGATCTGCATGAGATGATTGTAAATTTTGGAGATCAATCCTTTGTCAGTTGCTTCATTAGCAAATATCTTCTCCCATTCTGAGGGTTGTCTTTTGGTCTTGTTTATGGTTTCCTTTGCTGGGCAAAAGCTTTGAAGTTATATTAGGTCCATTTATTTATTTTTGTTTTTATTTCCATTTCTCTAGGAGGTGGGTCAAAAAGTATCTTGCTGTGATTTAAGTCATAGAGTGTGCTGCCTATGTATTCCTCTAAGAGTTTGATAGCTTTTGGCCTTACATTTACGTCTTTAATCGATTTTGAGCTTATTTTTGTGTATGGTGTTAGGGAGTGATCTAATCTCATACTTTTACATGTACCTGTCCAGTTTTCCCAGCACCACTTATTGAAGAGGATGTCCTTTCTCCACTGCACATTCCTGCCTCCTTTATCAGATATAAGGTAACCATATGTGTGTGGGTTTATCTCTGGGCTTTCTATCCTGTTCCATTGATCTATCTTTCTGTTTTTGTGCCAGTACCATACTGTCATGATTACTGTAGCTTTGTAGTATAGTCTAAATTCAGGGAGCCTGATTCCTCCAGCTCCGTTTTTTGTTCTCAAGATTGCTCTGGCTATTCGGGGTCTTTTGTGTTTCCATACAAATTGTGAAATTTTTTGTTCTAGTTCTGTGAAAAATGCCAGTGGTAGTTTGATAGGGATTGCATTGAATGTGTAGATTGCTTTGGGTAGTAGAGTCATTTTCACAATGTTGATTCTTCCAATCCAAGAACATGGTATACATTTCCATCTTGTTATATCATCTTTAATTTTATTCATCAGTGTCTTTTAATTTTCTGCATACAGGTCTCTTATCTCCTTAGGTAGGTTTATTCCTAGATATTTTATTCTTTTTGTTGCAATGGTAAATGGGCGTGTTTTCTTGATTTCACTTTCAGACTTTTCATCATTAGTGTATAGGAATGTGAGAGATTTCTGTGTATTAATTTTGTATCCTCCTACTTTACCAAATTCATTGATTAGATGTAGTTGTTTTCCGGTAGCATCTTTAGGATTCTCTATGTATAGTATCATGTCATCTGCAAATACTGACAGCTTTACTTCTTTATTCCTATTTGGATTCTTTTTATTTCCTTTTCTTCTCTGATTACTGTGACTAAAACTTCCAAAACTATGTTGAACAAGAGTGGCGAGAGTGGGCAAACTTATCGTGTTCCTGATCTTAGTGAAAATGCTTTCAGTTTTTCACCATTGAGGACGATGTTGGCTGTGGGTTTTTCATATATTGCCTTTATTATGTTGAGGAAAGTTCCCTCTATGCCTACTTTCTGCAGGGTTTTTATCATAAATGGGTGTTGAATTTTGTCGAAAGCCTTCTCTGCATCTATTGAGATGATCATATGTTTTTTCTCCTTCAAATTGTTAATATGGTGTATCACATTGATTGATTTGCGTATATTGAAGAATCCTTGCATTCTGGGAATAAACCTCACTTGATCATGCTGTATGGTCCTTTTAATGTGCTGTTGGATTCTGTTTGCTAGTATTTTGTTGAGAACTTTTGCATCTATGTTCATGAGTGATATTGGCCTGTAGTTTTCTTTCTTTGTGACATCTTTGTCTGGTTTTGGTATCAAGGTGATGGTAGCCTCATAGAATGAGTTTGGGAGTGTTCCTCCCTCTGCTATATTTTGGATGTGTTTGAGAAGGATAGGTGTTAGCTTTTCTCTAAATGTTTGATACAGTTCACCTCTGAAGCCATCTGGTCCTGGGCTTTTGTTTGTTGGAAGATTTTTAATCAGTGCTTGTGATTGGTCTGTTCATATTTTCTATTTCTTCCTGACTCAGTGTTGGCAGATTGTGCTTTTATAAGAATTTGTCCATTTCTTCCAGGTTGTCCATTTTTTTTGGTGTAGTGCTGCTTGTAGTAATCTCTCATGATCTTTTGTATTTCTGCAGTGTCAGTTGTTACTTCTCCTTTTTCATTTCTAATTCTATTGATTTGAATCTTCTCCCTATTTTTCTTGATTAGTCTGGCTAATGGTTTACCTATTTTGTTTATCTTCTTGAAGAACCATCGTTTAGTTTTATTGATCTTTGCTATCATTTCCTTCATTTCTTTTTCATTTATTTCCTTTATGAGTTCTTTCCTTTTGCTAACTTTGGAGTTTTTTTGTTCTTCTTTCTCTAATTGCTTTAGTTGCAAGGGTAGGTTGTTTATTCGAGATGTTTCCTGTTTTTTAAGGTAGGATTGTATTGCTATATACTTCCCTCTTAGAACTGCTTTTGCTGCATTCCATAGATTTTGGGTTGCCTTGTCTCCATTGTCATTTGTTTCTAGGTATTTTTTTATTTCCTCTTTGATTTATTCAGTGATCACTCCACTATTAAGTAGTGTATTGTTTAGCCTCCATGTGTTTGTATTTTTTACAGATCTTTTCCTGTAATTGATATCTATTCTCAGAGCATTGTGGTCACAAAAGATATCTGATACAATTTCAGTTTTCTTAAATTTACCAAGGCTTGATTTGTGACCCAAGATATGATGTATCCTGGAGACTGTTCCATGAGCACTTGAGAAAACCATGTATTCTGTTGTTTTTGGATGGAATGTCCTATAAATATCAATTAAGTCCATCTTGTTTAATGTATCATTTAAAGCTTGTGTTTCCTTATTTATTTTCATTTTGGATGATCTGTCCATTGGTGAAAGTGGGGTGTTAAAGTCCCCTACTATGAATGTGTTACTGTCGATTTCCCCTTTTATGGCTGTTAGTATTTGCCTTATGTATTGAGGTGCTCCTATGTTGGGTGCATAAATATTTACAATTGTTATATCTTCTTCTTGGATCGATCCCTTGATCACTATGTAGTGTCCTTCTTTGTCTCTTCTAATAGTCTTTATTTTAAAGTCTATTTTTTCTGATATGAGAATTGCTATTCCAGCTTTCTTTTGGTTTCCATTTGCATGAAATATCTTTTTCCATCCCTTTACTTTCAGTCTGTATGTGTCTCTAGGTCTGAAGTGGGTCTCTTGTAGACAGCATATATATGGGTCTTGTTTTTGTATCCATTCAGCCAATCTGTGTCTTTTGGTGGAAGCATTTAGTCCATTTACATTTAAGGTAATTATCGATATGTTTGTTCCTATTCCCATTTTCTTAATTGTTTTGAGTTTGTTATTGTAGGTCTTTTCCTCCTCTTGTGTTTCTTCCTAGAGAAGTTCCTTTAGCATTTGTTGTAAAGCTGGTTTGGTGGTGCTAAACTCTCTCAGCTTTTGTTTGTCTGTAAAGATTTTAATTTCTCCATCAAATCTGAATGAGATCCTTGCTGGGTAGAGTAATCATGGTTGCCGGTTTTTCTCCTTCCTCACTTTAAATATGTCCTGCCAGTCCCTTCTGGCTTGCAGAGTTTCTGCTGAAAGATCAGCTGTTAACCTTAAGGGGATTCCTCTGTGTGTTATTTGTTGTTTTTCCCATGTTGCTTTTAATATGTTTTCTTTGTATTTAATTTCTGACAGTTTGATTAATATATATCTTGGCGTATTTCTCCTTGGCTTTATCATGTATGGGACTCTCTGTGCTTCCTAGAGTTGATTAACTATTTCCTTTCCCATATTAGGGAAGTTTTCAACTATAATATCTTCAAATATTTTCTCAGTCCCTCTCTTTTTCTTTTCTTCTTCTGGAACCCCTATAATTCGTAGTTGGTTTGTTTAATCTTGTCCCAGAAGTCTCTGAGACTGTCCTCAGTTCTTTTCATTCTTTTTTCTTTATTCTGCTCTGCAGTAGTTATTTCCGCTATTTTATCTTCCAGGTTACTTATCCATTCTTCTGCCTCAGTTATTCTGCTATTGCTCCCATCTAGTGTATTTTTAATTTCATTTAGTATGTTGTTCATCATTGTTTATTTCATCTTTAGTTCTTCTAGGTCCTTGTTAAAGGTTTCTTGCATTTTGTCCATTCTACTTCCAAGATTTCGGATCATCCTTACTATCATTATTCTGAATTCTTTTTCGGGTAGATTGCCTATTTCCTCTTCATTTGTTAGGTCTGGTGGGTTTTTATCTTCCTCCTTCATCTGCTGTTTGTTTTTCTGTCTTCTCATTTTGCTTATCTTACTGTGTTTGGGGTCTCCTTTTTGCAGGCTGCAGGTTCATAGTTCCTGTTGTTTTTGGTGTCTGTCCCCAGTGGCTAAGGTTGGTTCAGTGGGTTGGGTAGGCTTCCTGGTGGAGGGGACTAGTGCTTGTGTTCTGGTGGATGAGCCTGGATCTTGTCTTTCTGGTGGGCAGGTCCACGTCTGGTTTTGTGTTTTGGGGTGTCTGTGGACTTATTATGATTTTAGGCAGCCTCTCTGCTAATGAGTGGGGTTGTGTTCCTGTCTTGCTAGTTGTTTGGCATAGGGTGTCCAGCACTGTAACTTGCTGGTCGTTGAGTGAAGGTTTGTCTTGGTGTTGAGATGGAGTTCTCTCAGAGATTTTCGCTGTTTGATATTATGTGGAGCTGGGAGGTCTCTTGTGGGTCAGTGTCCTGAAGTTGGCTCTCCCACCTCAGAGGCACAGCACTGACTCCTGGCTGTAGCCCCAAGAGCCTTTCATCCACATGGCTCAGGATAAAAGGAAGAAAAAGTAGAGAGAAAGAAAGAAAGGAAGAAAGGAAGAAAGGAAGGAAGAAAGAAAGAAAGAAAGAAAGAATGGAGGGAGAGAGAGAGGGAGGAAGGAAGGAAGGTAGGAGGGAGGGAAGGAAGGAAAGAAAGAAGATAAAATAAAATAAAGTAAGATAAAATAAATAAATTTATTAAAATAAAAATAATTATTAAGAAAAAAAAATTTTTAATAGAAAACACACACACACAAATGTACAGATAGAACCCCTAAGACAAATGGTATATGCAAAGCTATACAGACAAAATCTCACACAGAAGCATACACATACACACTCACAAAAATAGGAAAAGGGGAAAAAATCATAAATCTTGCTCTCAAAGTCCACCTCCTCAATATGGGATGATTCGTTTTCTATTCATGTATTCCACAGATGCAGGGTACATCAAGTTGATTGTGGAGCTGTAATCCACTGCTTCTGAGGCTGCTGGGAGAGGTTTCCCTTTCTCTTCTTTGTTCTCACAGCTCCCAGGGCCTCAGGTTTGGATTTGGCCCCTCTTCTGCATGTAGGTCGCTGGAGGGCGCCTGTTCTTTGCTCAGACAGGACGGGGTTAAAGAAGCAGCTGCTTCGGGGACTCTGGCTCACTCAGGCCGGGACGAGGGGTAGGGAGGGGCACGGAGTGCGGGGCGGGTCTGCGGTGGCAGAGGCCGGTGTGACGTTGCATCAGCCTGAGGTGCGCAGTGCGTTCTCCCGGGTAAGTTGTCCCTGGATCCTGGGACCCTGGAAGTGGCGGGCTGCACAGGCTCCCTAGAAGGGGGGTGTGGATGGTGACCTGTGCTTGCACACAGGCTTCTTGGTGGTGGCAGCAGCAGCCTTAGTGTCTCATGCCCGTCTCTGTTGTCTGCGCTTTTAGCTGCGGCTTGCGCCTGGCTCTGGAACTCCTTTAAGCAGCGCTCTTAATCCCCTCTCCTCGCGCACCAGGAAACAATGAGGGAAGAAAAAGTCTCTTGCCTCTTCGGCAGGTCCAGACCTTTTCCCGGACTCCATCCCGGCTAGCCGTGGTACACTAACCTGTTCAGCCTGTGTTCACGCCACCAACCCCAGTCCTCTCCCTGCTCTCTGACAGAAGCCCAAGCCTCAGCTACCAGCCCCGCCCACCCTGGTGGGTGAGCAGACAAGCCTCTCAGGATGGTGAGTGCTGGTCGGCACCAATCCTCTGTGCGGGAATCTTTCTGCTTTGCCCTCCACACCCCTGTGGCTGCGCTCTCCTCCGCGGCCCCAAAGCTCTTCCCCTCTGCCACCCAAAGTCTCTGCCTGTGAAAGGCCTTCCTAGTGTGTGGAAACCTTTCATCCTTCATAGCTCCCTCCCACTGGTGCAGGTCCCGTCCCTATTCTTTTGTCTCTGTTTATTCTTTTTACTTTTGCCCCACCCAGGTACGTGGGGAATTTCTTGCCTTTCGGGAGGTCTGAGGTCCTCTGCCAGCGTTCAGTTGGTGTTCTGGTTGTTCCATGTGTAGATGTATTTCTGGTGTATCTGTGGGGAGGAAGGTGATCTTTGCATCTTACTCCTCCGCCATCTTCCCCTCATCCTCCAATCTTCATTCTTGAACTTCTTTTCTGAAAATTCTACTGAGTACCATTTTTTTCCTCTTTTTTCCAACTTGGAAAACTCTATTTGCCTCACAGAGGGTAAATGACATCTAAAATTGTGGTCAGTACCTGTTATGAGTCACACGATGCTCACTGATTTTTGGAAATCACACATGAGATCAGCCAGCTTGATTCCATTCCCACTGTATTTGTTTGAGATTGAGCTCTTCTATCAGAGCTTGGATGGTGGTATATGTGTTCTTTTGAGAGGTATAAGTATTTTCGAAAGAGGTTGTTTTTACTGTTGCAAGGCATGTTTGTGTGTGGGGGGGTGGCAGTGTCCCTAAGTTTATGTTTGATTCTGTCGGTCCACATAACAAGGAGGGCAGCTCTGTATGCCTTTGTAGCCATGAGATGTTTGAGAGCTTAGATAACAGAGGTGACTGTCCTGCAAGCACAGTCCTTTAATTTAGGTCTTTACATAACACTGTTAAGGGAGCAGGAAGAAAAAATCATTTCCCCTGCCACACAAACACACAAACTAAATACAAATGCATGAAACTTTCAACAAAGCAAACAGAAACAGAAAAATATACAAGTAAGTTTCATGAAAAGTGGATATCCACTCAGTGCAACAAATGTTTTTGAAATTTTTCCAGTTATTTTTTGTCACTATAATGCTGCAAAACAAAAAACAACCAAACTTTAGTACTGTATAATAATGCATATTTATTTTCCTCTTGAGTCAATGGGACAGCTGGGTGATTTTGTCTGGGTGTGCCCATGCACCTGTAGTCAGTTGGCAGTTCAATTTTGCTCCATGTGGTCTCTTATCCTCCAGGAGGTTAGTCTGGGCTTATTCTTATAGTTGAAGCAGGGGTCTAAGAGATAATGGAAGTGTGCATGTTCTCTTGAGACCTACACTTGGAACCCACACAATGTAATTTTTGGCATATTCTATTGGCTACAGCAAATCACATCACAAAGCAAGTTCAGATTCAAGGGTTGGGTAAATAAACTCTGTCTCTTGATGGGAGTTTGTGCAAGGGCATATTGAAAAGGGCATGCATCAGGAAGGGGTAGAGAATGGATGCCCATTTTTAGCAATCAATATGCACAGGGATTTTGAAAAATAAAAGTCCCCACCTGTTGATAACACTGGTGAATCCAGGCTCTTCTTAATTAATAGGCCATTTGGCTATAAGATTTCCACAGTTTTTCAATTCATGTTTCAGAAAGCTGAAGTCTACTCAATGAATTGTGTTCATGGTATATATTTGTAGTCCTACAAAAAATAAGAGGAGGTAATGTTCTAATTTACCAAACATAACTTTGTGCTTGGTTAAAAACAGTGATGATGTGTGAAGTTAAAATGGTTTTAGCTCTTTCTCTCTAACATTGAGAATGTGCACAATAATAGAATTAAATAATAGGAAAGGATCTGAGATTCCAAATTGCCCAATTTCATCAATGAAAACACTGCACTAGGACCCAGAGGTATGTGACCATATCCATGACTTTATTTTTCAAAAATTTGACATCCAAAAGCATAAAATAAAAGCTCCTAAAACTATAAGAAAAAAGAGATTTAAAACAAGATTATGGTGATATACTTACAAGTAAAGTAAAACTACAAGTGAGCAAAGGCATAAAAGGTCTGAAGATTATAGTCAAAAGCTCAATTGTTTTTGTCAATTATCTCTAAGCTTTCTTTGTGTCCTACTTCATTATTTTCTGTTTTTTATCTTTATTATTTCCTTCCTTTTTCTTTATATTTACTCTAGCTTTCTTTGTCCAGCTTCTTTAACAGAATTTTTAGCTCATTAATTCCCAGTCTTTCTTGTTTTCTGCAAATATGCATCTAAGGATATAAATTTTCTTCACATTTTTTTAATATGTCCCATCACTTTGTGCCAGGTTTTGGATGATTTTTCTCACATCTATATTCTGATTCACTCAGTGTTTGTTCAGCTATGTCTAGTTTACTCTATAACCATTTCATCTTCTAGTATTTTAGTTTTAAACTTTAGAATTTCTTTTTGGCCTTTTAAAGTAATATCCTAAAAAAATGACATAATGGGTAGTCTCAGCTAGTGTATGTAATTCTTGAATTGAGTTTGGAAACTGTGATCCTGGTTTGGCTTTCTGATGAGAACTTCTTAATATAGTGAATAGCCAAATCTAGAATTAGAGTCAGCCTAGGCCAGAAGGATACTGAACTGCACCCTTGGATTTAAAAGCTGTTTGAAGTTTTTGGGCTGTAGTGCGAGCCTCTGTTGTGATTAGCTATGAAACTAGGTCTCACAACTTAGAAGTCTCTTGCTGTTATTATTAACTTTTAAATGTTTTATTCTAGGTTTTATTTTTTTAAATAATAATATTTTAGAAGTTGTACATTCTCTTTCTTCTCACGTAGTGGTTTCTACTGAGCTAGACAGTATAGATGTAGACCCATAAACCTTAAAATCTGATGAGATCAGTCTCACAGCTATTATAAACCACTGTTCCATGGAATTTCACCATTCACCTGTTGATAACCCACCATGCCCCCATAAGAATGGAGAAATAATTACTTTCATGATAATTATTTGTGGGCTACAAGATATAGGATAAGGACAGAATGAAAGGTGAAACTTATAGCAACTAGAATGTCTATTGTGGAGTGGGCAAAATGTCCTGTTCTTACTTTATAAATTCTATTAGTTCCTATGTCTTTAAACATTTAAAAACATATTTATTTTAAAGACCCTTTAAGATTTAGTTTTATGTGCTCTAGTTCTTCCCTGGTGAATTCTCCATTTGTTCCATTTGCTGATTATCTCTAGTGATGGTGTGTTTCCTTTGTGTGCTTTATTATTTTTATGAATGAGCTCATTTCTGGTGAAGAATATTTTGCTCAAGACCTCTCTGATTGACCTAATTTGCACAGGCATTCCTAAGGTGGTTCCACTATGGTTTCTGCTGTAGTTCTGTTGCATTTACTGACTTCAAGTTAGTTTGTATATTAGTGTTTATACTTAGATTTTATGTACCATTTAGCTTTGCATATATGTGCAACATGGCTAAGGGCTTCAAAACTCTCTCTGGCAACTCCCCCACCTCCCACAGCCTGGACCATAACCATAGGTAGTGGCTGAGTTTTGTTGGACTCTGTTTAAGGATGGTGTGTCTTTCCTGGCTCCTGGTTATATAACTAAACCCTAAAGCATCTTTTTGGCCTGCACGTTTTCAAAGGCCACATGGTTTCACTTTTGCTCAGCCCCGTGGCTTTGGATATGAATTTTCTTCTCATTTATGGCACTGAATTTTTCACTCTCCTGTTTTTAGGCTCATATATGTTTTTATTTTTTAAAACATATTTTAGATATCTGGAGTAAGATGGGGTTTTGGTATCAAATCCTTGTGCTAATTGCATAGAAATTCTATTGATGGAATATTTACAGAGAATGTTATTGGTCAAAACTATAATATATAAGTAGTATTAATAGTGGTGGAGATAAAGTGGGTAAAGGGCTAGGGAATTGGGGGTTTATTTTAGAGGGCCATCATAGACAACACTTCTGAAAAGGTAATATTTGAACAGAGGCCTGAGTCAAGGGAGTGAGATATGCAAAGATCTCAGGGAAGGGCGTTCTAAGCCAGAAGATAGCACATGCAAAGAGCCTGGGTCCAAACAAGCTTGCTGTGCTTGGGAAGCAGCAAGATATTCTAGTGTCCCACAGCAGCATGAGCAAGCTGGACAGTGCTAGGAGATGAAGTCATAAAGATGGAAGATCATGTAGAAACTTGTGAGCCATGATTGTTTGGGAATTTGGATTTTATTCTTGTATGATGGGAAGTCACTTAAAGGTTTTTAGGAGGGAAGACGTATGATTCTATTTATTTTTGTAAAGGACATTTTTGATGTTATTTGGTGAAGAGATTGTAAGGGCACAAATTGGAGATACAGAGATTCATTGGGAGACTATCTTTGTCCTACACGTAAGTGGTGATGGCAGCTGAGATCAGGATGATAACAGCAGAGATGTTAAAAAAAAAAGTGGTCAGATTTGGGATGCAGTCTGAAGGGATAGTTGACTGGACATGAGGGGTATAAAGAAAAGAGTAATCTAGGATGACTTTTTGATATTTTCCCTGAGCAACTGGGTGACTGGTAATGCCATTTGCTGAACTTTGCAAGGGTAAAGGATGTAGAGTTTAGTGTGTGGCATGATATACTTGAGATATCTATTAGACATCCAAGTAGAGATGTTCAGTAGACAGTTCCATACACAAGTCTGACACTCAGGAGAGAGGCTGGGGCTAGAGATCTATGTTTAGAACCCATCAGCATATAACTAGTTTTTAAATCCATGGACTGCATGAGATCACTTAACAAGAAAATATTAAATAAGGCATTCTTAATATGGGATCCATGGATCCCTAAGGGGTCTGTGGATAGAATTCAGGGGGTCTGAGAACCTGGGTAAAAAAATACAACTTTATTTTCATTAACTTCTGAAATTAGCATTTCCTTTCTTTATAAATGTAGCCTATAAACCATAGCAATATTTGCAGTACGTGTGACTTTGTCACCAATAGAAATCAGAGACCTTTTTATAGCATATTATGGCAGTTGTAGATATCCTAAAGTATAGCTTCCCTGGAAACTCATCATTACTACTTTGAGATTGCAATGGTTATGGAACCTTCCACTTGATCTCATAATTTAATGCATTAAAAAGAATGTCACATATCATAAAATAGTTTTTAAGGTATTTTGACAACTGTATTTTGATGTGAATTTTCCCATTATAATTCTATAAATTTTATTTTATGCCTTTAAAAACATCATCCTAAGAAAAGGTCCAGAGTTTTTACCAAGCTGTTAAAGGGGTCCATGGCACACAGGAGTTTAAGGATCTCTGGAGATCTCCAAGTTAGTGGTTAAACATCTAAGGAGGAAACAGCAAAGGACACTCAAATGATTGAGTTTACATGGAGCCAGCTGGATTATATTTTGTTGTCATTAGGCAGAATAAGTACTCAACTAGAAACTAACTTTAGTTATAGATGAAAAAAATTTAAATTTACATTTTTGCATACCATAGGTTATTGCCCATGAACTATTGGAGCATACTATAACAGGATACTTTGATGCTAAAGGAAAAAATATTTCAAGGAGACAGAGGTCAGCTGTATCAAATGCTGATGAAATGGACACTTGTATTTGACTAGATGGGAGGTAAGTTGCTCTTAACTGAATAAGAGCAATTTAAGTAGATTTTTGGAGACCAAAATCTGGTTTGAATGGATAAAGAAGAAAATGGGAGATGAGGAAATAAAGAAAGCAAGTAAAGGTGTCTTTTTGGGGATAGTTTTGCTATAAAGGGGGACAGAGACATTTCGAGAGATTGAAAGGGTATGTGGAGTCAAGCGAAATTAAAAAAATTTTTTTTAAAGATTGGTGGTATTACATCAGACTGATGGGAATGATGATGAAAATGATGAGACAGGAGAGAGATGTATCACTGAAGAAGAGATAGGGGATGGAATCTGGTGGAGGTCTTGGTTTTAGATTGAAGCAGGAGCAGTTCATCAATTATGACAGGAAATCAGTCAGTACCATTAGTTAGGTTTGTTATGGTTTTCTGATTGTGTATATCTTTTCAATGAAATGAGAGATGATGTCATCAACTGAGAGTGACAGGTGTGGAAAGGTTTTGAATGTTTAAGGAGAGCAGGTGTGGTTTTTGAGATTAGAAGAAATGTAGTGGAACTGTTGAGCAGTACCAAAAGCCCACTGAAGATCTGTGAGTATAAATTTCAAGTGAGGTAAGTGTGCACACTTGTGAAGTTTCCTTCAAAGGTAGCCATGGACTAGGCAGAGGTGAGTTTGGGGTTTGATTTTTCCAGGGACTACAGGGGGAAATAGAGAATAGGAAATTGTTTTAGTCAGTTCAGGCTGCTATCACAGAGTACAATAGACTGAATGACTTATAAACAACAGAAATTTATTTCTCACGTTTCTGGAGGCTGGAAGTCTGAGGCCAGGGTACCAACATAGTTGGGTCTGGTAAGGCCTCTCTTCTGGGTTGTAAGTCTGACTTCTTGTTGTATCTTCACATAGTAGGAAGAGAGCTATTCTGGGTTCTCTTTCACAAGGGCACTAATCCTGGTCAGGAGGACTCCACCCTCATGACTAAATCACCTTCCAAAGGCCCCCACCTCTTAATATCATGACACTGGTGGTTAAGATTTCAATATGTGAATTTTAGCAGAAGACAAACATTCAGTCCATAACAGACATTGAGGGAATTGAGTCTATAAGGGAGTAATTATGATGATGTCATGGGCTTTAATTTGGGTAGTAAGAGAATTGGAAACATGAAGAGGGTGATAGACTGTAACCTAATGATAGCGTCAATGGATTGAAGAATTAATGGAATGGAAATATTACATGTAAGGAGATAGAAAGATAAGAAGTAGTTATCATTCTGGAGTATCATTCTAGAGATCTTTGTTTTGGAGGCAAAGCAAATATTGGTTGTGACAAGTTCTATGAAGTCATAGATGTCATAATGAAAGGTCTGGGTGACTGAGGTAGAGAAAAACATTACTGGAAGTGAGAAGATCATGACACAGAGATGCAGGGCAGAATGAATCACCTACATGGATGGTGAAGCCCCTGAGAATAATGAAATGATAGTGGTGGAGGGAAAGAGGGTGTGAAAAGTTGTAAAATCTATAAGGAACGAGCAGAGATGACTGGGAGGGTGATTGGTGACTGATAATGAAGAAGGACTGTAGATGGAAAACTGTTGGCAGAGTCACTGGGTGTTTTGAGGGGGGAGGGAAAGTGTTTAGAGACAACAACCTGAGAAGTAAGAAATGTCACAACAAGGTCAAACTGTAAAGAGGAGGAAAAGCAAGTTCATAAAGATAAAAGCTGATATTAATTAGAATGAAACCAAAAACGGAGCAGGAAGGATAAATAAAATGAAAAATAGATTCCTACTATGTAACTTCTGAAATAAATCAACCAATGGCAAACATAATTAAGGAAAAAAAATTTTAAGTACAAAAATAAAGATGAGAAACCAAATATAGTCATGGATATAGAGTAGAGTAAGAGAATAAGAAAATATTATGTGTAACTCTCTGGAAATATTTTTTAAAAATCTAGTGGAAATGCATGATGCCTTAGCAAAATATCAACTAAAATTGACCAGAAAGCAAGTAGAAAACTTGAATTGATTAATTGCCATATAAGTGTGTGTAAGATTATGATATACCATTAAAAAAGGCAAGAGGTTCAAGCAATTTTACATCAGATTTATATATCCCTTAAAGAAGAGTAGATTTCTTAATTGTTTAAATCATTCCAATTATAGAAAAAGCAGGAAAGTTCAGATTCATTTTGTAAAGTTAGCAACATCTTAATACCAAAAATTGATAAAGATAGTTTGAGAAAAGAGAACAATGGGCAACTTACACTTAGAATAAACTTGAACAAATTCTAAGTAAAATATTAGTGGGAGTGGTATTTTTAATGTGTAAGACTCATAATGTAACTACAGGAAATGACTTACTCTTTCCCCACTGTGGTGCTAGGATTTATCCTGCCTCGAGAAATGTCCAGCATGTCCCATGATTTTTTAAAAAATTAATTAATTAATTGATTTTTAAATTAATTAATTTTTGGGGCTGTGTTGGGTCTCCATTGCTGTGTACGGGCTTTCTCTAGCTGCGGTGAGTAGGGGCTACTCTTTGTTGTGGTGTGCTGGCTTCTCATTGTGGTGGCTTCTCTTGTTGCAGAGCACGGGCTCTAGGTGCGTGGGCTGCGCCAGTTGTGGCATGCAGGTTCAGTAGTTGTGGTTCACGGGCTCTGGAGCACAGGCTCAGTAGTTGTGGCACATGGGCTTAGTTGCTCTGTGGCATGTAGGATCTTCCTGAACCAGGGCTCAAACCTGTGTCCCCTGCATTGGCAGGCAGATTCTTAACCACTGTGCCATCAGGGAAGTCCATGTCCCATGATTTTATAGCTATTTTCACATAATAAAAACTCCTTATGCCACTTTTGACTCTAAGAATAGTCTAATTTCTATAGTTAGAAGTTTCAGACTTGTATAATAGTAAAACCTCTAAACCCTATTTGAAGTGAAGACTACTCTTCTTCTCAAGCTTGGGCTACTCCAGACATCTATGAGGGAGGGCAGTGGTAGGGCAGACACACAGCCGACTTTCCTTCCTCTGGTGCCCTTCTTCCCTTCAACCACCTCTGCTCTGTGGTCATAGGGCACTTCTTTCAGGTTCTTGCTCCCTGCATTTTTCAGGTGTAAGTCAAGGTTAAGGGCACACATACCAAGCAATATAGGAATGTATTTCTCTTACAGAAATACATTATTAATGTGTACTCTAATAAAAAAAATATACAACAATAGAGGTAATTGTTAGGGATCTTGTAGTTATTTGTACCATAATTTCCATTAAGGCAAGAACTTTGGTTGCATTTTATATCACTGAGTGAAGGATACAAAATAATGTGTGATACTATTATAATCGTCAGAGAACATCTAGTGAACATGCACCTATGTTCAGAACAGAAAACAATGTTACTCTATGGTAAACCAGATGAATTTAATCCCTGAGACACTAGTTCATGCTAGGCAATTAGCAAAAAGAGTGGATAGAACATATAGTAGAAGCTAAGATTCATGCATAGTGCAGAATTATTCAATAGCTAGCAGAGTTGGTGAAGATACATGGAGAGCCATGGCAGTTGGGGGAAGCCATTAAGCAGGTAAGGCTTTTATTTTCGATGGTGTGTGTGACTGACTAAGATACAAAGTGTTTTATATCCATCATATCAAGTATACATTAATGTTTGTATTCATAGTATTTGCTTTGGTTTGGGCTTACAGATGGGCAATGAAAGTCTTCTCTTAAAATGTAGCACATGTAAAAACCATGCAGTTTGATTGAAATGTTGTAGTGCAATATAAAACAGTACTCAGGTTGCCAGTAGATGGAACCATAGATTTTAGAAATTCAGATTGAGATTTCCTTCTTAGTAAACAATGATAATATGACAGCTTTAAGAAAGCATAACTTAAAAAAAAAAAAAAAACACTTTCCTGGACCCATATCAGTCGACTAAAGAGCAGCAACAAAAGTAAATTTGTAAAAAGGCAATTCAACTTTTGAAGTTATCTCTTTAAAGGTAAGTCTTGGGAAAAAACATTAAAAATTTTTGTACCTATAATGTAATGCAAATGTTAAGGTCTAGAAAATAACTCTTTATGTATCTGTCAAATAATATATGTGATTCAGGTAGTGAAGTTGGAAGGTAGTATTTAGCAATTTAAGTGCAACATTATTATGGGTCACATCACTTATTTTAAAAATTTTAAGTCCTTCTTTGCTTGACTGAAGAGTAGGCCAATGACTTATGTGTCTGGTATAGTTTTCATGCTTAATTTTGTATTATCTCAAGTCTTACATGATCAATACAGTTTAAAAGAAGTGAGTTATAGAAGAGACTGTTATGTCAAACAATCTGATTTCAATGGAGATTGTGTCTTTTAGTGTCTGAGGTTTTGAAAGATGATGTGTGGAGAGGGGCTGGTTGCCTCCAAGTCCAGTCCATAAATATCTGGTCAAGATGTGGGAGAGCTGAATAAATGTGATATTGCTGACCAAGTGTTTCTAACTGCAACATTGTCAATTGAGTCACATATTTCCCAACTGGCCTCTGGAGTATCCTTACTTATTTAAACTCATGACTTTTTACCAGCTTTGTGTTATTCATCCTCCCTCTGCCACCCCATTACCTGAATATGATTCCTAGTCTTGTGACCTTCAAAGGCAGGTGGAGACATGTCATCTCTTACATTCTCTTTGCCCAAATTGGTGATATGAAAAGTCACCTGGAACCTGGCTCTTTTGGTTTCAAGGGAGACCACATCCTTGAAAAATAACTGAGTTAGTAATAACAGTAAGAAGGGTAAATGTTTAGAAGGCAACTGTGTTTAGACAAGAAAATTAAAAGCTTTTTCCTACTTTCTTCTGCACTGTGATCTCTACATTCTTTCTCTAATTTTATCCCTATAAAGCACAGCTGATTTTCATTCATGGTACCTATGTTCTAGAAGACTCTCTATGAACTCTGAATTAGCAAATACTGAACCATTACTCTGGGGAGGAATATAGGGTTAGGTTCCTGTGACCTCCTGGTCATATTTTCAGCAACTCATCATTACATAACCTTGTTTTATGTGCATTTTTATTTAAAGACATTTGTTTAATACACAGAATTGATCCATTAACATTGATCTCATGGCTGACAGCACTAAACTCATGCTGGAATGAGGTTTAACTGACACATGTATTTTCTCCAGAAGGCACATCACAGCCTTCTTGCGATTAGGAATACAAGACAACACTTCAGCGCTATGCTTGGGGGGCATCTTAAACGGAAATCTCCAACAGGAAGCACAAAACTGTGAAAAACATGGCACACTAAATAAACTGAGAAAAGAACACTTGTTTACAGTATTTGAGCTGAAACAAGAAGGTTGATTTTTTTTTACTTTAGCTGGGAATATATGGGTTGGATAACTCAAATATTTTGCTGTTCTGCACATCTTAGCACATGACTGTGAAAATGCTGTGAGTATTGATTTGGGGGTTACAAATAAATTCCAGTGAGTAGGTGAATTTGCAAATATGGAATCTGTGAATAATGATGATCAACTGTACCCTTATTGTTGGTAAATTGCTGCTAAACATCTCAGTATTCTTGCCTCTAAATTGTCACAGTGAGTTTTTGGTTTTATATAACTATAATGGCAACTCTCTGTCCCACTCACCTGTAAAACAAATGAGGCATTTGGGACATTGATAGATTAGAAATAGGTTTTACAGCATGTCCATGACAAAGCCAGGACTAGAACCCAGATCTCATGATGTGTGGTCCAGTGATTGTTCAGTCAGGTCACATGACTTCGAACGCTTCCAGTATGTGGGAGTTTCCTTTCTTCTCTATCAAGGGGGTGTCCTGCGCCTGATTTTCATTGTCTGGGTGCTCTGGTAGAAGAAAAGGGAAGTAGCAATTTGAGGAGCATCCATAAAACCCCCATTCACCTTCTGACTTCAGTGTATGAATCCCTTTGTAGATTAAAATGTAGATTGTGCCCATTAAAAATTCAAATGAGTATGATGTTGAGCAAAATTAAGAACATGAGAATTAATGAATATATCATATGAGTTAGCTCTGGGGTAATTAAATTGAGGCCAGGTGAAGCTGATTGAGAGGTGGCCCTTATTAAGACAGGCAGTGGGGAAACTCTTCAAGAGACTAACAACCTGGAAGAGAGCATGGCAACTCCTACACAGTCTTCTTCCCTGGCTGTTAACTCAATGAGACAAAAGTGGAAGCCACTAGAAAAACTCTTATCAAAGCTCAGGAATTCTTAACATCTACTTGAAGAAATAACCCCCTCTGGGATTTCCTTTCCAGTTTGGCAGCATCTACAAGCATAATAGTTCTATTTGATTCTTATCCTTTTCTCTTTTTGTGAGGATCTCCCTCTTCTGCCCCTGGCTATGGGCTTCTTGGTTTGGGATGTAAACCCTGTTTTATCTTGTTTGGATATTGGTAACCTCACTGCTTGGAATTTCTTTTCTACTTTTTGGATAAAAGCTCACCTCTTATATGGAAGCAACTTTTTATAATTAGAATGTTATTATTTCTCTAAATTTTCTCAAAAGCCAGTCTCCTACTGAGATTATTCAAGATGTGTGTGTGTGTGTGTGTGTGTGTCATACATTTAAAACATGCTTCCTAAATTTCTCTAAAAGGAAGTACTGAACATTATCAGTAAATATGCTGTGCTGTGCCCCAATGGCTATTGGTTTACCTGGAACAGTCCTGGTTTATGCCTATTGTCCCAACATAATTATTCATAACACTTCTTCTCACTTATGGATGACAAATTATATGGTTATGCTATAGATAATACCAATGTAAGAAATAAAACAAGGAAGTACAAATAAAGTTGGCATTTCCAAACCCTCCTAGATCAGGTTTACACGCAATATCAATTAGTGTTTAATTGGCTGTAGTTTGTGTCATCCTAAATTATAAAAATTATCTTTGTTTCCTTTAGAACTTCTTTGATTTCTAAGACTAATTGTGTTATAAGACTACTAGACCTTTTAGCACTTGGTGACTTATTCTATGCTTTAAATATATATTTTTAACTTCAAAAGTAGCATAAGTTTATTGCAGAAATTTTAGAAAATGTAAACAAGCTAAAAGGAGAAAATAAAAACCACCTATCATCTTTTCACTTGAATAATCACTGTTAACATTTATATTATATCTTCCATGTTCTTTTCATCTAGAAATCATATGTCAGACATATTGTATCACATAACCATATGTATCATAATTAGAAAAACAGAATTTTCGGGGTCTGCTGATTTTTAACTTGCTTTTCCACTAACAATATATTATGATTGTTTTTCCATGTTATTAAATATTCTCCTACAAGAGGAAATTGAACAGAGTGTTGAACAGTATTCATTTGAATTTACCATTATTTACTTACCTAAGTGAAATCTTAGACTTTTTGAGATCCTTCCTAAAAGAAGGTAGAACAATGGGGCAAGAGCTTAAATTAACATTGGCTGGACTTTAGATGGTCATAAGAAAGAGCTTTCATGCTGGGATTACACTGGGGGACAGTCCTAGATGGTTGCATTGTTTACTTGCCTGAAGGTAAGGGGCCTAATGAAATGACTTCTTGAGATTCATTTCCCTCCCTCATTTGTTATTTCTGTGATGGTTTAATACTTATAGGCAGGAAACTGATGTCCGATTATTTTTATTTAAGATCAGCTCTATTATTATGCTTCTTAATATCAGCAGTACATGTTTTGTGCATCCTTAATGATTTAGTACAAATTTAATTAAATGCTCCCTTTATTAACTATATATCTCAAATTGTGAAATTGTTGGCATTCACTAAGTGATAGGTTACACAAATATCAGAATTAATTATTTTAGGCAATGAAAAGATTGCTTCATTTTCATCATTTTTATTTGGCTTCTAGTTATTTTACTATAGTTTATTATTTTAACATTATTAAAATAATACAAAAATAGTGAACTTAAAAATTCACTATAAATAGAAAATAATACACCCTGTATATTCAAATCCAGGTTCAACAACTATCAACTTTCCCATGGTCCTTGTTTCATCTAGCCTCTTTTCTGTCATGAATATTTGATGCTATTGAGGCATATTTACAGATAATAAAATGCACAAATCTTAGTGTATGACTTGATGAATTTTGACAAATGGAGCCACCACTGCAATCAAGGTTTAGGACATTTCCATAACCCCAGAAAGTTCCCTGGTGCTCCTTCTCAGTTAACTTCTACCTGTCCCTCCCCCCTAAGCCCCCGACCCCCAACCCACACGAAACAGGCAACCACTATTCTGAACTATCACTGTGGATAAACTATGTCTGTTTTTAAACTTCACATAAATAGAATCATATATGTAGTGTGTGGTCTTTGTGTCTTGCTTCTTTTTGCTTAGCATAAGTGGTTTTTTTTGTTTGCTTTTTTTTTGGTTTAGATTTATTCATGTTGTTGGGTGTATCAATAGTCTGTTTATTTTTTATTGCTGAGTAACATTCCGTTGTGTGGATATATCACAGTTTTTGGCCCATTCCTCAGCTAATGGCTATTTGAGCTGTTTTCAGTATGGGGCTATTTTATAATACGCTGCTCTGAACAATCCTGTACAGATTGTTTTGTGGACTTAAGCTTTATCTCTCCTGGGTGTCATCTCCTTTGTTGGCACTATTTTTTTCTTATATAATTTCTTTCATTTTTGCTTAAAGAGATGCTAAGGAGTGGGTGGAGGACAAATTTTTGGCAAGTAGGCATTTACCAAAACAACTTACTTGAGTTACTTTTTATATCAGAAAGCATTTTGTATTGAGATGATAGATTATTCTAATAATATTCTATGATCAAAACTTAGGATTTTGTGTCAGCAAATTACTTTTGGAGGTTTATGAATGAAATGCCCCCTGTGAACATCTTCTTAGCTGAAATGGCTTTAAGAGAATTACCAGACAGCTCAAGCGTTAAACATTCATTAAAGGAATTCATTAAAGGATGGGAAATTCGTTAAAGGATGGGAAAATTCATTAAAGGATGAGAAATTCATTAAAGGATGGGAAACTCTATATAAGTACACAGAGTCTCTATTTGTGGATCACTATTCAAAGCACCAACAAAGTTTAGTGTCAATTTATGTACAGAAATCGGTCTTTCTCAAGTTTTTCTTATCCATGATTTTTCTTTTAGCTTAGTGAACTTTCAAATAAATAGCTATCTTAAATATTTGAAAAATGGTCTCTATTTTGTTTTATTTATTTATTTTTAATCAGGAAGTAACTTAGTTGGTCCTTGTTTCCTTGTTCTTCTTTCATGAAGTCTTCTTTCTCCATACACCACTCTCAAAGTTTTCCTCTTTCCATCTTTTTCCAGGGGCCTTTGTAAAAATTTGATGTTAATTAGGAAGTTTAAACATATGTCTCTCTGAGAAATATTTTTATTTCATCAGGGGTCAACATATTTAGTCAAAGGAACCCCAGGGATGAAAACTTCAGGGTGATGAAGATGATCTGTTTAGCAAGTGTCCAGTAAACACTTAATTAATTTCAGTTAGTGTGTGGGAGTGTCACTGTCTGGTTCTGCTTTTTAAATTAGACCAAGTTGATGACAATTGTGACCACAGGCCACAGGCAGCCCTGCAGGCAGCCTTGCAACAGAGACCCAAATGTTAATCACTATTCTCTTTTTCATCATTACTTATGTACGTATATTAAAAATATGAATATGGGTGGAGGTCATCTTGTGGATATTAACAATAAATAATAAAAGATAAACACATAATATCATTTAAGAAAGTGATACTGTGAAGAAAACTAAATCAAGGAAAGGGGACAAAAAGTTTGAGATGAGGAGTCAGGGATCTCTTTGGGAAGGTGGCACTGAGCCTCTGCTGAATGCAGTGAGGGAGCAGGCTTGTAGAAGTGAGTAGCATACTCTTCTGAAGTGTGAATGCACAGTGTGCAGAGGGAGCACACCCAAGTGAAATGTAGGAATTAATATGAATTTCTGGTATAAGAATGAATGAAAACAAAGGCTCTGAGACGAAAACAAGTTTTCAGAATTTCTGGGTTTTTAAAAATTACTTCTAGAATACATTCCTGTATTTATATGCCAATACCTGTAGCTACAGAAATATACGGTTTTGCCTGTTTGTGTTAACATAAAAGGTTTTCCTATCAATATTTTTCTGCAACTTGTTTTACTCATATATATATTGTGGATGTTACCATGTTAAGATTAATGCATAAAGATCTACCTCACTCTTTTTTAGCTACTACATGATATTTGATAGAATAAATATACTATAATTTGTGTATCCATTCCTGTATTGTAAGTTTGTATCGGTCACAATGCTTGTAATAGATAACTAATTTATAAGCTTTCCAGATTAAAATACAGGAAACAGGATTAAATTTGAATTTAAAATAAACAATTAAGTTTTTTAGTATAAGTATGGTTCAAATACTTATTATGTGTTTATATGAAATTCAAAATTAACTGGGCATTCTGCATTTCTATTTGCAAATCCAGCAACCCTACCATTGGATTGTTACCAGCTTAAACAATAAAAGGAAAAATTTTTTTGACTTAAAAAAATATTGAAGTATAGTTGATATACAATGTTTCAGATTTTCAGCAAAGTGATTTACCTATATATGTATATATATATATAATTTTTATATATTTTATATATTTTTATATAAATAATATATTATATATTATTATTACAAGATATTGAATACTGTTTCCTGTGCTGTCCAGTAGGTCGTTGCTGTTTATCTGTTTTATATATAGTAGTGTGTATCTGTTAATCCCAAATTCCTAATTTATCCCTCCCCCCCTTCCCCTTTGGTAACTATAAGTTTGTAAAAGGAAAATTTTAACTCGCGTAATTAAAAAGTGCTAAAGCAGTGCAGGTTTCAGGCCCAGTTTGATGAGAAATTCAGCTCTTTTAATTTGAAAATCTCTCAGCTGTCTCCTGTGTGTTGGCTATATTTTCAGGCTGAACTTTCTTGTGCTAGCAAGATAGTTTCAATGGTTTCAAGCCCCATATCTGGAAACCATGCCATTTAGAGGAAGAGAGGATGTCTGTGTCCTAGACTTCCCTGAGAACATCATGAGATTCACTCCACTTAGACTGGGTTGGGTCACATACCAACCTGTCAACTAAGTACTGTGACTGGAGAGATGGAATATTCTGAATGGCTTAGGTTATGGTTTGCCCTCCACACCTAGCACCATGGGCAGAATGGACTTACTCTGAATCACATGAAACCCCAAAGGAAAGGGAGAGTTAGGGATTTTGGATAGGCAACCAAGAGGTTCTCACTGTGGTCTATTCCTTTGGTTACCCAATATCTATTTGTACCCTTCTTCTCATATATATTGATATTTTCAAAGTTCTTAAAACTACATAAAATGAACTCAACCCATTCCTGAAGTAAACAACACAAAATCTGTTCCAATAACTACATCATCCTCCAAACCAGGATCTAATTGATAAGCAGAGTTCAATATCAAGCCCATATCCAGCTTTTCAGTTTGGAGACCAGTAACTCACAGTGAGACATGCGTCCTAATGCAGCCAGTATACAGTAGATAGTGATGTAGAGAGAACAGCATAGGTAAAAACTCCCGTTCAGAAAAAAGAAGGATGGGAAACAATGAAGTGGCATTGCATATATTCTCACCTGCTTTTAAGGAATAGAATGGATTCCTTTCCTGGCATTGGAGTGACTACTTTGGTTAGCCAATAAGGCAGGCCATAATCCTCTCTGAAAAGACTCTGCTGTCCCTTGTCTTCTATGGTGTCTAGTCCTGTCTTTTGGGAGGATGTCTCTAAGCCATTATTATCTCTATCCATAGCTCATATGGATTTCTGGAGGCTGTAACATTTCAGTAGCCCAGTTCTACTTGCTGCCTTTGGCTTAAGGACTAAAAATGCCCTAAGATAGAAGTGGAGACAGGAGCCAAACGCCCAGTGTGAATCTGGGAGAGTGGTGAGGCTTCTTCAATTAGGTAAAGAAGTTTAAATATAAAATGCCACAGATCACTCCCAGAGTAATTTTTATGGCAGCCCTAGGAAACTACTATAAGTTTTATACTTTTATGTAATACAATAAATAATATTTTATTAATGTGACATCTTTATTGAACATAAACATTTCTCACTGAATTCTCTGCAAATTCATTAACTCATCAAAATGTATACTTCTAAAAATTTCATTTTCAATTGATATAACTGAAAGCAACATCGATTGCTCTTAGCAAATGCAAGATTGTAAATAAGTTTTGATAATTTCTCATTTTGAGGAGGATATTTTGTTGATGCAATGGTCACTGAACCTGTTAAGAGTATTTTAATGCTGTGAAAACATTGGGATAACTTCTGGTAAATTACCTCAAAGTATAAATTTTTGTGCACCTATTAACTAATGATTCTGAAGGAACATTTTTTTCTAAGTAGGTTTAACTCCTTGTACAAATCAGTTTTGTGTAACTCTGAATTTAGTTTTAAATGTAAATTTATACAATGGCATTTTAATGTTTCCTCTGTTATTTCCTGGACTTGTGGAGGCTGAGCAAGAAACTGAAAGTGGTTTCATGATTTGTACATAATTCAAGATGACTTCTTAAGCACTGTATCATTGTATATTCAATTTCAAGAAAAAATTATTTAAAAAATTGTCTTCATGTTTAAAAATTTGTTGTCTGAAGCTTTGTATGAAAATTGTGCTTTTTTCTCCATTAAATGTGACAATCTTTACATTTAATTTCTATTTTTAAGCCTGTGGATATTTGTTTTAAAAGATTGCTGAAATTTTCAGCACGTGCTGCATCCTCGTGTGTGTGCATAGCTGTCCGGACTATTTCCTCTGCTCACAAGCACACTCCAATGTTCCATCAGATTTCACATACAAAACACAAGTTCAAAGAAACAAAAATTATGAATTTCATTAGGGTGATAGCAGAGCATTAACTAAGTGCAGGGCCCTTCCGCAGGTGGGACCCTGTGTGACCGGGTCCTTAAAGCTGGCCCTCGGGGAGGCTTCAGACACACTCCATTTGCCATCTTGGCTCTCTTAAGGAAAGCCACCCTCGCACTGCCTTTGCATTTGAATTGACTGATCCTAGTCTGTATTTTACAACTGGACACAAGCCAGGCTCAACGGCAGGAAGGAATAATCTAGTACAGTGTTTCCTTGATTCTATGGCTAGGGCCAAACGGATTTTTAAATCTCTTATTAAGAATCAGAAGTCTCCTTACATAGCTGCCTTTTCTAACTTGGAATGTGAAGTTTACGTTATTCAGGAAATGCTGATGAATGTGCATAAATAAAGCTCACCCTTTATTTCTAATCATCCGGTCTTTGAAAATATAAACCATCTTCAACTTCCCAATTATACCTCCTGAATCAGTTTCTGTATGATCTATGTCATTTTTTGATGACTTTTTTTTTTTTTTCGGTACGTGGGCCTCTCATTTTTGTGGCCTCTCCCGTTGCGGAGCACAGGCTCCGGACGCGCAGGCTCAGCGGCCATGGCTCACGGGCCCAGCCGCTCCGTGGCATGTGGGATCTTCCCGGACCGGGGCACGAACCCGTGTCCCCTGCATCGGCAGGCGGACTCTCAACCACTGCGCCACCAGGGAAGCCCTTGGTGACTTTTTTTTTTTTGTCATTTTCTGCATCTGTATATCTTGTGTTTAGGCGTCTGGAGGCGATATTTTATTTGGGTATCTGAATGTATCAACAAGCTCATTAACAATGGTTGAAATTCTTAAGTTCAGAGATTCAGATCTAGATACTTACCTGAAAACTTACCTCGTACAGTTTGGCCTCATTTTGGAAGATAAGTTTTATAACACTTCTTCTTTCTAGATAGGAAACAATGATGAGAACATCTTGTTAGGTATTTTCTTAACATTATAGGTTTTTTTAGTGATGAAAGACTATAAGGATATGCAATCTATATTATTTAATCTTCAAAACTCTTAACATTACATGCTGTAGTACAATATTACAATTACTAGTTATAAAATGTAACCACATAATATCTACATTATAACTGGAGGACTAAATATCAACAAGTTAACAAATTACCCAGATATTCTTTATGCATAATCATAGATCTTTGAGTGTCTAATTATGCCTTTTGTTTGATTTGAGATGGTTGTATGTAGAAATATTTGGTAAGCTTGACTTTCTGCCAAACCAAAGAGGTTCAAACTTACTTGAGATATATAAGTGACTTTTGTTTACTAAGTGTCTGTTATTAAGGCAGAACCCACTGCTTAATCATAGGTTTAGGACAGGAATATAAACAGAAACATAACTCATGCATGTGCCCATTCTTTCTCCCAGCTCTGGACATTAGTCAAACTTTAGTTTAGCATTATCAAAAATACAGAGCACACTGTCCTGAAAAACCCACTTAAAACAGGGCTTATATTGGTTTAAGCTTTATTTATTATCTTTTAAGAAACTTTTGATATAGTTACTATTATTAGTGAGAACTTGGGAAAATGGAATGAAATTTAACTTTTTTTGTGGTGAGGAAGGAGGCAAAATCTATTAGATTAACAAAATCTAATGGGGAAGGTCCACTTTTCTGTTCGATTGGTATTTTTGCACTTCTCCTTTAGAAATTATTGTTTTGGACAAAAAAACTACCCCTGTCTTTATGTGCATTTCTCATTTCTCACATGGCTCACAATTTAAAATTATTTTCTTTTAAATATTGTTTTTACATTAAAAATGATTAAACATATATTGGTCTTTGAAACTGAAGAAAGCACTGAGCCTTTCATCTCTGGGGACTTTGGTTTATATCTGTCTCAGTTTAAGTGGAAACAAGTTTGATCTTGTCCCCTGCACCTCTCCAAGGTTTTAGGGTAAGCAGTAATAATAAAGACTGAAACCACTCCAAAATATGTTAGCATTTCATTCTGCTCCATGAAGAATAGGTATAAAATACTTCATTGTGCAGCCAAGGAAGATTAGTATTTTTATTGAAAATTATTATATCATAGCCTTAATCAGAAGAAAAATGATGAACTTCTGTAGTTTCTGTTACAAGCTATTTTGGAAAATGAAATCAGAGTATTAAGTATGAAACTTTTCACAACATTGTGAAGGAGAGACTGGTGCCTGGTGATCTGAGAGATCTCTCTACTCCTCCTTGGGAGAGCAGTTCTCTATCCCTCAGGTCCCAAACCCACAGGAAGTCTTTTCTTTATCACTTATCAAATCCCACTCTAATAAGCTGCTGACTCTCATTCCCCTGGAGTTTCATATTGAAGATTCCAGTTTAAGGTCACATCCAGCCTTAGAATATTATCATTTTAATAGGATTAATAGACTGAAGCCGAAGAATGAAGCTAGGGAGTGGGAAGGTTTGGTAGACAGAAGAAGTGAGCTCCGTTGTCCTCAGGGGATCCTTTGAATCTTCTTAAAGTTCATACAGGGACTTAGTATTTTACTGTGTGGACAAAGAAGGGACCAAGGACAGCAAACAGTCATTTTCACCATCTCAACTCATTCTCCCATCTTCCTCCTCAAAGGGCACAGAGCATCCATGGGGACAGTAGCAGCTTTGTTGCTTCTTAGCTGTAGTAGCTTGCAGGATGATTTGCTGTCTTTTTCTTGGGCTCAGGTATCTGTAGCCTCCTGGTGTGTCCTTGACCTACAAGGTCCTCAGGATTGCCTGGGCACTTAGCATTGTCCAGTTTGCTCCCATTTCCTCCATGTAACTGTAGCAAGTTTCTCTCAAGGTCTCTGTAGTCAACAGGAATCTAGCTTCTTGGGGAAACTTCAGCTTCTTTGCTGAAGCCCTGAGTAGTTCCCCTGCATGAGTCAGGTACAGACTTTGAGAGTGTGGGAGACCCTGCTGGTCTCAGGGCCACTTCATGTGGGTAGTTTACAAAATTTAAAACCTAAATTTTTTCATGAACTCGATTTTATCCCTCCACCATGCAACTGGGGGAGAATACCTCATATGTGATAAAAAATGCTCAAATTTTAATGCTGGAGGTTTCTTTAAATGCCTTAATTCCAGTCCTGTTTTGTCATCTCAAAAGGAAGCTCATCTCTTTGCTGCCCCATGGTCTCCAGGTGCATTTACGTGTGCTGATAATAGATGAGAGAAATGGAAATGAGGGCAGAGGCCTCCACGGAGAAGCTGCCCTGGCCTCTGAATGACCTGATATCCTATCTAGTTAGAACATCAGGCTTCAAGACAGTGACTCTTCATTACTAGAAACTCATGAAGCTAAGAATGACATTTATTGGCAATGGGAAATAGAGCTGTCACATGGACCAGGATACTGGAGATTTATGTGGCTCCTCGCTCTATTCATTTTCCATAGGAAATCACTGCTGTACAGACTGGAAATGCTTACATTCACAGGGTGAGTTCCCTCTCTTTCTCTGTAACTGACTGACTTGGGAATTTGAAGGTTGTCTTGGGAGCAGATCATCAGAACAAGGGGAGTTAGAAGAACAAAAGATTAATAGCATTGGGGTAAAGCACAAGTATACAAGTAGTCAGATAGAATCAAATATGTTGGCTTCATTCTACATCCATTTCTCCCTGAGGAGTAAATTTACCATTGGGATTAGAAACACACCAACTTCAATGGCTAGATCTTCTCTTGGATTGTGCTTTGCTGGGCACTGACAATAAACATTCCTATCTAATTTGTCCCTATTTTGATTGACATATTCATTCATTCTTTGAATGTGTTAATGTGTCCATCTGGTTATGGTCAAGTCTGTTGGCCTGAAAACCAATCAGGTACCTTGATATAACTGAGTGCAGTCTCATGGTATACTGCTCTTATGTTTATCTCCAAAGAAGACCAGTTATTTCTAAGTTCTTAGAGACACCTTACTTTAGCACCCATGTAACAGAAAACACTTGGAAGCAAAAAATAAGGCAGATTTTTAATTTCAATAAATATTTCTTAATTACCTACCATGTTTGATGCAGTACATTAGCCATGATTTTTAGCATAATTATTTTATAGTAAGTACTTTAGCTGTTTCTAAAAAGAAAAACAAAAGCAAAAAAACAAAACCTTTATAATAATTCCTTTGATGAATTAAACTAGAATATTTCCTGGAGGGTTTCCCAAGTTTGGATTTCTTGGTCACCAGAAGATATGCTCTCAAGCATCATCTTAAATATTTCAAAAAGTAAATTTAAAATCTAAAACAGCCTGCTCACATGACTTGGGAAAGTCATTTGAATGAGATCACTTATGAGCCACTTATTGGTGTGCAATTCTATTAACTATATGGTGGCCAATTATAATCATGAAAAAAAGCCAAAATACTTTTCTAGTTATATTTTTATAGCATTTTCATCTTTAGCTCTTTTAGTAGTTAGTCAAATTGTGCTTACTAGAGAGTGATCAAAGGATATTTGAGACAAGATTTTGGTTTCCACACTCTATTGAATATAAATTTGCTGGTTTGGGTTTTAAAATCCTTTAAATAATTTGAAAATATTCCTTATGTATGTGAAAAAAGCAGTTTTCACAACAGCATGTAATAATATGACTCCAATGTTGTAGTATATCTGTGAGTATATGTATGTGTATATACCTAGTTGGGAACAGACAGAAAGCTATTAAATAAAATATAAATCAGTAATTTTATTTCCAGCTGGTGGGGAATATGAGTGAATATTTTAGTAACTACCCCTCCACCCCAAGTTTCATGTCTAAAATTTTATTTAAAAATATAACTGGAATGTTCTGTTTATGCTAGGATGGCAATAAGTTAAAAAAATACTCTAAGAGATTTATTCTTTATTCTAAAATAGCAGTGTATTCAGCTGGTCTCATTAAAAAAATTAATTTGGGGTGCTTGCTTTTTCTCCAGGGGCTTCTCTCTTTGTGACTGATTAATTTAAAGATATTAATGCAAAAGGCACTATTCTCCTCCAGCCTTTGAGCTAGCCACCAAGATATTTTATTTTATTTTTTGTTAATACTGAAAACAAATTAAAGGTATTTCTATATTTTCTCCCATTTCACTTGTCCAGTGACATCACTGATTAAAATCTCCATTCTTTGAAGGAGAAATTTTGAATTACTACTAACTAGAATAATTCATCTGCTGGAGAAATTGTTGAGGGGCCAACCTCCTTTTTAGATTCTAGCTAGCTTGCTAGATAAAGTTGTCATTACATTTAACTTGGTCTTTAATTATAAGCAGATGGATGAATTATTTTAATTGCTGCTATATATCTTAACAGTAGTTCATGCATTGACACAAAGTGAAGAACATCAAACAAAAATTAAATGCTAGGGCAAGAAAACAGCCAACCTTCAAGGGAAGCAATTGATCACAACCTGTCATCTTTAAAGGCCAGAAGAATGCAAAATAAACACTTGGGATTAGTGTACTAAATATGGCTCATCAGTCTTCAGCTCTGCCTTCTGATAATTCATCTATCTCATTTATTTTAATGCTTTATCATGTATCCACCCAGCTCTGTAATTAACCTTTCAGGTATTCTCTTTTTCTTCCTGCCTTTGAAATTGTGTGTGGTGAGATTCTGCAAGAAGAGGATATTATTACCAGCCCGTACAAAAGAAGTGACTCTTGCAATGATTCTGTTTTATAGCTTATGTGTTGGAATTCTTGCTAAAACTTAGGAGGCATGTTAAATCTGGTTTAAAGAGAAAACCTTAGCAAATTTATTATGTTCTTTTAAATGGAGAGTTTAGTTTGGCTATAGGTAAACTGTTTGATTTTATAGGAGTCTGGATCTAGGTTCATTAAACTCAAAATGCTGGTTTGAGTTATTAAAAATAAAAAGTACCAAAGTTAGCTTCTGAATCAGTCATTAAATACTAGCATTTTATTGATTTGTTTCTGAGTGAAGTGTTTATTTTTCCTTTACTAAAAAGAATACCATTAATAACATGCGTTTTCTCCCATAGCAATGAGTATACTGAGATTATATAGTAAATTGTGTTTGGGATTTATACTCTGCCATAAATTTTGCTGTAGAACTGGAATTTTCCCACAGATCTATTATAGGATGTAGATTTATTAATTTATTCATCAGTCTCAGAATACTAACAATGCTGAATCATTTTGATTACTTATTACTAAGCATTGAAAACCTAAAACAATGCATGCAATCCAAATAGGTGCACTGTTTTTTTACCTAGATGTTGTAAATTTGAGATGGTTTCTAGCATTTTGGGTGTGAACATAATTTCAAAATACTGAGTTATCATAAGCTTCTTTACAATCCCAAGAGTGTGGGATTTTTTATTTTTAACTTCACTTTAGGATGATTCATTCACTTTGTAGGTTATCTAAGGCAAAGATTTAACTCTGACTTACTGTTGTAATGTCTCTAGGCTAGTTCCCTTTGCTGAGTGTTGAAGAAGAGTTCTGGTGGGCTTGAACCTTTCTTGGAATTAACTGAATACCAAGATGTTTTGGAATTTCCTGTGACAAATCCATGTTCCAAAGTTAGAATGGATTTTTGTTTTAAAGATTCTCTGATGTGTTAGTTCATTTATGCAATTGCTCCTTTTTGTGGTGAGGGTTGACTACTTTGGAAGAAAATATTTCAAATATGGGGCTATCAACAATGGTATACGGGCTTTAGACCAACAGACTGGAGGATTTTGCACACAAATGTTGAGAAATACTTGTCAGCAGAGAATCAGGTAAACTTATATACAGTTTGTTTGTATATGATCCTAAAGCAAAGATTTCCGGATTTGGAAGCTTATATGACCCATCTAGCAAACTCAAGGAAGGGAGAGAGGGTGAGAGGGAGAGAAGCAAGTTGATCAAGTCGTACTATAAACCCATCTAGCAAACTCATTTTCCTTCTTTGTTTACAAATAAAAAATATTAGTGGGAAACTACTAGTGTCTTCAGTAATTATTACAGCTCTATTACTAGTTTCACTCTGACCTCCTCCTCCTGATACCTATGCTTATGTAACCTCCTTCCAAATGTGGCAGAGCTGCTCCCTGTGACCAACAGCACATGGCAGTGACAATGGAGTGTGATTTTCATGGCTCAGTGATAAAAAAATCATTGAGGTTTCTGTTCTGGTCTCTTAGATTGCTTGCTCTGGGGGATACAAGTCATCATGTTGTCAGGAAACTCAAGCAGTCCTGTGGAGGGGTCCACATGGGAAAGAACTGAGGCCTCACACTAACAGTGACACTAATATGTCAGCCCTGTGAGTGGGCCATCTTGGGAGTAGATCCTGCAAGATAGGGGACCTGGCAAGACTTCAAGACTTCAGATGACAACAGCTGTGACACATATGGACTGCAACCTCATTAGAGACTACAAGCCAGAACCACCCAGCCAAGCTGCCTCCAAATTTCTGACACATAGAAATTGTGAGAGATAATAAATGTTTATTGTTTTAAGCCACTAACTTTTGAGGAAATTTGTTGCATAGCAATAGGAAAGTAATACTCCTCACCAGAAATCCATGCCTTCCTGGAGATGCAGGGCAGTCTGATGTGGCTCTCCCCAGCTCAGTGGTGTTCCCACATAAACAGAGAGTGCTGCACTGGTAGATGTTTAACAATTGGCTCTCACCAAAACAAACAAACAATGCCCTGATTTTTAGTATCCGCCAGTTTCTGTGGTGTAAGTATTCCCACCATGGCCAACTTCAAGCTACCAATGTGACATCACTGAAGATGGAATTGGGAAGAGAAGAATAGGAGCATATAACTATATAAAATTTCTACAGATATAATATATGTCAATAACCTTAAGAGCATAGATAATAGTAAAATGCAATAAAATAATTAGGAGAGATGAGGTTTGAATATTTATTACTTTTACTTTTAATATAGTTTATTTTGTTGCAAGCTTACATAATTTAAATGTCAAAGGTGGTTATATATAATAATCAGCTCACAAAATTCCTGAATGTATAACAACTGGCTCTTGTGGCTTCAGCACACCACTGTCGAAGTGATTTTTTGAGTGACAATATTTATTTGGGTTCTGGTCTAGTTGAATCACCATTTGGGTAGTGATAAACCACATCTGTAGTAAATTTCATTCACATCTATAACAAATTGTGATTGGGGCACCTTGATGGAATAATTTTAGCCATTCATGACACACAGTTGGTTGCAGTCATTATCCTGGAAGGAGCTGGACCTGTTATTTGCCTCTAGTTTAAATTCTAAATGTTGGAAGTACCAACAATTGGCCAGCACGGCATGCAGCTGTATGAAAAGAAAACAACTGACTTTCACATTTTAGGGGCACACAAGTCTTTTACTATATGTTTTGGACACTCTTTTTACTGCTACATCTGTCCTGCTTTGTGGGGTCATTATTGTCTTCCACTTTTCTGCTTCTAGATCTTTACTTAGCTTCTAGGAGACAGAACAATTTACTGATTATGAATATGGGCTTCAAAATTACGATTGTTTCCTGGCTCCTCAAAGTAATAGCTGTGTAAGCTTGGGCACATTACGTAGCCTCTCCGATATTCAACTTCTTTATCCATAAACAGGGTTGTTATGGGGACTCCATGAGCTTGTGTCTGTAATATGTTTAGCATAGTTCCTGATGCACATAATGTATAATACTAGTAGCCATTATATATTCAAAATAACTGGCTAATTCACTGAAATGATCTCAGGCTGACATGAGCTGTATTGTTCAGAAGTTCCTTTGGATCATTTTACATTATAAGTTGCTTCTTAAAATCCTCATTCTGTTCTAAAAGTATCTTCCTAAATTGCTCAATCTGAGAGCAGGTGGTGAAAGATGGAGGGGGCAGGCAGAGTAACCTCATGGTGGTCCAAGAAACTTCCAATCTCTGATCAGGGAATGCACTGGAAAGGGAAGCACCTCCTGGGCAGGACTAGGGTCATCCTCTTAATGGGAAAAGTGGCAGAGTCTTCTCTTTATGGAAACACGAAGATGGAGAATCATTGTTTGGTGGTTACTTTCCCTGTGCCCTCCCTGTGTTTCTCTTAAATAACATTAAAAGCAAGACCCATCAAGCCAAGGACTGCAGGGTCTTTTGTCTTTGTTAGAGCTTCTTCTTAACCTGATTTTGGTGGGGGAAGGAGGTATTTATTCTGAACTATAACAGGCTCCTTGGTTTAGGTGATTCCCCCCTAACCTATCACCCCTGGGTCTTCCAGTGCTAGTCATGGAAAAGTGACACCATGTGTCACCAATTATCCAAACTGTCCTCCCATTCACTCCCCTGAGTGACTCTGAGCTGGATCAAACATGGATGTGAATCTCAGCTCTACTCCTTACCTTGGACAAATCTCTTAGCTTCTCAAAACTTCTGTTTATTAATCTGTAAAATACTGTTAGGAATGATTTTACTTCTCAGGGTTTTCATGAGGGTTAAATGATCTGTAAAGCTGCAGCATATAAAGTACTTAGTAAAACCTGATATTTTTCACAGATTAATCACACATACGCAGGAAACACTCCTCAACATGGATTTTTCTATTTCAGCTATTTTCTATTCATTTCACCAATCAGTTCAACTTTTTTCCTTGCAGATATGCATTCTAAATAACTTAATAGATTGCACTGTTGACTGCAATATTCTGCTTAATTCTTTAGAGTGTCAAGCAGTGCCAAAAGCCAGCAGAATGTATTTTTTCAAACATATGACTACAGGGGACAATGATGTTGTACCTCGCATTAGGCCAAGAAAATTAAAAAAAGAAAAAAGAATAACACCATTCATGCTCCAGAAGGTGATGAAAGACAGAGGAGAGTGGTGACACAAAGCTGACGGCAGTGGCACACGTCTTCTGACGATGCCAGAAGAACTGACAAGCCGACTGGACAAGAGAGACACTCTGGGCCAGCCCGGCAGCTACTTGAATACCTTGTTTCTTATCTGTCTCCTCGGAGGGGAAGCTCAGAGGAAGCCTTTGACGATCTGATGCCTGGGCTCAAACTAATCTTTGTCATGTGGTGCCACATCACAGCACTGCCCACCCTTGACCCTCCTACCCTCCCTCTCCATTTCATCCTAAAAATATAATTATTTCCACTGAATTTATTCCCTCCCTCCCCCACATACTTTGATGAATCAATCAGTTGATGGCTATAGATACAAATCAGGCCTGCTAACTAATTGGAAACCTTCCAGGGACATATCAGCAATGGTAATTTGGAAAGTAATATGCCATGGAGTGTTGTCATAAGGATAGTGCTTTTTGTTTTCTTCCATGTAGCAGCCTGGTTTCTCCTCCTCTGGATAACTTTTTTTTCCATCTGAGATAGCTCTATAATTATGAAGGCTGGACCCCTTAAGCTTTGTTAATTACTTACCAATTGATGAGTAATTTTATTGAGCATCTCTGGATTTCCAGGTTGAGCCAGAACAGGCATAAGGATAAAGAAGGTACAGTCCCTGTGGTCACGGGGTTCACAAGAGGACAGACTATTAGACTGGTTTAATACTGTCTGCTGAGAAATGTGATCAAATTTTACAGAAGGACTGTGTGTGTTTGGAGCAGGAGAGTCAGGCATGGCTGCTGAGAGGGGCTGATTCACAATCTGGGTTTTGAAGAGTGTGATTATTACTCATTCCTCTCTTCACTACTCCCCAGACCCATTCTCCTCCCTTCTTTGCCCAGGAAGCTGACCACTGCTGTGGTGGATACTGTAATATGCCATCCAGATTCACATTTCAGGAATGAAGGACTTATTCCCTCAGTTGCTGGAAGACAAGCTTCAGGTGTTAGCCCTTTTAGGGGATTACATCTCCTGGAGAAAACTGCCTCCTTTGTCCAATGACTTATCATTACCAAGATACAAAAACCAGCCCTACCTTGCTCGCTCCATCTTGAGAGAAACTTGTAGGATCATTCTAGCTCCAGAGCTCACCTGGGCTCACCTGAATCACAGCCCACCTTCTCCTCTGCCCAGTCCTGTTTCCTTCCCCTCCTTTGCACAGATGGTCATACTAGGAATACTCCCTAGTAAATGTCCTTCTTGGTACTTCCTATCTCTGGTGAACCCGACCCTTGATATCTGTGGACTGCAGTGCTCAGGTTTATGAGCTGGCTGGATTCTTGATGGGTTCAGCCAGTGGCATGTGATCAGAGGTGGGAGGAGAAGGTGTTTACTCCATGCCTCCTCCCTGCTTCCATGCTGTTCTCTGGAAGTAGCTGGTCCCTTGGGACTATGGCTCCTGCCCAAGCAGGCCCTCCTCCTTGGTGATGGCTCTCACTGTTTCCTCCCTTTCCTCCTTCAGGCCTAAGAGTCGTAATGTTTCCCTCCGCTGCTAGTCTCCAGAGGCCTCAACATCCCTAGGTGGTTTCTTTAATCCTACTTCTTAACCCAAAGAGATCCTTTGGTTCAATCTTCAGTTGAAGCAGTAGTGTGCTGGTAAATGTTTAACAACTGGATCTCTGGAAGAAGCAAAAAGCTCTGATTTGTAGCTTTTGACAATTTCTGTGGAGCAAATATGTCCACTACAGCCCAACATGATGATATTAAACACAGAATTGGAAAAAGCTGCTAAATAGTTCCACTATACAGTAGTCCCTCCTTATTCGAGATTTAATGCTTTCTTCAGTTACAATTACCCTTGGTCAACTGCAGTCCAAAAATATCAAATGGAAAATTCCAAAAATAAACAATTCATAAGTTTTAAATTGGATGCTGCTCTGAGTAGTGGGATGGAATCCCGTGCCCTCCTGCTCCATCCCATCTGGGATGAGAATCATCCTTTGTCCAGTGTCTCCTGCCCATTAGTCACTGAGTACAGTGGTCCCCAACCTTTTGGGCACCTGGGACGGCTTTCATGGAAGACAACTTTTCCATGGACCAGTGGTGGGGGAGAGGGGATGGATCCAGGATGACTCAAGCACACTGCATTTATTGTGCACTTTATTTCTATTATTATTATATTATAATATATAATGAAATAATTATACAACTCACCATAATGCAGAATCATTGGGAGCCCTGAGCTTGTTTTTCTGCAACCAGATGGTTCCATATGGGGGTGATGGGAGACAGTGATGCCCGAAGTGTGTTCTTATGTCCAGTCTACTCTGTAATCTCAATTTGGTTGATGTCACTGCAGAAAACCGTGCTTCAAAAATCTGGATGATGGAAATGGAAGTAGGCTTTTCAGTGCTTTTGTGGCAATCTCAGGATATTCTGCCTTGACTTTAATCTAGAATGTATGGAGATTTGAAGTTGTCTCAAAAATACTTTTGAGGCCACCGTAATTTATGATCTCAAGAAGTTGATACTCTTCTAGCATGGACAAAGTCGATATACCTGGCTTATTCACAAATGGGTCATGGATCCATTCCTTCCCAGTTCAGGGTTCTTTTGTGGTTAAGAATTAATGCTCAAACTCTTTTGAAAGCTGAGATAGGTGATCATGCATCAGCTAGGAGAAAGAAGGCCCTGGCTCAGTCTCTTTCAAAAATCTCTGCTAATGTTTGAAACATCAAAAATCACAATGTTCATTCATTGCCCCCATAATTCCAGTTTGGCTTTGAATGCAGCCACTTTATCTGCCAACTTGAGCACAGTTGTTGTTCTCCCCTGAAGTGACAGATTGAGTTCGTTGAGCAGGTTGAATATGTCACACAAGTAAGCAAGTTTTGTGACCAGTTCTGTGTCATTGAAATATGTTGTCAGTGGTGACTGTTTTACTAAAAGAAATCTCTGGAGAAGCTCTCGTAACTCAAAAACTCTGGCCAGTGACCTACCTTTAGAAAGCCATCTTGCTTCTGTGTGTAAGAGAAGATGTGTGCTCTGCATCCATCTCCTCACAGAGTTGTGTGAACAGACGTGAGTTAAGGGCATGTACTTTAATGTGGTTGATAACTTTAATCACATACTGCAAAATGTTTTTAAGTTCAGGTGACATTTTTCGGCTAGCCAGCACTTCTCTATGGATGACACAGTGCATACATTCAGAAGTGACCTCTTTGACCTGAGTAGTAAAACCAGAAAGCTGTCCAGTCAGGGAAGCCACTCTGTCTGTGAATATACCAACACAAAATGACTAATTCAGTTTTCCTAATATGTAATCATTCAAAGAATTGAATAGTTCTGCAGCTGTGGTGTTGGTTGGCAACAAAAGTACACATAACATATCCTCATGCACATCCTCCTGAAAAATATATCGCACAAAAATGAGCATTGTTGCCTTGTTATCAACATCAGTAGACTTGTCAACCTGGATTGCATACCACAGTGACTCATTAATCCTCTCTAATAGTTGTGCCTCAATATTCTCTGTTATTTCATCAATTCATCTAGTTATGGTGCTCACTGAAAGAGGAACACGTGCCACCTTTTGAACTGCGGCCTCTCCTAAAATTCATGACAAATGTCATTAGCAGCAAGCATGATCAACTCTTCACCAACAGTAAAGGACTTCTTAGCTTGAGCAATGCAGTTAGCCACTAAGAATGATGCTCTCAGTGCGGACATATTTGATGAAGTGGTGACCTTCAATAATTGCTTCTGTTCTTTGTGTTCACATTTTTTTCTTTTGAAAAACTCCAAAGGCTTATTTTTTAATGCAGAGTGCTTTGTCTCCATATGACAAAGCTGTTTTGAAAGTTTCATGGCTTCGTTGGCTAGCTGGTTCCACATATTATATAAGGTGGGCTTTGAGAATGTGAATGACTTGTTGCAATGAATCTGTAATTTAAGTAGGACTCTTGGTATTTTCTTTCAATGCAGTTTTCTTTTTGTTGGCAGTCTTAGAGTCTTCTGCTGTCGCATCATTGGGTCTTTCCTCCTTTTCAAAGAATCTCTCTAGTGATATTTTTTTTTACTCGTTTTGGCTAGGGTTAGCTTGTGGGCTTACCAAAACTGTGACTGAGACAAGTGCGCAGTGCAGGAAAGAGGCGTGGACAGAAGTGGTAAATAAAATAATGGGCGGGCTACGTGTGGACTAAAATAAGTGTTGGATTCTGAGTTAAAGCCTGCCACCAGATGTGGCTGTACAATTGTAGTACATCAACTCACTTGCCACTATAAATCCTGCCACCAGATGCAGCTTAATTTTCACTTGCCACTTATTGATAGGGTTTTGATACGAGTCTGCAAGCAATTGATTTATTATGGCTTCTGTGCAGTCAAACCTCTCTTGTAATGATAATCTGTATTTGCAACCACTCCCCAGTGCTAGCATCACTGCCTCAGCTCCACCTCAGATCATCAGGCATTAGATTCTCATAAGGATCATGCAACCTAGATCTCTCGCATGCGCAGTTCACAGTAGGGTTCCCACTCCTATGAGAATCTAATGCTGCCACTGATCAGACAGGAGGCGGAGCTCAGGCAGTAATGTGAGTGATGGAGAGTGGCTGTAAATACAGATGAAGCTTCACTCGCTTGCCCACCGCTCACCTCCTGCTGTGCCCCCCAGTTCCTAACAGGCCATGGACCAGTCATGGTCCATGGCCCTGAGGTTGGGGACACTTAACTTAGTAGCCTTCTCGGTTATCAGATTGCATGTCATGGTATCATGGTGCTTGTGTTCAAGTGACACTTATTTTATTTAATAATGGTCCCAAGGCACAAGAGAAGTGATGCTGGCAATTCAGATATGCCAAAGAGAAGCTGTAAAATGCATCTTTTTAAGTGAAAAGGTGAAAGTTCTTGACTTAATATGGAAAGAAAAAAGTCACATGCTGAGGCTGTTAACATCTATGGTTAGAAAAATCTTCTATATGTGAAATTGTGAAGAAGGAAACAAAATTCGTGCTAGTTTTTCTGTTCCACCTCGAATGCAAATGTTATGGCCACACTGTCTGATGAGTATTTAGTTAAGTTGGAAGAGGCATTAAATTTGTACAGAGAATATATTGAGAGAGACAAAGACCAGATTCACATAACTTTTATTACAGTATTACAGTAAAATTGTTCTATTTAATAGTTATTCTTTTAAATCTATTACTGTGCCTAATTTATAAATTAAACTTTCATAGGTATGCATGTATAGGAAAAAACCCCATAGTATATGTAGTGTTCAATACAACTGGCAGTTTCAGATGTCCATTGGATGTCTTGATATATATCCCCCATGGATGAGGGGGTACAACTGTACAGATATGGTAGATGTAAATAATCTCAAGATTGTATGCAATAGTAAAATAATGAGGAAGGCATAGGTTTTGAATATTTATTGTCTTTGTTTTTAATATAATTCAAGTAATTGTAGATAAGTTAATTGAAAATAGTGACTGTGTTTAACACCAAGCTTGCAAAATTCTTAAGAATTAATCATGTTCTCTTATACTCTCAGTATAAATTGGCTCCAGCATACTATTGAATTGAAGCATCTGAGTAGAATTTTGTGTCATGTTGTGACTCCGCTTGATGCTGCTAAGTAGCAGTTAACTGGGCAAGTTATAGGTGAGGCTGAGAAATGAGTGGTAAGGGGTGGGGTTGAAGCTGAAGTGTGAGTAAGTGAAAGGGCAGTTAGGAAGTGTCTTAGACCAGCGTATTAGTGTGCACCAAGGTGTGGCCACTAACCAGATTCCAAATTTCCTAAACAGTGGGAACCACAAATTGTCATGAATCTCCTGCCTTTTGTGACATCTCTGTCCCTTCATGACTTTTGGCTACTTAGCTACATCATGAACATAAGAAAGGAAGGGCAATCTGGAGATACGGTCTCAGAGAGGGGATTTGGTTTTTCAAATGATCTTTGCCAAATTTCCAGGGGAATGAGGCCACAGACTCAAGAGTGAGCTCTGTGTCTCGGGGGTGTGGGTGTGGCTGGGGGGTGTGTGCTTGAGTTGGAAAGAAGAGAATGGGATCCTGTTGGTTAGAAAAGGTCAAAAGACATTGAGAGAAAATGGGAAGACATTGAGCAGATGGGAGTGAACTTGCAATAAGTTTTTTTTCCTTTTAAAGCAAGTTCTCATCTAAATTTTTGTTACTACACTTACCCTGAAAATATGGAAAGAATCATCAGTGTTTTGGCAAATCCATTTCCAACAGAACCAGCCCAAAGAATGCAGAAGTAGGGAGAGAACTGATTTGGAAATATTATTATTGCTCACATTTTCTGGTAGGCTTGAGATCACATTTTGACACATGTCTTGGCCGTGTGTTGTACGTCGGAAGATGTATTCGCAGAGCATCCGTAACTGTCTTCTAGATAATGATGAAGAGCCTCTTGAGGCTGCATGTTCCAAGTCTGAGATCAACTGTGCCAACATTCCAAAAGGAAACGAAACTTCTACACCCCTTCCGTGCTGAAAAAGTTGCCTGGATGGTTTTCAATCTGTGAAGTGTCTTCTATATAGTTGAGAAGGAATTGTGGTTTCCCCTACCTGGTCAGGGATGCCATTTCTTCAGAACTTGTAGGTGGACAGAGCTCTTGGTCCTTGCCCCAGACATTCTTAGGGCAAGAATCCTGTGCTGAATGAATTCAACAGGTAACTCATGATTAGGAACTAACTAGAGACATTTCATTAACAAGTGAGTTGTTGTACCCTAACTAATGATGGGTGTGTTAGGATCACATTAGAAACTGTCACATAAAAACAGAAACACTGTTTCTATGATTTTCTCTGATTGAAACCTGAATACCATTTTAGTCCCTGGAGTCCACACAATTTTAAAACGTTCTACTCTTTGAATCAGTAAAAACAATTCCTTTGGGGAAAGGCTTTTGTCACATACGCCTTGTCATGGGGCAACTTTGCATTTTGAAGTCCTTCTTCCCTTCTAGGGAAGCAAAACTGGAGTGACAGTGAATGGAAATTGCAAATTGCATTTGCTTTTTCTGATACATGGTTTTTATAATCAAGAATGTTTGAATATGTTCTGTATTGTGTGTGGCATTTCATAACATGTATCTTCTTTGCTTTTCCTCTTCAATTTCCAATAGAACTTCTTCACAATACCAATAGCAGCAACTACTATGATTTGTGTGGAGTTTTACAACTTGTGTAATCATTTAAAAAAAAATTATTTATTTGGCTGTGCTGGGTCTTAGTTGTGGCATGTGGGATCTTTAGTTGCAGTATGCATGTGGGATCTAGTTCTCCAACCCGGGCCCCCTGCTTTGGGAGTGTGGAGTCTTAACCACTGGATCACCAGGGAAGTCCCCAACTTGTATAGTCTTATACTCACACTATTTCAGGGAATTCTCACCATGACCTGGCAAAGTGTTTCTGTTAGCCATCAAATTTTATGCTGAGGGTCCTGCATTAGAGAGTTTTAGCACCTTGCTCATGGTTAAATAGCTTGGAAATGATATAGTTGACTTTCTGTCACCATATCCCTCACATGCCTACTTACAAATCCTACCAGACACATAGGTATGGACTGTTCCCTCCCACTCATTCAGGCTGACCATATCTGTGGGATGTTTTAATGGAGGTGAAGATCTGTACCTGTCTCTGCCTCCATTTTCATGGTTGAAGACATTGGTGCTTTGTGACCAATAAAGACACTCTAGATGCTGAGAGGAGGGAGGGACCCCTTTACCTAAATGCAATGCCATTTAAGGTCTCTGTCTCCATCTTTCTCAGCTACATCAGGGAAATGAATTTCTGTGAAAGTGCCTCCATGAACTGTATCAGACAACCCTATGTTTGTTATTTTCTCCCAGTCCTTGCAAACAGTCTGATAGGCAAGAGCTCAACTTCAGTTTAACAATAATCCTGGCACATGTCCCTGTAGCTGCTGTGTTGAGCCAGGGCTGGGAAGGCACTAGGTTCTCCATGGTCCTGGGAGGGAAAAAGTTGAGCTGATAAATTACCCACTGAGAAAAGCTGGGAAGTGGGAGGTCATGGAGCAAACAGCAAGTAGGAGGAAGGAGGCTTACATTTATTGAGCACTGTCTGAATACCAGGCATGGTATTTTACCAAATCATTTCATTTAATACTCAAAATTATTTTATGAAATAATTGCTATCATTATCTTCAATTTGCATGTGACAAAACTGAGAATGGAGAGATTAATAAACTTGTCCAACAGCTAGGAAGGGGGGTGGGGAGCAAGGATTTGACATCATCTGCTCACAACAGCACTACTCTGTCCCTCAAGTTATACTCCAGTTCAGAATTGTGGTACAAAGAGATACAGTGTGAAGCCCTAGCAGGCTCTTCAGGGCTTTCCAGTGGACTGATCTCAAACCTGCCCAGCCTTTGCATGTTTCTGCCTTCCTTCAGTGCTTTGATCCAGTCATGGTGGCTGCCATGTAGTTTATCGAACCCTGTGATCTCTCTTCCTGTGAGCCTATTTCTTACACAGTCTTTCCTTTCCTCCATTCTCTTGGATAATCTTGCTCATCCTCTGTGTCAGCTGCACACGGGAAGCCTATCAGATCCTCCCAAGTCTGGACTAGGAGCTCAGGACACCCAGAACATCTGTATGTTCCCCAGTGGAACACACACTATAATTTGTACTCGCCTCTTTCCTTTATGACAGGATAAGCTTCATAAAAGCAAGGACTGCCTGCCTAGTTTGCTGTTTCATCTACAACATCCTGAGTTGAAGCATGTTCAGTAAAAGCTCACTGCATGGTGGGTGAGGATCCGTTTGCCCCCTGGCCTTGGTGCTATGCCATTTCCTCTGCCTAATCTTCTCTTTTTCTGGTTAATTCTTATTTTACTTTTGTCTCTGTTAGGTGTTCCCTCCTTCTAACCCAAGTTGGGTTAGCTGCTCCTCTTGGTGTTTTGTGCTGTCCAGTTCTCTCAAGCTCATCTTTCATCACATGTTTTCATCACTGCTTCTCACTAATTATGACTGAAAACTCCTTGAGGACAGAGTTTATATTCTAATGATTGCAGTTTTCCTATTAAGCAATACACTGCTTAGTGCAGTGTGATTACAATTTATAGGATGAATAGATACATTATTTTGGACACAACTAAATAAGGGACTGTGATACTAGCAAGACTCATTTATCTAACAAATGCTGATTCCATGCCAAGTCTGTGCCAGGCATACACCAAGTGATGAAGATACAATAATGAACAAAACAGACATGTTCTCTGCTCTTGTCTTAGAGCCCAATGGTAGTGGTGGGAGTTGCTGGAAGGAGGTCCAGCTGAACTTAACTGATGAGCAGTCCTGTTGTAGTGATAAGCAGCCTTCATAAAGCATTGTATAGAATACCATCATTTCCTTCTTGGATTAGTGTTGAGGACTAAGGAGGTGCATACATTTTGCATCTTACAATTTCTACAGATCTCCTAGTTTTAATGCATCTTTTACTATTGTTGCATAGTCCTCCCTAAATATCAGATAATACCCCGTGACCTAAGCTGAAGTAAAACATGCAGCTCATTATGCAGGTTTGTCTTCTTTCAAATGTTTACTTTCATAGCAGCCTCCTTCTGGCATGGTTTGGTATCATCTTGCCTGAGTCAGCAGGATGGAAGTTATGACTTCTTAAAGCCCTTATCTCCTCAATGGCTTTTTCTGATTGTTCCAAATAAGTGTGAAGTTTGCACTTTTTAAAGAACTAAGCAGGATGTGATGATGAAGAACATTAGCAGACCTAGTTTGACTGACAAAGATGTTTTAAAATTGTCCATTCTCATGAAAATATTGTTTCTGGGTCCCTGTTAGAATTAGTGTAAGAATCCTTAAATCTGCCTTTGTCATTTATAGAAATTCATGTTTCTCAGTATCAATACAAGTTGGAAAAGTCTGGGTGGGAACTTCTGCTGATGTCTGTTCTACTTGTCCTTTCTTTACCTCCCCAAATCTCCTTCTCCCCATGAACATTTATGCCTTCTCCCTTTGGGGTTTATGTTCATCTGTCCCTGTTGTTTACATACATTTAAAGGAAAGGAAGAAATGTTTTTTCTATCTTTCACACCACCTGAGGGACCCTTTTGAGTTCCTTTTCTCATACCACATTTGAGATCAATCTCTTCTGATTTTAGATGGACAATGGAGAATTATACAAAGAGCTTCAAACCTAATTCCAGCCTATACATTCAGGCTGAAACACAAATAACATGCCATCTGAGGCACTAACCAGTGACAGGAGAGCATTTTTGAGAGTGAGCACCATTTTTCTCCTTAGCTCAGGTTTTCCTGGTCATGAAATTATCAGAATGCGTGGAATAAAAAGAACAGAAAAGCCAAAGTGGACATTCAAAATTCTTTCCTTGAGGTAAAAATTTACATATAGTGTAATGAAAAGATTTGTGTATAATTATTTTTGCTTTTTAAAAAAGTTGTTATTTTATTGAAGTACAGTTGATTTACAATCTGTCAGGTGTACAGCAAAATGATTGTTCTATATGTATATATTTGTGTGTATATATATATCTTTTTCAGATTCTTTCTTCCTTGTGCTATACAGTAGGTCCTTGTTGGTTATCTATTTTATATATAGTGATTTGTATCTGTTAATCCCAAGTTCCTAATTTATCCCTCCCCCTCTTTCCCCTTTGGTAACAATAAGTTTGTTTTCTATGTCTGTGAGTCTATTTCTATTTTGTAAATAACTTCATTTGTATCATTTTTTTTAGATTCCACATATAAAAGTGATATCATATGATATTTGTCTTTGTCTGACTTACTTCACTTAGTATGATAATCTCTAGGTCTATCCATGTTGCTGCAGATGGCATTATTTCATTCTTTTTTATGGCTGAGTAATATTGCATTATATGTGTGTATATATATATATATATGTATGTGTGTATATATATATATATATATATATATATATATATATACACACACCACATCTTTAGCCATTCATCTGTCGATGGACATTTAAGTTGCTTCCATGTCTTGGCTATTGTAAATGGTGCTGCTATGAACATTGGGGTGCATCTATCTTTTTAAATTAGAGTTCTCACCTTTTCCAGATATATGCCCAGGAGTGGGATTCCTGGATCACATGGTATCTCTATTTTTAGTTTTTAAGGAACCATTATACTGTTTTTCATAGTGGCTGCACCAATTTATATTCCCACCAACAGTGTAGGAGGGTTCCCTTTTCTCCACACTCTCTTCAGCATTTATTACTTGTAGACTTTTTGATGATGGCCATTCTGACTGGTGTGAGGTGATATCTCGTAGTTTTGATTTGCATTTCTCTAATAATTAGTCATATTGAGCATATTTTCATGTGCCTGTTGGCCATTTGTATGTCTTCTTTGGAGAAATGTCTATTTGGGTCTTCTGCCCATTTTTTGATTGGGTTCTTTGTTTTTTTTTTTTGATATTGAGCTGTATGAGCTGTTTGTATATTTGGAAATTAATCCCTTGTTGGTCACATTGTTTGCAAATATGTTTTGCTCATTCTATAGGTTGTCTATTTGTTTTGTTTATGATTTGCTTTGCTGTGCAAAAGTAAGTGTATAATTTGATAGACTGTAGCAAATATATACATCCGTGTAACCAACACCCCAATCACAATATAGAACATTTCCTTGATCCCAGAAAGTTCACTGGTTCCCCTATCTAGACAATTCCCAGTCCCCATAGGCAACCACCATTCTGTTTTCTATTGTCATATATTAGTTTTTCTTGTTCTTAAATTTCATGATAGTGGAATCATACAGAGTATGCTCTTTTGTCTCTGGCTTCTTTCACTCAATATAGTGTTTTTAAGATTCATTCATGTTGTTACATTTTTCCATAGTTTTTGTTTGTCCATCTTTGAGTTGATGGACATTTGGGCTGCTTCCAATTTGTGCTGATTATGAATAAAGCTGCTATGGATATTTTTGTATAAGTCTTTTTGTGGATAAATGTTTTCCTTTATCTTGGATAAATATCTAGGAGTGAAATTGTGAGGTTTCAGGATAGATTTATGTTTAAGCTTATAAGAAAGTAAAGTTTTTCAAAATTCTTGAATTGTTTTGCACCCCCGTGGGCAGTGCATGACAGTTCCAGTTGCTCCACATCCTCACCAAACTATAGTATTATTTTTTAAAATCTTAGCCTTTCTAACATGTGTACAGTGGTACATCTGACAGTGACTTTAATATGAATTTCATAGTGATGCTGAGCACTTTTTCATGTGCTTATTGGCCACTCATATATCATCTTTTATGCAGTGTCTATTCAGGCTTTTGGTGCTCATTTAAAAAATTAGATAGTTTGCCATTTTATTAATTTGTAGGAGTTTGTTATATATTCTGGGTACAATTTTTTCCAGTCTATGGCTTTTTTCATTTTCTTAATGGTGTATTTAGATAAGAATAAGTTATTAATTTTGAAATCCAATGAGGAAATTTTTATAATTAGAGGTTTGTGTCTTAAGATTTCCTTGTATTAAATTTAAGACATTCTTTAACATTTTCTATAGAGACGATATTGTAATTGTAACTTTTATATGTAGACTTATGACACATATTGAATTAATTTTTGTGTATAGTATGAGGTAGGGATTGAGGTTCATAATTTTTCCACCCATTTACCAAATTGTTGAGCATCATCAGTTGAAAGGCAATTCTTTTTCCCCATTGAATTGCTAAGATGGGCATTTATTATTCACTCCCTGGAGAAGCAAATTTTCATTTGTTAGTAATCTTTCAAGGAAGAACACCTCAGCTTATCATCTTTTGTTTTCAAGATATTTGAAGATCTTCATATGCCACCATTTTTACATTTGCATGGTAATCAGATAAACTAATGAAGTAATGAATAAGTCAGTCGAGGCCATCTTGTCCTTTGAGATTTAAATAAAATTGGCTTGAGCCTCAATTCCCAAGAAACATTAGAACTTCCATGGCTCACCACCTCATATATTTCCCTTCCTACAGCTTTTGCATTAATTTCTTTCTGTGCATTCCTGTACTTATTATCCATGCTATCTGAAGTCAAACTTTGCATTTAAAACACCAAATCCCACTTCATTGCTTTTGAAAGTTTCCCAACTCTTTTCTGACACATCATTTACTGAATCATTTTCATTAGCATATAATTACACTATTTTTTCCATCCTAAGAAAAACCATTCTCTTGTTTTCACTCCTCCCACTGAAAACTTTCTTTGTTCCTCTTTGCAGAAAATTCTTTTAAGGGCTGTCTACATTTGAAGTCTGCAATTCCTCTCCTCCTGTTCTTTCTTAAATATACTCCAATCAGGTATACTCCTTCACTATTCCACAGAAACTGTTGTTGTCAAGGTCAGAAATGATAAGCAAAGTCACCAATGACAGCAATTGCTAAAAACCAATGGTTAAGTTTTTAGTCTCCATCTTACTAGACCTATCATATCAGCATAGTTTGACGCCATTCTTCACTTGATCATCAGGACACTCTGACCTGATGTTTTATCTCCTACTTTGTTGTTTTCCTTTTCAGTCTCCTTTGCTGGTTCTTCCTTATATCTCTGAAGTCTTAGGGTTGTAGTATCCTGGGCTTAGTCCTCATTTGTCTTCTCTATTTGCATTCACATCCTTGTGGATTGTATAGTCATATAACTTTAAATACCTTCTGCATGCTGAAGACTTATAAGTGCCTCTTTCAATGATACCCCTGACTCCCCCACCCCCCCCCACTCCCCAAATGAAAAACTTGCTTCATATAATCATGTTTCTCTGTTTTTATGGGGTCTCATCACCCATCTTGGACTTTGTTATGAACTGAATATTTGTTTCACCCCCTCCCAAAATTCCTGTTTTGAAGCCCTGACTCCCAATGTGATGGTATTTGGTGGTGGGGCCTTTGGGAGGTAATAGGTTTAGATGAAGTCATGAGGCTGGGTTCCGTGATGGAATTCTGCCCTTATAAGAATAGGAAGAGACCACAGCACCCTCTCTCCCAGGCATATGAGGGCACAGGGAAAAGGTGTCCTTCTACAACCCAGGAAGAGAGCCCTCACCAAGAACCAAATCTGCCAGCACCTTGGTCTTAGACTTCTCAGTCTCCCGAAATGGGAGAAGTAAATGTCTGTTGTTTACATCACTCAGTTTATGGTATTTTGTTATTGCAGCCTGAACTGACTAAAACAGACTTCCTCCAGAATTTCAACTCTTCTGTGTTTATTAGGAAACAAAGTTAGCTTTCTACTCATTGATCAGCATTGCCCACTGTAGCTTAGAACCTTCATATAATACCACCTCAGCAGGCCAAGGTCTGACTGTCTGTTATATGAAAATACTTCCTTCATCTGTAAACATATGGATTTGATAACAGTCATTAGGAAAGTGTGGCCTGGCAAGGCTGAGCCCATTCTATCCTGATGAATAATTTATATAAGGTAACACTAAGGGAGGGGGGTTAAATCATGAGCCATTTCCATGTCTTGAGAAGTTTCACATGTTAATTATTTGTAAAATGTCTGTCAGATAACAGGAGGCAGCCTGTCTCTCAGCATCCCAAGTGAAAAAGGAAAGGCAGTAATTGCGTAGTATAACTGTCAATCTTCCTGAGTGAAAAAGGGAGATAAACCACTGTGCAAGGACCCTTAGTTTGGGTGCTTCCAGACATGAATCCTTAAGCAAGGAAATGAGGGTAAGTGGCTTATTTGAAAGGTGATCCCAGGAAGCACTTTTGTTCAACATTTTAGGTTGTTTCCAAATTTTACAACAACAATTAATTCTAAACCCACATATATGTTCACATGTGTGAGTATTGTAGTAATATACATTTCTGGAAGTGGTCTTTGTTGGCTAAATGTATGCACAATTAAAATTTTGAGAGGAACCACAAAGTGTTTTCTATACTTATCTTAAAAGTGTTTGAGGGCCCATTTCTTCACCCCCAATTCAATATTGTATATTGCTAATCTCTTAATTTTTTTATTTTTACTTTTTGCTAACTAAGGAGTTAAAAAAGTAATCATTTTAATTTGTGCTTTCCTACTGCAAGTGAACACATCTTTTTATGTTTATTGAGTAAGGTTATATCTCCTTTTGTGAACTGCCTATTCGTGTTCTTTGTTCATTTTTATATTGGTTTGTTTTTCTTTTATAAATTGGTGTATAGGAGTTGTTCATATATTCTGGATATTAATCCTTTGTTTGCAATATATGTAACAATATTTTATCCCTAAGGCCATACTGCTTTATTCATTTCTAAATTTAGCTCCTGGATCACTGTCTCCCTCTCCACTATTTCTCTCGTTATTAATCTTGGCAGCTCCAATATTGACATAGGGGATTCCTTCTATCACCCTGCCTCCTCAATTCCTTGATCTCTCTTACACAATGGTCTTTTTCCTTCATCCTGCCTCAGCCACCCATAATGGTCATTACATAGACTTCGTCATCCACAGCAAGCCCTTCTGAAATCTCACTTTCGAATCTCCCATACTCTGGGTACAGCTTTTACCCTCCCATCTCACCTTTCCTTAGGGCTCTTTTCATCTGCCATTTTTCATCATTTATTACTCACTGTTTCAGGTTCTTACTTCTCTTTTTATGTAACTTAGATCTTGTGGTATGGAATTATGGTCATTCTCAGGAAACCATCCTTGATGCTCTGATCTCTTTCCTCCATCATACTCCTCTGCAAAACTCCACCCTAGTTAAGCCCAATTATCTATTCATTTCCTTCTTACACTCAAGCAGCTGAACATGGCTGGTGAAAATCAAATGCCATTGTCATTTGGACTCACTTCAGCCCATGACCACAAATCTCAAATGGCACTCAATTCTTCCAGGCAATTCTACTATACACCCCTGGTACATTAATTTTTAACTATCAAGAATGAGTATTTCATACCTTCTTTTCAACATCCCTTCCTCATTGCATCTTAACTTGTAGAATTGCCTCATATTGTAGAGAAATTAGATGCATTATAATGAGAATGACACCTTCTAAGTATGAAATTTGCAAATCTATTTGCTTCTCTACTCATATGCTCTGATGTGTAAGATATTCCTGCTCCCATCTTAGACCAGACCTCTCTTCCATACTCTTGCCTCCTCAAACAACTTGCTTCTAATTTTATTCTAATTCTCTCCATCATTATAAGTTTGTCCACTTCTATTATTGTAAGTCATTTGGGTTGTTCCCAATTTTTTTGTCATCAAGAACAATAATACTACGAACATCCATTATACTATATGTAATATAATACAAAATAGCACACTTATGCAAAACTGTGTCAGGCAGGGTAAATAGCTAGGAATGGAACTGCTGGGGGTAGCAGAATTTGCTAGTGCTCAACAATACAGGGAACCCCTGCATTTTGAAAGTTTGCTTTATGTCACTTCACTTTTATGAAAGACTTACATTAGTGTTCTCATTAATCAAAAGAAATCTGAAGAGGATTTTTGATTTTTCAAAAAAAGACAAACATGGAAAATAGTACACTCAGCATCTATTCTGCAGCAGAGCCATTATAGAGGCAGCCCACAACCAGAGAAGCTAGAGGGACACCACAAAGCTCCTTCCTGGGAACTGTACTCAGCATATCAGCATCAAGCCACCATGGTTTTGCACTGTGTCCGTGAGCACCTGTGCTTTATCTTGATTTATTGTGAGCATTTGTTAGCAAGATGAGTCCTAAGGTAACTGAAGAAGGCTTATGCCACTTCAGCTTGCAAAGCCTTCATAGGAACAGTCTACTTGGATAGCAGGGGAGACCTGCATTTATGTTCTTTGGTTCTTCTGGTGTGCGGATTGTATTATTTCAGATTCTCTTGCAGTTAGATAAGGCAAAGGCCTTAGTTCTGGCTCATGGATGTAAACGAGTGATGTCTGCTACTTCTAGGCCTGCCCCATGAAGATCTCCTGGAAGCAATCCTTACTTTCTTTCCCCATGTGACTGTGTTGATTAGTTACCACCACTCACTCTTCCCCCCTTGTTGTTCGCATGATTGTCTTGTGAACAAAACATTAACTTTTACTATATCAAGTTTATCACAAAGTTATAACAAAATTAACTCACCCTGACCGATACACTGGGTCATGGAGAATAAAATGTTGAATTTGGCTAGGTAATGGCAAACTGTTTTTCAAAAGCAGTTCTATGAGTTTACACTCAGCCAGCAGTTTATTAGATTTTCTTTTGCTCCACGTCCTTTTCCTCCATGTACTTGGTGTTTTCCAAGTTAAAAAATGTTGTCAATATTATGAATTTTAAATTGTGTCTCAATTTGCTTCTAGTTTTTATTTTTCTAATTACTAGTAAGTTTGATCAACTTTCTACATATTTATGGGGCTCATATTTCCTCTCCTATTGTTTGAGTCATTTTTCTATTGTTACCTTTTCTTGTATTCGTTTGTAGAAATTCTTCATATAGCATGAAAACCAATCATTTGTCAATTGTATGTGCTACAAATGTCTTTTCTCAGTTCATGCCCTATCTTCTCCCTCTCTTTATGGTATCTTTTGTTGAATAAAAGCTCTTTATAAAAGTATTTGAATATATCAGTATTTTCTCTCATGGGTTGCCTATTTTTGCATCTTGTTTAAGAAGTAATATTCTGTCATGAGGTCATACAGATACTCTTCTGAATGCTTTTTTTTCTTAATAGATCTTTATTGGAGTATAATTTCTTCACAGTACTGTGTTAGTCTCTGTTGCACAACAAAACGAATCAGCCATATTCATATACATGTCCCCGTATCCCCTCCTTCTTGAGCCTCCCTCCCCTCCTCCCTATCCCACCCCTGAATGTTTTTATTTTGCCTTTTACTTTTAGGTCTATAATCTATCTGAGATTTATTTTTTTGTACAGTTTTAGGTTGGGAGGCAAGTTTTTCTTTTCCTAATGGATAGTCAATTTTCTTAGCATTAGGATCTTCAGTAAAATTGCCTTATTTCTTGTATTATTCTTGCCTGGTTTTCTACTTGATGTTTAGGATGGGATAATCATGTAAAATAAATTAGTATATGTGTGTGCCCTCCTTTTCTGTTCTTTAGAACAGGAATACACATCACCTGTTTCTGTAGATAAAGTTTTATTGGAGCACAGCCATGTTGATTCTTTACATATTGTCTATTGCTTCTTTCACAACGATGGTGGAATTGACAGTTGTGATAAAGACGGCATGACCTGCAAAACCTAAAGTATTTACTCTCTGGCCCTTTAAAGAAACGTCTAGCACATGGTCAGATTCCATACATGTTCCTTGTGTGCTTGGAAAATTGTATATTCTATTTCTGAGAACAATGTTTTCTCTATATTCATAGTGGATGGATGAAACAATAATGATTACTAATTATTATTAATATGAAACACTTGAATAGCAATAATTACTTTTTTTTGTAGCTATAGCATTTACTGAGGGAGGTATATTAAAATATTTTACAATGATGGTGGATTTTTCATTTTCTCCTTAAGATTCTGTCTGTCTGCTGACTCATATTGCAGATTTTGGACTCACCAGCCTGCAGAAATGCATATTGCATGTGCCAATTCCTTATCCTACGCACACGTGCACACACACACACACACACACACACACTCTATCGGTTCTTTTTCCCTGGAGAACCTTGCCTAATACACTCCTCAGCTTTTATTTTTTTTTAACTCCAAATGCTGTTATTGATTCACACTCTTCAAAATCTCCTTTTTGCTAATGTGATAGGGAAGGTAGACATGTATTCTCATTTCCACATGGATCCAATCTTTCCTATATCTTTTGTTACTTTTATAAACAACATCAATTAGGTTTCATATCCATTTCTTGCTCAGGTGTGTAAGTAACTTTATTTATACTACTTTGTATATTTCTTATTTCATTAATTTTGCTTCTGATTTTACAGTCAGATTCTCAGATGATTATTCCATATTCTTGTATGAGACCTTAGAATTGTGTTCACTTGACTCCAAATTTTGTGATTATTGGAAAACATCTGGACATAGAAAAGGTTCCAGGGTCAACTGTAATTTAATTATTTTAAAGCTCAGTTAAGCTCTCAAACTCTCTAAGATATACCTAATACCTAGTTTTTAATAATTTAGTACCTATATATTCTTTTTAAAATTTATTTATTTATTTACTTACTTTTGGCTGTGTTGGGTCTTAGTTGCTGCGCTCGGGCTTTCTCTAGTTGTGGCAAGAGGGGGCTATTCTTCATTGTGGTGCGTGGGCTTCTCATTGCAGTGGCTTCTCTTGTTGCAGAACACGAGCTCTAGGCATGCAGGTTTCAGTAGTTGTGACTTGCGGGCTCTAGAGCACAGGATCAGTAGTTGTGGCTCACAGACTTTGTTGCTCCGCAGCATGTAGTATCTTCCCAGACAAGGGATCGAATCCGTGTCCCCTGCATTGGCAGGTGGATTCTTAACCACTGCATCACCAGGGAAGTCCCCCTATATTTTCTATAAATAACATGGGTTTTGAATTTAAACAGTCCTGAATTTGAGCCTTGCATGTGCCACTTTTGAAATCTGTGTGATCTTGAACAAGTTGCTCAGTTGCTTTTAATGCAATTCTCTCATCTTTGAAATGGCATAAATAATAGTTATTTTACAGGGTTGACAAAAGAATCAAATAAAACAGTTGATTAGGCACCTAGTAGAGTACTTAGAACATAATAGAGTTTAAGTAATTTGTACCTAATATTGTTATTTCTATTACCATAATTATTTTCATTCATTTACTCATTCATCAATTCAATTGATGTTTATTGAAAATCTACTACATATCAGGCACTATCGTAAGTACTTAGAAAGCATCAGTGACCCATACAAGATCTGTGCTTTCATGGAATTTATGTCCAAGTGAATTTATTGCTATGGAATGGGATTGTGTATGGTAAGATACTTTGCAAGCTATTGTGTCAGTAACGAACCATCTAAAACTTGTGTCTCCAAATGAGGTGCACAGTCTGCAGATTGACTGGGTGGTTCTTCTTGTCTTGGCTGGACTTGCCAATACATTGGGAGATTTGCAGGTTGTGTTTGATCTAGGATGGTCTCAGCAGTTATAACAGTTATAACATCTCAGACCCTCCCTATGTGTCTTACCCTCCATCTTAGCCCTGGAATGTTCTAATAGTAATGGCAGAGGAGTAAGAGCAATTGTGGACACATGCAAGTGCTTTTTCAAGCCTTTGCAACATGCCTGTCAACATCCCTTTGGCCACATCAAGACCCTTGGCGAACCAGCATCAGAGTTGAAGGACACTGCAAGGTTACAAAGGGCATGGGTATAGGGAAGGATGAAGAATTGGGGCCATTAATGCAACAAATCTACCCCACCTGTAAAACATAATTGGTGTACTGACTATTTGTCGGTGTGGACACACACATTAGAAATTCTTTCCCAAGACTACTAGATGAAGTTATAAAGAAGTAGTATGTGACACATATTTCTACATGTATGGCTATTCTGCCGTAAGCCCAGTATTGTAAACAAAATTTAAAAGAAATATACTAGCTCAATATTATTCAATACCATGCAGCATGGCTAGCTAGGGTACAAGAACTATTGATTTAAAGAAAACTACTTAATTCCAAAGGCTTAGAAAACTTTACAATAGGTAGAGCTTATGGGCTGTCAAAAATATTTGAAGTTGTAAGAACGAAGTATGGAAGATCAAAGGGCATAGCTTAGCTCAGGCAGCAGTAGTTTGGACAGGCAGGTAGGAGCAAGGTGTGCACTGTTTCCAGAGGTCAAGGCCAAGTGATGGGTCAAGAAGTTCAAGACAGGCAGGAGAATCTCTTAGGTGACCTGACTGCCAGGAGCTTGTGACATCCCCTTGATAATGAATCATGTCTCAGACCCAGACAGCTGAGTGGGACATTTAGAACCTAAGCCATGGGGTCAAGAAAACACTTGGCTGGGAAGAGAGACCATATGAAGACTGCAGAGGGTAGATCCAGACAACATCTTTTAGTGGGGCTTCCTTCATCTTTTCACTCATAAATGTAACTCTCAACTCACTTCTTTAATGACTAGCATGTGCATACATTAGCTTCTTCCTCCTTGATTATCCAGCAGTGATACATGCATAATCTGCTGCCCACATTCCTAAAGTTTTATTGATGTTGTTGTCCCTCCCTAGCATTTATTTACAGAATGGAAGTTTTAATGGTGCACATCTGCACAGGCGTGCCTCCAGTGACCTCATTTGACATTTTGGTTAGTGGCCAGGAACAGTACTGATTCAAATCTATCCTCCTGTTCTCTTGATAGCCAATATATTGAAATAAGAACTAGAGGGGTGGGATAGGGAGGGTGGGAGGGAGACTCAAGATGGAGGGGATATGGGGATATAAGTATACGTATAGCTGATTCACTTTGTTATACAGCAGAAACTAACACAACAATGTAAAGCAATTATATTCCAATAAAGGTGTTAAAAAATATCTACTCCTCTGTGTTGTCTCTCAACATTCAGAATTTTTCTTAATAACAATTGTTTGTATCTCAGAGTGAATAGTTAAACAAACATTTTACTCACAAAGTGTTGCAGATAGATCATTCCCTCTGCTCCCCCACCTCCAAGAATGAAAAGCTCTTTATGTGCATGGAGATGGTTTCTCTGCTTTCTATTGACCAGACAATGGCCAAACCAAGATGGAAGTCACAAATGAGAGGAATCATTGTGTTGTGTCCATGCTAGGGGAGGCCTGCATCACACAGAAGAGGGGCAGGTTTTGGTTCTCACTTGGAATTTCCATAGCTAAGCTAATGATGACTGAGTACATAATGGGTCACACAAGGCTGGGTTGTAGTGACCAGACTTGAGGTAGAAGTACGGAACAGCTGGAATAGCTCCAGACTAGAAGCCAATATCTTAGGGTAAAAATGTAATGTGATTACACACTTACTTGCTATTGGTTGAATTGTGTCTCCCCAACCCCCAAATTCACATGTTGGAGCCCTAACTTCCAATACCTCAGAATATGACCTTATTTGGAAATAGAATTGTTGAAGATGTAATTAGTTAAGATGAGGTCATACTGGAGTAGGATGGTTCCTTAATCCAAATGACTGATGTCCTTAAAAATAAAAAGGAAATTTGGTGATAGATGCATGCATAGGGAGCATGCCACATGAAGACTGGGGTTTTGCTACCACAAGCCAAGAAACATCTGGGGCTCCCAGAAGCTAGAAGAGGGCAAGGAAGGATCCTTCCTCTGCAGGTTTCCGAGGGAGCATGGCCCAGCCAACACTTTGATCTGAGACTTGTAGACTCCAGAGCTGTAAGACAATACATTTCTGTTGTTTAAGCCACTCACTTTGTGGTACTTCATTATGGCAGCCCTAGGAAACTACCACATTACCCAAAGGCTGCTGACATTAGGGTAATGCATGCTATGACATTACCCAAACACAGGAGTGTTGGTCACTTGATGGACAAAGACTGTGATTCTTTTTGGAAATTCATTTTGGTCAGAGCATCTGTTCTATGCTGTTTGGAGATTCCCCAGGCATGCAAAAGTGGATACTGTTTGTGTCCTGTCCAATCTTCTTTACTAGACTTGAAGCTATTTCCCAGCCACTGTGTGTGTTGTTGTTTTTTTCAGAGGATTGCCCCCAGCCAAACAGGACCCCCTTTATCAGGGAAGCTACTCCCCTCCATCCTCTTTTGCTTGCAGCCATAACAGGGCCTAACTACGGGATGCCATTTGTGCTGCTGGGCACCCCATGGGGTCGGGATGAGGCTAGACCCCACCTGAGCCTATAGCCTTGCTCAGCTCTGTGACCATCCTGCTCCCCTCACTCCCCTTCTGAGAGCACACTCTCTCTAAATCCCTGTCACGGCTCTCCTCCTGGTGAATTTGACCTTAGACCTCAGGCTGCACAGTCCTTTTTCTTGGAGAAATTGGAAAGAGCAGGGCCAACCTGTTTCCTATAGGAGATTAAAAGGAAGGAAGACATAGTGCAGGACAGGGCCCAGTTGAATGAGGTCAAGTGCTAAGGCATGGCACCCTCAGTCCTTGAGGTGGTGAAATTAACGTGTGCACCAATTCTTTTTCATTGGCTGCTCTTACAAGTGTCGTCAGCCAACAAGCTTGTCTGTCTCTGTGGTCGTTATGGGTAGATTGACCTTGTTCCCACAGACAACTTCTCATTGATTCCATCTCGAACTTTCCAAATGAGGGCCTGGTGTGCGAGAAGACTTGTGAAAGACACCCTTTCCCAATTAGGTGAGTGATGGGAGCAGCCTAGCCAGGCTTTGCTCCTCAGAAGTGTCCTTGTCTGCCCTATTATTATGGCTTTGGCACTTACCAGCAAGACCCATTCAACTTAACAAAGAAACCATTGGTGACCTCCTTACCTCAAGCGAACCCTCTGGGTGACTCAGACACTTTGCTCGCATAGGTTAAAAAAGAGACAGACTATTTGGGATTTGACAAAGGCAGTAAGAGGTCCTAAAGATGGAAGATAAAAGAACAGAGAAATCAGAGGAAAAAATCTGGGCAAGAACGATCTGGAAGGTATGTTTCCTTGGCATATTTTCTTTTCAGAGATTCCTTTTTATCTGTTGTCAGTCCCACTGTTAAATGGGCCTGATTAAGTGAAAACTCATAAATTTAACTTTAATTTTTAAATAAGTAATATGAAGTTATAACTCAAAATTCTGAGTTCAAAATATTAACACGGTGAACAGTTAGTCTCATTCTTACCCTGTCCCCAGTCACTCAGTTCCTCTTCTTAGATGGAAGCTTTCTTATAGTTTCATAAGTATCCTTCCAGTGATAAGATATTTCATGCATTTGTAAGTGTGTATGTGTGTGTATGCACGTGCATGCACTCATTCCCACCCACACGATAGCATCTTTTATGTCCTGTCCTGCTTCTTGCATTATGCGCTGAACATTACACCTTGGAGTTCATTCAACTTTAGTAAAAAAGGCCTCCCTATTGTTTTTACGGTTGAATATTATTCTACAGTATGGATATTTTTTAATTGCTCTCAATTTTGGATTGCAATTAATATCCTTGTTGTTGTATTGTTTCACATATATGTGAGTATACCAAAGAACAACAGGCCTAGAATTAGAACTGCTGGATCAAAAAATATGTGCACTTTAACTGGTGACATATGATGCTAGACTGCTTTCCATGAAAGTGGTACCAACTTATAGTCTTATCGGAGCTATAAGTGCATGCTTGTTTATCTACACCAAGGGTAGACAAGCTATGGCTGCCTGTTTTTGTAAACAAAATTTTGTTGGAACACAAACATGCCCATTGTCTATGGCTGCTTTCAAACAGCAGAATTGAGTAGATGCAAAAGAGAACATATGGTCCACAAAGGTAAATATATTCACTATATGTATTTTTATAGAAAAAGTTTGCCAATCCCTGCTGCATACCCTGTAACACAGAAAAAGATCAAACTTTCTGATCCCTGCCAATCTGATGTAAGAAAAAAGATGTTTCGTTAGAGATTTCTATTCCTCATTTGATGAGTGAGGTTGGAAGTTTTTTCCTACCTCCTTTTCTGCAAGCCTTGTATTTGTATTTTTTGCCTTTCTCTTGAGGAAATTAACTTTTCTTCAGGGACATGAGTAGCAAATACCCCTGTTTGTTGCTTTTATTTAGATTTTGATATGTTCTCTATTTTTGGCATGCAGAAATATTTGACTTTATATAATTGGATATATCAATCTTTTCCTTAGTGATTTTAGATTTTCTATCATATTTATAAAAATTTTACCCACTGTTCTTTTATTCTTTACCTTTTAATGTTCATACATTTGATCCATTTATAATTTTTTCTAAGTTATGATATAGTGATGCACCCTTATTCCTTTTTTTCCAGAAAGCTAGTTGCTTGAAATCCATTTACAGAATAACTCATCTTGGGAAAACTTATTAGAAACACCATATTTATTGTGAACTAAATTCCACTTTGGGGGCTCCATTCCTGAATGTTTTATTTTATTCACTTGATCCTCACTATTTTAATGATTCTAGTTTACAATATGTTTTATTTTCTGAAAAGGGCTAGGTTTCCCTCATCACTTTTATTTTTTAGAATCATTTTTCCTGGCTCTTTTTGCTTTAAATTTTTTTTTCCCATTTGATCACTAGAATTACCTTGTATAGTTTTATTTATTTTTTAATAGTTTTTTGAAAATAGTTATTTATTTATTTGGCTGCTCCGGGTCCTAGTTGCAGCACATGAGATCTTCATTGCTGTGTGTGGAATCTTTAGTTGCGGCATGCGGGATCCAGTTCCCTGAGCAGGGATCAAACCCGCGGCCCCTGAATTGTGAGCTCAGAGTTCCAACTGCTGGACAACCAGAGAAGTCCCAGAATTAGCTTGTATAGTTTTATATAGAACTTCATGCTTTCTTTCTCTCTCAAACTTGTATCATGAGAACAAATTTAAACCTAAATTAGTCTGTTGGAGGATGAGACACCGAGTGACTCATCCCAACTGAGAACACTTGAGACCAGCCAATCCCCAGCTGACTGTGCAGCTGACCAGCACAGGATTGAGTTCATCAGATAATAGCTAAGCCTTTCCTGGATCAGTGGAATTGCCCAGACAACTTATAGATTTGTGAGAAAAAGTGAACATTGTTATTGTTGTATGCCATTGAGGTTTCTTGCTAGCTGTTGTACAGTATTGTGGTGATAACAACTGATAAAAGAGGAGCTGAGACCACCTAGGGAGACAGTACATACAGAGACAAAAAGAAGGCCTAAACTGGAATCCTAGGGCACACCAATATTTGGAGGCCAAGGGGAGGAACTCAGGATTTGGTCTTACATTCAGTTATCCTCTTACTTCTAAATAATAATACTTCTATACAATGTCTTACTCCAAAGAAGTAGCAACATTTAAAACGTATGGGCAATGACCTGCACAAAAACTCTGGAGAATGACAGATAAAATTCTTTCATTCATTTATTCATAAATGTTTAATAAGTATCCCTTAATGCTAAGCATGTGACAATGATACAGTACAAGTCAGTGAAGAGCTCAGAGACCAGTGGGACAGACCATGTACAGACACTTACAGACATACAGACGTGTTCTGAAAAGTATTTTAACAGGGGTTTTAAACAAGGTCCATCTAATCTTTAACTCTGGAGAAGTTTAATTCCAGTTTCAAAGAGTTGCATTCAAATCAAGAAAAACCAAGAACACAAAGAAAGTATACATTGAATTTTGACAAAAAGTCAGAAAACTGCTTTCTACTACTGGCTGTGGCTGAGACTGGACACAATCTGTCACTGACAAAACCCTTTTGCTCTACATGTCTCAGCTTTCTCTGCAGTTTGGTGTAACTGATTTCTAGGTGCATGAATGTCTCCTTCATGTGACCTTGGATTCATTTGCCTTCTACCTGTTTGATGCAGAGGAGCCCATGACCTTTCAAGTCACATGTTGAAGATGACAGAGCAACACAATAGAGGGAACCTGGGTCTCTGATTGGCTAGAAATCAGCATGTCTTGGAATTATACTACCTGCCCCTCAGGGACACCCATATGCACTTAACATGAGCAAGGAATAAACTTCTGTCATATTTGAGCCATTACATACATTGGCATTTGCTGTAGCAGCTAATGATATCCTAACCATATACTTGCATAAGGAAATTGTACTAAGAACTGCTATGTTTGCTGACATTGTTGGAACAAGCTTTTATTACAGGTTATCAAATATTTGACCCCCCTAAATTCAAACCAGGTAATAACAACCCAAGTTATTTAAATAAACTACAACATATAGACAGTAGATGCAGAGATGTTCTAGAGTGGAAGGGTTGTTCTGGGTGAACTTAGTTTGAGAAGTCTCCTTAGAAATGTCAGTCATGAATAGCACATTGGAGGAAGGAAGAGACTGTTATAGTAAGGAGGAAGAGGGGCATTCCAAAGACAGGAACCATTTTGCTATTATTTTTGACATCAAGGATCCAATGAACTTTGATTATTATCTATGGAGTAACGCACATGTTAATAAAGTCTTATAGTTAAGTTACTGTAAGAGACCACCTGTGGTGCCAGACCACATCCCTTTAGCCTAATTTGAGTTTTAGCTGCAGTGTGGTGGGTGGGTAGTTCCTCCAGCAATCAGCACCCCCTTCAAACACCTCCTGGTGTGTTGCCGATTCCTATACCAGGACATTCTCCTACCCCTGGAAGTTCCAAGTGAGACCCCAGCATATGGGGTTACTGCACTTAGGGTCAAATCTTAGCCAATGGGGAGAGAAGCAGGAGGATTGATGCTCCATCTTTTTATCTTGTAGGTGGACAATCACAGAAATCAGTCTGAATGTTTCTCAGGAGGGCCCAGTGTCCGTGGCAATTTCGAAAATGCCTCCTTCCTGTTTCACCCACCTCCTCACACCCCATTCCTGGGGACCCTCCCAAATAAACTAACTGAACCCAAGTCTTTGTCTCAGGGTCTGCTTTCAGGTGAAGCCAAACTAAGGTACTATGAGTAAGAATTTCTGTAAATCCTTTACACTTCTGGAAAAAACAAATCCAATTATCAAATTTTGTCTTTGGAATATCATTTTTATTTTATTTTGTTGAAAGCACAGACTAAATCCCACTCCTAAGACCAGACCCATTTTTCCCTTGGAAGTCCAAGATCTTATGATATTATGTCTAAATGTAAGCTAAATGTTAATATTAAACATATAAACACATATATTATTTATGTCAATTTTGAGCAAAGTTCATTGATCACCTTCTGGATTCGAGATACTGTGCTTGACACTGGGATTTGCTTTTGTTAGTTCAGCACTATATTTCATTAATTGTGCTCTTTGAGAGCTGGACATATTCTTTGTAAGAAAGCATACCATGTCTCCAGAAAATTTACACTCTTTTTTTTGGTCAACCTTCCAAACTTATTTTATTTTTTCACTTAGTCATTTCTCTTACTCTTTGTTATCATTACCATGTTCTCTTTTTATTTCTGAATATATTTCCTTTACTCTTTCCCTGACCTCACTCATGATCTGCGTATTATCAATACAGGATATGTCTTGTGTCTCTTAAAGGTGAACTGGAAAACTGTCTTGCATACCTTAGGGGCTCATATTTTACAGTTAATAGAACTGTATTATAAAAGGGTTCATGATGAGTATTTAAGAATTGAATCTCTTTGGTGAGGTGCATGATTTATCCAAATTCTTGTCTATAACAAATAAGCTGAAATAACATTGAGAGTCGCTGGACTCACAGTGAGATCCTAGCTTTCCCTTATTACTGACAACACACTATAAATCTTTGAGAGCTTGCAAGTGATACAAAGATGGCAGAAGTCTCTTTGATTATATTTCTTTTCTTCCTAGTGAATTCCACAGGAGCCACCTGTCTCCTCTCCCGACTTTCACTGTCTTAGGTTGCCACCCTGTCCTGCTTTACCCAAAGTAATTCATGTGTTGCATTCTTTCCTCTTTAGTATTGAATAGCATTGCATATTTTGTTCTGTTACACTTATTTCTCATCAAGCCCATTTTATAGATGGGTAAATAAAATACACGGAGGTTGGTGGCTTGCTCAGTGCCACAGAGCCAGTGACAGGTAGAGCTGGCTTTGGACTCAATTAGTCTGACCCCAGAGTCCATGGTCTTCAGCATGATACTGTATCCAGTGCTGGCTCTTTTTATGCCCTGCAGGCCCAGAAGCCCTATCTCAGTGAACTTATGCCCCACGAGGGAGCATGTGCACTGCAAGCTGGTTGGTCCAGGAATGGTCAAAAGTCTTAATCTCACCAACATGATGGGTCACTCCATTTCCCTTGGGAGAGGAGTGAAAGGGGGTAGAGGTACATAGCCAGGTTCTCAATATCTCCCCCAAACCTGAAGTTCCTATTTTATTAACCAATGTCAAAATGCAGAGATGGGGAGAAAATGGTTTCTTCTAACCTACCCACATAAAGATAATTAGATAAGGAAGTATGTGATTTTGTTCTCTGAGAAGAGGGTAATGACAAAGTCTTTTCTTACATAATATCGCCCAGAATTCTTGGTGTTTTCACAGAGGTGGCTAAAAGAATTTATAATTTTCTATAGATTTTATTTTGCTCTAACACCCTCTTTATTCTGCTAGATTTTTCAACAAGCCTTCTGCCTCACTTCTATTGGAATTTGTCATGTGCCTGCATCTCATCCATCCATCACTTGAGCCAATATGGCTTTGGATGTTCAGAGAGGGCGGCTCAGCTTTTTTGGCATTCCAGCAAATATTTTCAGAAAAAAAGGAGGAACTCCTTGCTGAAGTCACAATTTGCTGACTTGTGTCTGTGGAATGACACTCTGCTGCTTTGGCTTATAATTACCTAGGGGTGATAGGTTCATTCAAATGACCTGCCTCTTCCATGAGCTCATCCTGGCAGTACAAAGTGAGACATCCCAGAGAAACAGTCACAGATAATTGCTACGGGAACCTGAAGGTAAATCACGTGCTCCTGTGTAATTAAGCTATGTTTTGACTTGGTATTGGACCGTGTTTGCTCATTGTAGACGCAACCAGCTCAGGTAGGTGCAGTCACCACTGCTCTGCGGTTGACAGTGTTGTTCTTTGGGGTTTGGCTGAAAATGCCCTTAAAATGATAATACCTGGAGTGTTGACCAGTTGTCCCAAATATTTTTCAATATCTGTAGTTAAGGGTGTATTCATGTTGTAATATGGGTTTAGGTAAGGAATGCTGACCTTTTATTTCTCTTCCCTTAAGAATTTTGAAAATTTCAGGTATGATGTATGTAGTACTTTGCTTCCAGATTTTTCATATTTAGATTCAAATGACATTTGTTGAGCCCTCACTATGCATCAAGTTCTGCGCTAGGTGTTTTATATTTGCATTCTTATTTAATCTTTACAACAAACTTGTGATAAGATATTGTTGTTTCCATTTTATTGTTGAATAAATAGACCAAATGAGGATCAATGACTTGCCCAAAGCCAAACAGCTTGAGGTGGAGAGGGGACTGAAAACCAGGTCTTCTCCATATTTTCCTGCTCTTCCACATGACCTGTGAGTGAGGCAACTACTAGAGCCTAGTCATAACTCATTCAAGGTTTTCCAACTTCCCTTTTTAGATTTTTACAAAGAAAATCAATGCTCTTTTTGTTGGTTTGTGTTAACTTGAGGCCATGATGGAGTTAGTAGTGAAGTACTGAATGAATTTTTAGTGGAAATGCTCAGGGTTCAAGATTCCCCAAGAAGAGTGATCTGCAGCTGCTTGGTGAGATTTTTCAGCTAACCAACATCATGGCATCCTCATGACTCTTTGGGGATTATTAAGTAACAAGACCTGCCTGCCAACTCACCTGTCCACTCAGACATTTGTACTGGTTCCCCTTGATTACTGAATCAAATCTGATCTCTGCCATCTTGAATTGAAGATCCTTCAGTTCTATTTCTGGTCACTGTACAGTGGTTGCCCTCCATTTAGAACAGGTGTAATCCCTACTTCCTCTGCAGACCCTCCTCCCATTCCTTCCTTCATTCGAGCTCCCAATGTTCCTCTCTGCTGATCTGTATCCTCCCCATGCTTCCACGTCCAACCCAAGTCCTATTTGCTCTGGGAAGCCTCACTCAGAGATACTCCTTTCTCTAATACTTGGTTTTCCAATAATGACCTTGAAATTTGAGACCTGTGAGGAGTTCATTCCAGAAGCTGTAAAAAGGAGACACAGGGAGTCCTTGCTCTTCACTCCAGCTACCACTAGAGCAGTCCTTCTTTTATTCTGTTTAATATATAGGGATTCTGCTTCAAAAGAGCATCACATTCTACATTTTGCTAGTACTTAAGGCCAGAAAGTGGGGCTTGTTAGCATCAGATATTTAGACTGAAGTGCTGGCTCAGGTCAAAAACACCCTACAGAGTTTTTTTTGTTTGTTTGTTTTTTTGATTTGTTTTGGAGGAAGAGAGAGATGGCTTTATTTTTCTGCCAGGCAGAAGGGAAGACCCAGCAGGTTAGTGCCTCAGAACTGTGCCCGCCCCCCCCCCCCCGCCATCCTGGGGAATTAGAGGGGGTCTCACAGGTGGAGCTTGCAGTCCAGGGTAAGTGACAAGGATCAAGGTGGTGAAGGTCCTGAATTATTCTTCTTGCAATACTTTAAACCAGTCACTGCTGGCGTCAGACAGCCAGACAATCGGGTCCATTCATCTCTGGGCCATTGGCCTGCGACCTCCTTTCTCAATTATGTGTGGAATCTACTAAAGTCCAATGTACAAACACAACAGAATCTTGATTATCAGGACCTTGCCTCGAAAACTGGGAGCCCAAGATTCAAGCTAGGTATTTCTGGGTCCAAGTTTTGCCTCTGTAGAAATAGCCAGTCATGCTGTCCAGCCAATGGGACACCCAACCAGGCTGGAAGTGCCCCCAACGCAGCTGAAGACAGACCTCTACCTGCTCTGTGAGGGGAGGCAATTTGAGCCAGAGAGTCAGAGGTTCCGAACAACCAACTGCTCCTCTCAAGGGTCATCCTTGGGGTTCTGCCCACTCCCTCTCAGAGCCTGGAGGTATCATCTGTTTTAGGGTACTCACTCCCTGAAAGCACGCTAGCTACCTGGGAAGCTACCTGAGTTTTGGGGACCATGGAAACAGAACCAAAAGTCACTTCATCCAGCAGTGTTTCTGCCTAGGTAAATCCACACACTCTATATCAGTGGTTCATTCTCGTGTGTGTGTGTGTGTGTGTGTGTAAGAATTTGCATTTCTAACAATTCCCTAGATGATGCTGATGCTGCTCATCTGGGGTCACACTTTTAGAACCACTGTTTTCAATCATTGTAGAAGATAACAGTGCTAATGTGTACAAAGCCAGTGTCATCCACCATCCTCTGGGCCTTCCTCATGGACCCTGACAGCTTTGGACTATTTTTCTTTCATGTGGTCTAAGACTTACTTACTTATACTTCCATGACCTTTCTCCAAACCTCCATATGAGTGAATATAATTGATTAGTTTCTCTCAACTATGTTACAATGCTGTCTTAGACCTGTCTCCTTAAAATTACTCCCAGTCCATCTATCTTCCTAAGAGTTTGGGGTGTTCTCAAACCCTTTCGTCACACATTTTTAGACCAGCTCTTGTTCTCTGATCCTCTTTCCACAGAATTGCACATACCTTGAGAGCTAAATCACACATTGTGTGCATATTTTACTAGTTTTTGTGGGAAGCCATATTTCTTTTGGAGGAGAGAACACATTGTTTTCCTTCACATTTTCTTTAATTCCATTTTCCCACCATACCCAGTAAATGTGAAAAACAGTGCTTTTCTTCTGCCTATTTTTGTCATGAGGTAATAAAGTGAAAGGCACTCGGTTGTAATTTACCACCAATAGAGATTTCCTGCTTAAAAGTTCAACAAGAGCATGAGTCACAGAGTCATGGACATATGAATATAAGCTGTGACCCATGTCCTGGGAGTAATTGGACCCAGGCTAATGAGAATCAAGGGGCTGGTGTATACAGCTTAAGTTCAATCATTGATTTTTTTTGCTTTTTCCCTATTATCTTTTGGGTTTCCTGGGGAGTTGGCTCAGATCTCCAGGGAATCCAGGAAGCCTTGAAGTGTGGGATCCATTATGGGAGTGGTGGACATGGGAGACTGGAGTAGATACAGTTGGTTTCTATACTTGAAAATGAGATCAAATACTTAACATATTACAGAAGGTTTTATTTTTCAGTTTAATGGTTTTGAAAGTCCTCCTCAAACCAGGGTAAAATACTTATCATATACTCACCTTGGTATGTGGCTTTGGATGACATTATAAGGACTTCAGTTTTGGTAGATATGCTAAGGCAGGTAACTAGGACCTCTAGGCCCTCTATTTCCCAATGGATTACCTTAGTTTAATAGGCATTGTGATAGTGGATTGGAAGGTGGAGCTTGGTTGGTAATACAATAGCGTTTTAGTTAAGATGTTCCAGTGTACTGAAGTTTGTTCCAATCCTGGGCAATTAACTAGCTATGGTTATTCCATCACCCATCACTTCTTTGTGCCACAAGATGTCAAAAGGCTCTTCCTCTTATTTTGTTCATCATTGTTAGTGCACCTTGTATCCTCTTTCTTACTTCCTTCTTCTGTTCTTTTCCTCTCTCTTTTGCCTGTCATATGGCAAAGACAGTCAAGGGAAGCCAGCTGGGTGGGTGACAAGGGGGTGCTAGCAAACCACTCAAGTTAAGGTGGTTTGTATTGTGTCATCTTAGCTTGGCTGGAACTACATTGCCCAGAATTGTCTTCCTTGTATAGTTCTGTGATAAAATAGGCCACAAAACATTTTGTGAAAGTTTAGAAGGTGGGAGTGAAGCAACAGCCATATTCTTTTTATACTTGGAAAGTCCACATATGGCACAAGGAAGTGCTGTCACTCACACATGCCATCATTTTCCGCAGACTCATCCTGATAGCTAGTCCCGCAGCTCCTGTTGCTCCTGCTGGATCCTCCTTCAGCTGCTCTGCCTCTTGGGCCAGGTGAGAATCTAATTCCATGGTAAATAGTATCATCTCCTCCTGCAGGACACTCCATCATCGAAGGTGGTAGACTCGAAGAGGTGAGAGAACAGCATCAATTCTAATCTGTCCTCGAGGATTCCAGCTCATCCTTGAAGGTTCCAGTGTCCTTTTTTCCCCACTTGATATACATGTTTCTCTTCTGATTGTTGACTTTAGGCCTCCATACCAAACACAGAAGGCACAGCCTCCTGTAGGATGTTTAACTCCCACAATTGTGGTAATGTTGAATCCCTGTAATAAATCCCTTATTAGCTGTCTCCAGTGCTTCTATTTCTTTGATTAAATCCTGGCTTATATACAGTTCATGATTCTTAGGTGGGGGACTGTTTGTTGGAATCAATCTACAGGGAATTTGGCCAATGGATTTTGAGATTGTCAAGCACCCAGTGGCCATTTGTGACAGCTGATTTAGTATGTCCAGGTATTTGGAACTGAATAAGCAGCTAGACCTTAGCAGCTGATTCCACTAAGAGACACTTCATGCAAACTAACTTTGGGAGTCCTGCTGAGCCACTCTGATAATTGGTCTTTAGACTGAGGAAATTTTAAGCTATGGAGAAATACAACTTCTTCAACATCTTGGGTCTGGAAACTTCCAAAAGACAGATGCTGTCTGCAAAGTTGTTTTGTATTTTTCTTCTTGTGCCTTTCCTCTTTCCTTTTTTGTTCTGTTGATGTAAAGGAAGATAGGAAGAGAAGAGGAGGAAACTTTCCCTGTTACCCTTTTTCCTTTCCCTCTTCACATTATCCATGAATACACGGTCCCAAATCACAGGCGTGTGACCATTATATGGTATTATTTCAGTGTTAGGAAACTTGACAGCCTTGGAGAAAAGAATTCAACTCTTAATGTTTATGGAATTCCATCTTGTACTTGGGCAGTAGCTTTAGGACAGCAGTGTTTCTGACCTCCCCTTGGACCTCCTCTCTACTTAGTCTCATGCTTCTGGGTCTTTCTAAAGAAGCAACCAGGCAAAGGAAATTTTATTTTAAAGCCAATTTTCCCATTTGAATCCCTGTTTGGGGAAAAAAGCATTTTTTGAGCCATGTTTTAGAATTATATGTCTTTAACCCAACTTCCATAATTCAGAAAAGCCCAATACAAAAAAAGTCTCCAGAGCCTTCTATACTAAGAGGAAATTTAATTATTAGCAGAAGCTTATTTTTAAATTTAGGTTATGACAAGCCACCTCAAATCACTGGAAATGGTATGAAGCAAACCACTGAAACCTATGTTATATTATCCTGCGTCATTGCCTTATTTCTTTTCTCAGAACTACCATGGACAAAACTGAAAAGAAAGTATAGGGTTTCTTATTCTCTCTGCTCTGGACCCCACTTTAGGCAGGGGACCCTATTGCCCTCATCTTTTTTTTTTTAAATTAATTAATTTATTTTTGGCTGCATTGGGTCTTTGCTGTTGAACGCGGGGTTTCTCTAGTTGCGGTGAGCTGGAGCTACTCTTCCTTGCAGTGCACGTGCTTCTCATTGCTGTGGCTTCTCTTGTTGTGGAGCACAGGCTCTAGGCATGTGGGCTCAGTAGTTGTGGCTCGTAGACACTATAGCACAGCTCAGTAGTTGTGGCACCTGGGATTATTTGCTCTGCAGCATGTGAGATTTTCTCGAACCCGTGTCCCCTGCATTGGCAGGCGGATTCTTAACCACTGTGCCACCAGGGATGACTTGCCTTAGTCTGGTTATTTTTTTCTTTATTGGAATATGATTGCTTTATGATGGTGTGTTAGTTTCTGCTTTATAACAAAGTGAATCAGCTATACATATACATACATCCTCATATCTCCTCCCTCTTGCATCTCCCTCCCACCCTCCCTATCCCATCCCTCTAGGTGGTAACAAAGCACCGACCCTGCCTTAGTCTTTTATCATGCCTTTTTGCATGGCTCAGTTAATTATTAATTCATACTAAATTAAGAAAGAGAGACCACCACCTCTCTGGGCAGGGAGGTAAGTGGGTGGAGGGAGTTTAAATTTAAGTTTTTAAAATGAGTACTTCAGGTTTCACCTGAATGTTTGGGGATATGTCTTTTTGGGGATTCAGGTCTTTTTTTCTACCACTAAAATATCATTCCCAGTAGATATATAACAGCATCACTTAAAGCTCTCTTCTGTTCTTCTTTCTTTAATTTTTCAGCTGCACAGGTAAAGAGTCTCAATGATAGAAGTAGGATGATCATCGACCCTGAGGGTATGATAATCTCAGACTTGGAGGTAAAGAGATAGGATATCTATTGTGAATGAACTATACATCCCAAATATAGTCCATGAGGCACTTTGTCTTTCCTCCATGCAGCAGTGTTAAATTTGCAAATACTTTGACCTTTCTCTCATTAAAGGATAGAATCTATTTCCCCTCCCCTTGAATTTGGGTGGGCTTGTGACTTCTTTGACCAAAGGGGTACTACAGAAGTAATGATATGTTACTTCTAATGTCAGATCACAAAAGGCCATAAAACTTCCATTTTGGTTGTTGGGAACACTCTCTTGAAGTCCTGCTACTCAGAGGCCACCATACTATAAAGAAGCCCAAGTCATATGAATACGTATATGGTGTTATTTAAACCTCATCTGGGATAACGGAGGTGAGTCCAGGTCACTTTCTAGAGTATTGGCTAAAAACCCTGCTGAGTGAATTACTTCACCTCTTGGATTGCTCAGAAATTTGAGGCCAAAATGAGAACAGTTTTTTGAACTTAAGAAAAACAAATTCTCTATCATTAAAAAATATATATTTTGGAATATGTAGAGCAGGAGGGAATTGGTTAGATGCAAGAAGATATCTGGACAGTATGGTGATAGTGGAATTGAGTTGGCTCTAATTTGAATTTGGGGAAAGAGGACCAGAGGCAGGTTTGGGGCATTTTCTACATGCTCTTTTGCCCTGCAATATTGTTTAAGCAACAAAAATAGCAGTTCAGTTTCAGTGACTTAATGAAACTACAGACTTACTAGAGTTTCCTTTGTTGCTGCTATCAAAGAAAAAGCCATGTATTAAATCACTTTTTAAAAAGTCACCTTTTCATTATATAATTGGAAAGATGAGGGTAGATTGTACAGTGTTTCTCTGAACACCCTCAACCAAGTATCTGACTTGCTAATGTGTTATGATTACTTATGAGAAGGAAGTTGAGTTATAGCTTCCACTCAAGGAAGTACAAATAACTCAAGCTTATATTCTCTGGGTGTGGCCCTACCCCACAATCTCTTGTATAATGAGAGGGTTCTCATTCAAATGCCTATTGAGAGGGAAAAGAGTTTGAGAATTCCTGTGACCTACGAGTTACCCTTGCCAACATTGTACATTTTGGTCTTATTGATTATATCTTATTGCTCACTCCAGATATTTTGCGTCTAGGTGTTAATGAAGCTAAAAGAGGGAAAGAAATATGCACTGTGTCCATTAATACACCTCTGTCCAAGGGTAACTTAAATTCAGACTTCCTTTATAATAGATTGGTTTAGCCTAGTTTTGAACTTAAGGTAAAAAGAATCATTTAGTACATTTGTGTCTGGCATTTTCCACTCAACAAAATATCTCTGAGATTTATTTATGGTGTTGTATATTTTAGTAGTCTACTATTCACTATATAACTAAATTTGAAATTGAATGAGTTCCAAAATTGAATATAAGTTCTGAAATTGAATATGAGTTCCAAAATTGACTATAAGTTCTGAAATTGAATTTCTTGAAATCAGGGATCTTGCATTATGTTTTATGGTTTATCCTCAGAGTTCAAAATAAATATTTGTTGAATGAGTCAACATAGCATTTCTCTTTTATTCTTTCTTCTTGACCTCCATCTATGTCAGTAACACAAAAAAGAACACATTTCTGCCTACCTGCACTGTCCAAGGTAGTAGCTTATAGAGTTGGTTGCTAAAAGACAATATAAGTGGGTTCTGGCAGCCAGAGTATTTTTTAGTGACTAAGTAGGAAGCTTGCTGACTTTAGACCTATAAATTTTTTTTAACAATAGTAAAATCATCTGATTAATCTGGTTCTAAATACTTTGGTCTAAGTAGAAGTTATGTTAATAGTAAAATATACCTGAATTCTGAAAGTCTGATTTTGAAAACATCAGGTCTACCCCTTACTTCAGACCTAGTCCACAGAGAAAGCCTTTTGCTACATTTTTCTACTATTTTGTCTGCTATTTAATGCTGTGTTTTACTATATATTTATTTATATTTTTCTAGTTTTATTGAAATATAATTGACATATAACATTGTATTAGTTTAAGGGGTAAAACATAATGATTTGATATATGTTTATATTGGGAAATAATTTTCACAGTAAATTTAGTTAACATCCATCACCTCATGTAGTTATATATTTTTTTCTTTGATGAAAGCTTTTAAGATCTACTCTGTGCAACTTTCACATATATTATACAATACGGTATCATTAACTATAGTCACAGGCTATACATTATGTACCAGAACTTTCTTACACTTAAAAGTTTGCACCTTTAACCACTTTCACCCTTTTCCTCCATCCCCCATCTTCACCTCTGGTAATTACGGATTTGTTCTCTATTTCTCTAATTTTGGTTTATTTATTTATTTTGGTTTATTTAGGTTCCACATATAAGTGAGCTCATACAGTAATTGTCTTTCTTTGTCTGGCTCACCTCACTTAGTATAATGACCTCAAAATCCACACATGTTGGGCCCGTGAGCCATGGCTGCTGAGCCTGAGCGTTCGGAGCCTGTGCTCTGCAACGGGAGAGGCCACAACAGTGAGAGGTCCGTGTACTGAAAAAAAATAAAATAAAATAATCCACATATGTTGTTGAAAATGGCAGTATATCTTTCTTTTTTAAAGGCTGAATAATATTCCATTATATATTTATATCTCATAACTTCTTTATCCATTCATCTGTTGATGGACACTTAGGTTGTTTCCATGTCTTGACTATCGTAATACTGCTGCAATGCACATGGGGGTGCAGATTTCCCATCAAGATAGTGAATTTGTTTCCTTTAGCTATATATCCACAAGTGAAATCGCTGGATCGTATGATAGCTCTAGTTTTAATTTTTTGAGGAACCTCCATATTGCTTTTCATAATGGCTGCACCAGTTTACATTTCTGCTTACAGTGCACTAGGGTTTCCTTTTCTACACATCCCTGCCCACATTTGTTATCTCTTGTCTTTTTGATGACAGCTATTCTAACAGGTGTGAGGGGATATCTCACTGTGATTTTGATTTGCATTCCCTGATGATTAGTGATGTTGAGCATGTTCTCATGTAACTGTTGGTCGTTTCTATGTCTTCTTTGGAAAAATGTCTATTCAGTTCTTCCCATTTTTAAATTGGATTGTTTGGCTTTTTTGCTATTGAGTTGTATGAGTTCTTTATATATTTTGGATATTAACCCCTTATGAGACATATGATTTGCAAATATTTTCTCCCATTCCATAGGTTGCCTTTTCATTTCATTGATGGTTTCTAATGCCATATTTTAAAATTACATACTCTGGATCTTTTAATCTTAGGCTCTTGACTACCTGTTTTGGAGGTTGAGGATTTTTCTCTGCAATACCATCATCTCCATTTCACTGATCGGGATCCTTCTAGTATCGTTATATAATGGTTGGTTTAAATTTGTTGAATCAATTATTTACTATGTTATTATTTACTGCTGAGGTAATACATTTATGGTGTTTACATTTCCTATATTTTTTTATGGACCATAATGTTCATCAAAGTGTTAAGGATATATATATATATATTCTTTATTTCCCCCAGCTTTATTGAGATATAAATGACATGTAACATTGTATAAGTTTAAGATGTATAATGCAATGATTTGATATATGCATATATTGTGAAATGATTCTCACAATAAAGTCAGTTAACACATCTGTCACCTCACATATTTACCATTTGTGTGTGTGTGTGTGTGTTGACGACTTTTAAGATCTACTCTCTCAGCAACTTTCAAGTAGACAGTACAATATTGTTAATTATAGGCACCATGCTGTACATTAGATCTTTTCTTTCATGTAAAACTTTTCTTCATGGACTTAATAGTGATCTCTCTTACTCCTTTTTCATTTTCTTAGTTATATAAAAGCACCTATAGCTATTCTTCTCAAATGCCCCAACAACAGTTATTACCCAGCAATAATTTTCTCTCTTTCTTAATTTATCACTACATTTTTGTGAAGAACACTTCTTGTTATCTTTCTTAAAAAGGTGTATGGGGAAAAAATATGAAATCTTGAATGCTGCAAAATATCTTTATCTGCATTCTTGTTTGAGAGTTTGAATAATAGAATAGCAACTACTCATGTGATTAAACCTGTGTGTTAATCATATCATTTAAATAAGTCATTATGTTGTTTCACTATGAATTTTCCTTCGAATTTTGAAAGTGTTACTCCAGTGTCTTCTAATATGTATTGAACTGTTGAGAGATCCAATGCCATTCTGACTCCTATTTTTTTGGAATGAGATCTATATTTTTCTCCCTGAAGCTTTTAGGATATTCCCATTATTTATGGTATTCTGAAACTTCATAAGAGTTCTTCAAAAGGGTCTTTTTATCACTTATTTTGCTGGCTACTCAGTCATTCCTTTTTGCATGTAGGCACATGCTCTCAGGTTCTAGGAAATTTTCTCGTATGATTTATTTGATAAAATCTCTTCTCTTTGTTTCCCCCCCCCCTCCCACCCGCTTCCCCTGGAACTGCTATTGATCTGAAACTAAATGTAGTGAATATTGAGAGTTATTCAAATATTTATTTCATTCCATAAAATCAATCTCAACCAATCATAGTCAATTTACCTTCCCTACAAGTCAATATTTCAGGGATGAGCTGTATAGGCTAGTTTGGGATAATGATAAATGAAGAGAGCCTTCTAAAGTGTTTTGGGAGATATAAAACAGGCTCTCCCTGTGGCTTTCTATGAACAAATAAATATTTTGTTTTAGTTGCTGCTTGTAGTCAACTTATGGCATCAGAGGAACCAGACATAGGATCATGATGGAGCTCTGGACTGCAGAATTAAGAGGGTGAGAAAAACTGGGACCTTAAGGATGGGGAAAAAAACCCTCAGTGAATAAAAACTGGAGCCCACCCTGTTTCTCGTCTACCTCTTAGATAAAAACTATCCTTATATTTAAAGCCGCTTTGAAATGGTTTTCTCGTACTGGAAACCAAAAGCATCTTAACTAATATATTGGATCGCCTACATAAATTTCTCCAAATTTAGTGTGCACCCAAATCATCTGGGGATCTTATTAAAATGCAGATTCCAACTTAATAGATCTGGAATGGAGCCTGAGAATCTTTATATCTGACAAGGTACCAAGAGATGTCAATACTTCTGGTCTGTGGACTACAACTTGAGTAGCAAGGTTCTAGACTGATCTTCTTATTTTCTTATATACTCTCTATTTTCTTCTTATATCTTTGATTTTAAAAAAATGCTTTCTGGGATATTTCCTTGTTACAATGTGCTTTTATTGTATTTTTCAATTATCATTAATAAATCAAGATATCTTTCTTGTTTGTGATCATTCCTTTCTTAAAACATCCTATTCTTCTTTCATTTATATGATATTTTCCTATCCCTCTGAAGATATTCAGCATGGCTTTTTAGGGCGGTAACTTTCTTCTATATCCTGAAACATTTCTGTTTTGTTTTTTTTTCAGTTTATTTTTTAGAATCTCTCACATTAGAAGATTTTCTCAATTTTCTGGTGATCCTTGAATGTCTACTCATGTTTAAGTGAAGCTCTAACAAGCTGATTGGTGCTTTGTAGGTGAGGAGTGGAGGCAGAATTGTTGGCTTATGAAACCCTTTAAGGTAATCAATGAACTAGCTTTTCCATCAGGGAATCCCCAGTTACCTCTATGCAAAGTATTTTACCTGGCAGCTGTTCAGCTTTTCCAAATAAGAATTTCAGTCTTCTGTCCTGAAACTGGGAGTAGTGTTGCTGGTGTAAACCCTTGGCTGCTGGTGTTCTATAAGCAGAGGAGAAGAAGAGGGTGAAGGGACACACAGCTCAGCATGGAGACATTTGCTTTCATGCCATTATTTTCAAGCCTAGCTCCTCTTTCCCGTTTTCCTCTCAGGCTTCTGTTTATTCAGAACATCACACATTGTTCCTCTAGCGGATGTAGGTTGCCTTGAATGAAGAAGGGGATCAGGGCTTCTCTGGTGGCACAGTGGTTGAGAGTCCACCTGCCGATGCAGGGGACACAGGTTCGTGCCCTGGTCCGGGAAGATCCCACATGCCGCGCAACGGCTAGGCCCGTAAGCTATGGCCGCTGAGCTTGCGCGTCCAGAGCCTGTGCTCTGCAACAAGAGAGGCCACAACAGTGAGAGGCCCGCGTACAGCAAAAAAAAAAAAAAAAAAAAAAAAAAATGGGGATCAGGTATTTGAGAAATTTCCAACTTTCTATGAACAAATAACCCATACATCCTGTGTCTGGACCTGAATCTGAACCCAGACTTCTATGTCACCAAACCTCTTAGGGTTCAGCAGGGGCAAATGGCCTCATTTCTCTCTGCTATCCCTTTTTTTGCAGGCAATTAGATTGTGATTTTCTCAGTTCTATGAAGTCACTTATAATCTTTCATCTGTTTTTCTATTCCTCATTTGCTTAGTCAAACTATGTAACCTTGTATAAGTCAAAGTAGGGAAATGCTTATTTATCTGCTATGAAAGGGTAATAATGAGTTCCACCCAAGGACATTTAAAAATAGTTGAACTCTATCCCATTAAATATTAAAATATTATTTCAACATTTTAAATTTATGTCATTAGAACGTGTAGCATTTCATAAAGCACAGTGCCTTCTAAGCATTATGGAGTAGTATGCTAAAATTATGAAGCCTGACAAATTTGAGAAAGAGTGAGAAAATATAGCTTGGGGGATAAGGTGGCTGAATTATAAAAGCTGAACCGGAAACAAGAATTCTGGAATCAGAATGTGAAGGGTTGACTATGCCGTCGAAAGAAATTTGGGTTCCATTTTTATAGGAATTTGACATGTAGGCAATTGGGGTCACCTTGAATTTCTAAATAAGGAATCTATACGATCAGAAATGTCCTTAGATACATTTGGTAGCAGTCTCGAGGAGAGACAGATGGTAAAGATAGCCATCAGATGACTCTAATTGTGTTGATAAGATGTGAGAGTTTGAACTAAGTGGTGATGGAGAGACAGAGACAAATTACAACATTTTCGTGACTGAATTATTAGGAGTAGGAAACTGGATTTGGGGACAAAGGGAGGGTAGCAGATGTATACATGCCTCTTACAATATCTCCTTGCCTTACTTCTGATTTCAACTACAGCTGTGGTAGATGGTTCCTATGTACACTGGAAGTACAGGGAACACCCAAGCCAGGTTCCACTCCCAGCAACCCTTAACCACTGGGAAATGAGAATTTGTTAAAATGCTGTAGCCTCTCAAACTTCAGTGGGAACGTCTGGAAACTTATTTCACACAATTCCTCAGAACCATGGAATTGTGGAGTTCAATTTTGTGGAATTGCACTCCAATTGTCCACAATAAGAACCTCCTCAGTAACATTCCATTTTATTTGTTCCTTCTCCTTCCCTGCTTCACACTCTACTCTCTCACTCCTGCCTCCTAGGGTCACCTTGTAAATAAACTTTGTGCTCAAATACTGGCCCCAGCTTCTGCTCTTGGAGAGAGCTTGTTGAAAACAGGCAGATTTGAAAGTTAACTCTAGCATGCATGTCTGCATGAGTAGGGAGGCCAAGACCTACCTAGGAAATGGTGGAGGAAGAACAGTGGCAGCTGAATTTGGTTCAGAATGCATTACATTTATGGTGCATTGGAATATTCAGCTGAAGAGATATGGTGAGGAGAAGTGGGGGCTTTGTGAGTCATCAGCATAAAGGTGGAGGAAGAGAATGAAATCAAGCAAGTGAATAGATGGTTCAAGGAATGAATGAAAAACAAGAAATGTGGACAGAACCTTGGAAAACACCAACATTTACGGATGGACAGAGGTAAAAACTGTGATGTGTTCACTATAATTTTGCTAGCCTTTTGTGAGTGGCACATAGTAATAGTCAGTAAATATCTGTCCAGGGATTGAACTGGAGAATCAGACTGAGATGGATTGGACAGAGGCTGGAGAATCAGGACATCCAATGATATATGGAGGAAGGATTGTAGAAATGAGAAAATGTCAAATGTCACTTCAGGTTCATCTGTGGCATTGGCTGAATTAAGTCACTGGGCGACTTTGTTGTCCTCAGTAAGAGAAGCAAGAGGGACAAGTGCAAACAGCAGTTGTCAAGGGGCTGTGGAATCAATGTGCCTTGAGGAAGTTAGAGGTGGAGATTTTGATTTTTTTTTAAATTATGATTTTAAAACTAATGTACTGTGGTTGAAGAAATTTGGAAAATGTAGAAGAGTATAAAGTAGGAAATAATAACTACTCAAGATCCCTCCATTCCTCTATTATTTCTTCCATAATAAACACTGTTAACAGATGGTGGTATTAACTTGAATCATATGAAAGATTTTGAAAGTGAAAAATAGTTGAATATTGACACTTTCTTAAGGTTCAGAGTATATTTCTTTGCAGATAGATGACTACTCTTTTAAGAGGTGAAGAAGGGGGAAAAACATGTAGGAGTAGCTCATGGGGTTTGAACTTAGGTAAAGTTTTAAAGTTCTAAAATTTAATAACTTTTTAAGGACAGGAACATCTTAAAATATATTTGTAAGCTAAGAGGTAGGTGGAAGGAAGGTTGACAAAAACCGATGAGAGTTGTTTACTGAGGTTGGAAACATGAAAATTGTCTTCCATCTGTTGATCTGGTGGGTGCTTTCCTCCAGCAGTGCTGGGAAATTGGAGGCTGTTGGATGGGGATTTCAGGGTGGCAGCTCCTGGAAAAACAGGCCCAGCTTCTTTGCTTGTGGTTGCAGGGACACAGTGAGCTTTTCCATTTGGGACATTACCCTGTACTTGAAACCAAACAGCTTGGACACAGAACATGCTGAGGCTCCTATCGGGGCAGTGATCGCAGTTCAGGCCACACTCTGGGTTGTTATGTAAACAGGCTGTTTGAAGCAACTTGAGCCTCAACCTCAAGGTAGGAAGCAAGATGCTTTTGTTTATTTTTGGAGTGGAATTTTGAGGCCCAATCTGCAGAGAGTCTCCTTCATCATCTGGAAGACCATTGGAGCACGGAGAAGCCAGAAGTGGAGTCTGCCTCCAGACATTTCTAGGGAGCCAACCAGGTTTTAGACATTGAAGCTCAGCCACTGTAGACTTCTAGCATGAAGGTAAGCAGCAAAAGGCCACGTGGGAGAATTATTGTTCTTGATTTACCCTTATTTTTTTAAATAGGAGGAGAATAGGTGCTTATCAAGCCTTCATTATAGTTAAAAAAAAAAACAAAAACAAAGACTAAGCTCTAATTAGACTGTCTTATAAACAAATGAGATACAAAGTATATGAAAACCAAAAACAACTACCACTGAAGAAAACCAAAATCTCTTAGAGAAACCTCCCACCCTCTCTGCTTATAACACATGGGTTCTTCAGTCACAAATTTCAGCCTCTTTCTTGTCAGAAGCTGGAAGCTGATGAGCAGCTGAGCTCTGTGTCCACAGGCTTGTCCCAAGAGGAATCACCTCCCACAACAGATAAGAAACATTACCCCAGGGGTACAACAACACTAGAATCTTGCCTTATTACTACCCTTAGGGTACACTGTATCATGGAATCTTTTTAATGAGGTCCTTTTGATACTGTACTGCATTAAGCCCCTTTGGTAGAAACATTTTCATGCATTCTGTTTGAAAGTAACTAGGTTAGAAGTTTAGGGTTAGAGGAGCTTCAGTTGTTTCTGTATTTTAAATCAAGGTCAAGCCAAGCTGCTTTACAATGTATTCTTCAATTTCAGGCATTTGTTACCTCTCCCATTCTGTCCCTTCCTCTTCCTGGGTCTGTACATTAACCTGCGAAGTTAATAAAAACACTAGCTAATGTGAACCCAGTCTTATTGTGTTCCAGGCACTGGCTAATAGTTTTATACACCTGATCACCTTTTGACATCAGCAACCTTGTAAACCAGTTTGATTAGTATTCCTGCTTTACCCTTCAGGACAACAAAGTTTAGAGAGGTTAAATGACTTCCTTAGAATTACACAGTTAGGAAGAATCAGAACCACTTTAAACACAGGCATTGTGATCTCATTGCCAGGCTGCTCTTGCTAACATGACCAATTTCTGTAAGAACAGTGAGGGGAAGAAACACCAGGACAGGGTGTCTCGTAGACCCCATATAAGGACAGTTCCATGAGAATTAACTGGTTGCTACTTCATTGTAGGATTTCAATGACAGATATTTCCAACAATTCTGGGAGTGAGCATCTCCAAAATCTTGTTAGAAATAGAAAGGGCATGATGCTTAAAGGTACAAGGAATATATAGTGGTTTAACTGTTTGAAATGACAAATAAAATAGGCTCTTACTATCTGTTTATGTTACAGATTTTGGAATAACTAATTGTGGCCTCAAAATTTGGGACACTATTCCCCTGTGTATCACCCTGGATACACTGGAAGGAAAACACCAATATAATGCCTATTCCTCAGAATTTATGTTTCTAATCACCTGATCACCTAGTATAAAAGCTGGACCAGAAAGGAAAAATAAAGGCAATTAGTTTAGAGCCCAACTAGAAAATCTGACACTTTTTAATTTATATTCATGACCATTTCTCCCTACTGAAACTTCCTAATCAATATATGTTTGGAGAAAGTCCAACCTTCCCCAGAATAACCATATTTTAAAAAATTTAGATCTTTCTTTATAGCACTGGTGTGGGTAGTCGACTATGAGCCAGGGTTCTCATGTTCTAGCCCCTGTCCTGCTCTCCTTACTCACTTTAGGTAAACTATTTAACCTAGACCTATTCTGGCTCGGATTAAATCAGAGATTTTTAAATGCAGAGCCCATGGACTTTGAGCGAATTCATGGGTGAGATTCATAATTTATATAGATTTTTAAAACTTCCTTCAAGTTCTATGCAAGATCTTAAATGCAGTTTGGAGGAAAAAGAGTCCATAGTTTTCCATGAATTTTCAAAGACTCTGTGATCCCAAAGGGGGTTAGGAACCTCTGACCCGAATGATCTCTACAAGTCCTTCCTCAGTCAAACTTTTTTCTAATTGTAGTTTTTAGCGAATTCTCATAAAGTATGCATTTGGATTCTTTAAAGATTGCAACAGTCTCTTTAAGAGTTGACTTTGTAAACCACAGAAACAGGTGTGAACCACTGTGGGGTGACTCATAGCTTAACCTTCACTTTTTGTTCTGTCCTGGGTCCGGATGGATGAATCACTTGACCAGAGCATCTAGAGGCTCACTGTAGGGAGCTGGCTTTGAGACAGTGCCTCTTTGTTTGGTATTAGATGCCCCTTCTGGATCTGTAAAGAGGTAGTTTTGGAAGTGAGATGTAAAGACAGTCTTAGTAATGGCCAAACACCAAAAAGTTAAAGAGAATGGCCAACAAATATAAAAACCAACTAACCAAATTAAAACAAAATGAATGAACAAAAATAGTAGCTGTCCTATGTCTTAGCCTCTTATTCTATTTGTTGTTGCTGTTTTGTTTCTTCTGTCCCTTTACCAGTATTCAGTCAGTTCTTCTGCTAGTTTGTACACCCACAAGGGTACGTAGATGTGATGTATATGTTAGGTGACTTGGTGTCAAGAAACACTCAGAAATTGGATTTTGGGGCTTATCTATCTGAAACCTGTAATGACTGTAACAAGGAATCCTGGGTTAAGAGGTAGTGTAGAGCAACACTACTAGCTCAGTGGAAGTGAGAACATCTTGTTTCCAAAAGATCCCTTCAGGAGCTCCAGATTAATTTATGCAGATCAGGGGTAAAAGAGGAGACCTAGTGATGAGACAATGTGTCTGAATTTTATCTATCTGATCTATTAAGTCTGGCAGCTGTCTGCAACTACTGCAGCTGATAAAGTGGGCTCATCTGTAGTCACGGAATCTCCATGAAGAAGTTATAATATATGACAATCCAGGAATTAGCTATCCAGGCAATTAGTTTAGAGCCCAAATATACCTGCAGGTCTTATGCTTTATCTGTTACAAGTTTATACTTGGGCTTTGGAAATTGTTGAAATATACATGTTTACATTCTCCATTCAAGTGGATTCCATTATTTATGCCATTATTTATAAAGAACTCTTTACCGTGTTTTTTTCCCAGTCCACTCAGGATAGGTAGTATGTACTTAAGTAATATTTGCTAAAGTAGGAGCTCCTTACACCAGAGATGGTTGGTGGGTGAGCCTGAACTGTTTCCTGTTCTCTTGATGGAGTTGATTCATTCAGTACATAAAGTATTCATCTTTTCTTGTTTTTCCCAGCTCTGTAACTCTATGATATGCCCGGTAACATCTATATATTTTTTATTTTTCCTGGTTGAAACACTTCAAGAAATGTCAGGCAATGATGTGTATTAGCCCATTTACCACAAGTTTTGTGTGTTTGTGAGTATGTTTATGATTGTATATTTTGGTAAATATGAAACAGGCAGAAGAAGCCTGTGGTTTTTCTTTTACAACATAAAAGCAAGGTATAAGTTCTGTACAGTTGGAAGTAATGATAAATTTTAGAAATTATGAAGCTTGGATCTCCCTTTGGCTTTGGAATGAACTATATATTAAGCAAGATTTTGACTGGTGGATTTTGATAAAATATTTTGAGATGAATTGCTTACCTGAAAGATGACTGAATCCAGTAGATAAAGAAAAGTGACCAATAATGTGAAGCTTCTGCTAAGTCAAAATGAAAATCCTTTGGTATTTTCAATAGTGTTATGTGATGATAGGTAGTCTAGACACACATCAAAGGAAAATTGTAGGTGGTTAATATCTGTACACAAACTTTCAATTCCCTGGATCTGTGTAACTCCAAGAAATGGGTTGAGAGCAGAAAAGAAGGAGGATTAACTGAATTGTAGAAGGGGTGACTGTCTCTGTCACTTGTCCTTCCTTCCTGCATAGGAATTCTAGTAAACTAGACAGGGAGGATTGTGTGGAGAGAAAGAGAGCAATACACATGAAAATCTGTGGGGTAGGCATCAGGAGCTACCAGTAAACCTTTACTCTACAGGTGGAGATTTCCCTGATGAAATAAACATCTCTTCAAAAGTTTTAATCCCTTTGTGAAATAATACTGTGTGAAATAATACTAATTAAAGTCCCTCAGCACATGAGCACACACCATTTGTGAGGTTGCCACACACAAGTACTTATGTAGGGAAAAGAATGTATCTTACAAAAATGTTGCTTTGATGAGTATCATATTTGGAACCCTAATTGTGTCCCTTTAGGAAGCTAGTTTGACCAATAGTCATTCTTCATACTACTTTAGTTTAGCTTCCAGAAACCCATAGTGTTGATTTTTCTCGTAAACTTATTATTATTGAAATATAAGATACATACAGAAAAGAGTGCACATCCTAATTGTACATCTTCATAAATTTCAACAAAGTAGGCCTTCCCCTGAAAACAATACCCATTATCAAGATAAAAAGCATTACCTTTTTCGTGAGTTTTCCTCATGCCCCACACCAGCCATTAACTTAAGAAAGGTGATCACTATGTGACATCCATCCACCCACATAGATTAGTTTTGCTTCACTTTGAACTTCACAGATGTGGAAACATACAATAATACTCTTGTATTTGGCTTCCTATCGTATTTGAGAGATTCATTTATGATGTTACATGTATCAGTAGTTCACACTTTTTCATTGCTATTCTATTGTATCAATACACCCCAAATTATCAATTCCACTGCTGATGAATGCCTGAGTTGTTTCCAATTTTTGACTATTGACATTCTTGTACATGTGTTTTGTTAGACACAGTACTCATTTCTGTTGAGTACCTAGGAATGGAATTTTTAGACCAGGGAGTATGCACATATTCAACTTTAGTAAATACGCACAAGAGTTTTTGAAAGTGATTGAAATTTTGAAATTTACAGTTCCTCCTGCAGTGTATAAGGGTTCCTCTTGCTCTACATTAACACTAACACTGGATAAAGTTAGTTATACTGGTGGGTATGCAATAAAACCTTACTGTGGCTTTAATTTGCACTTCTCTGATCAATGATGCCTAGGAAACCTTTATATGAATATTGGTCATTTGGATATTCTCTCTTATGAAATATATGTTAAGTCTATTGCCCATTTTAGAAATTGTATTGTCTCTCTTTTCCTTAAGTGTTTTTGTATATTATGAAGAAGTCCTTCTCCTGTAAATGTACTGAAAATATCTTTAACTCAATGTCTTCCTTTTTCCTATCTTAATGTTACCTTTTGGTGATGCAAGTTCTTAATTTTAATAAAATCCAACTTACCAACATTTAACCCCATTGTTTGAGCTTTTTGTGCTCACCCCAAGGGAATAAAGATATTCTTCTTCCAGTTTTCATAAACTTTATTGTTTTACTTTCACATTTAGTCTATGATCTACATAATATCTGGTGGTGTAAGTCTTCCAACTTTGTTCTTCTTCAGAATTTCTTTGGCTATTTTTGGTATTTTGCATTTCCATATCCACTTTAGAATCAGTATGTCAAGTTCCACACAAAAAAACCTGCTACGAATTATTATGATTGGAATTGTACTGACTATAGATAATTTGGAGAGAATTTATATTTTACAATATTGAGTCTTCCAATTCATGAACAAGGTCTATTCCTTCTTTTATGTGGGCATTTAATTTCACTCAGCATTATTTTGTGGTTATTGGAGACTTTGCATTATATCAATATATCCATGATTTATTACTATTTAACATAAATTGTATATTTATATTAATTATAGATAATATAAATTTATATTTTTACCACTTCCCAGAACACTTTTTACTCCCATGTTTTGTATTATGGTTTTCTTTTATTATGCTATTGAGTATTTCTTTGTGCTTCCTTATAATAAATATTCTTATCCTAGCCCCACATGACTACTGATATGATTTTTGTTTTTAATAGTTTTTTGTTTTCCAGAAGGTCACCTGGACAGAATCATACAATTACTCAAGTTATACTTTGTGTATGGCTTTTTTCACATGGTGTAATGCTTTTGAGATTCATACATATTGTTGCATGTATCAATAGTTAATTCCTTTTTAATGACTGAGGAGTATTCCATTATGTGGAGCTACTACAACTTGTTTATCCATTCACTGTTTAATTAACACTGTTTAAAATTTTGGGTGATTATGAATAAAGCTGCTATAAACATTCTGCAGAGGTCTTTGTATAGAAATACGTTCTCATTTCTCTTTCATAATACATATCTGATAAAGATCTTGTGCCCAGAATAAATAAAGCTCTCTTATCAGTCAATAATAAGAAAATGAGCAATTCAATTTAAAAATGGGAAGACATTTTGAACATACATTTCAAAGAAAATACACAAGATACTCAATATTATTAGTCGTTAGAAAAACATGAATTAAAATCACAATGAGATACTGTTTTACAGTATTTTAATGGCTAAAATTAAAAAAAATAAAAATTACAAAAGCAATTTCTTATGAGAGATGTGCAGGAATTGGAACTCTCATTCATTGCTGATGGAAATGCAAAATTGTACAACCAGTTTGTTTTTTATCCATTTTAATGAACTGATATCACAAGTTATTATTGTTTTATATAGTAATATTAATAAAATTTTACTTATGCACATATCTACAACTTCCATTGCTCCTCTCTCCTTCTCACTTTTTTCTGCATTTCTGCCAGGGGTTATTTTCCTTCTGCTTAACAACTCTCTGTAGTACTTCTCTTAGTACAAGGCTTCTGGTGATAAAGTCTCTGTTTTTGGTTGTCTGGAAATGTATTTATTTTGCCTCCACTTTTATAGGATATTTTCTGCATATATAAATCCAGGCTTGCAGTTTTCTCTTCACACTTCATATAATTCATTCCACTGTCTTCTGGCTTCCATTGTTTCTGTTAAGAAGTCAGTCATAAATCTTATTGTTTACATGACTTTCGTGACCCCAGATTTCTGAAATTCTTGAAAAAAAAAGTTTTATTCATACCTCAAATAATCCTTATATTTCTTCATATAAAAAGGAGGAATATGCTCAATATGTGTTTCAAATTTATAACAGAACATTTGTTGGGTTCATTCACCCATAAATGTCTTCCTGGCTTCAAAAGCATGTTAATCTTAGTTTCACAAAATCCCTGGGAAATAGGGAGTAGCTGGTTTTCTAAATGAGGAAGATGTGGAGTATAGGGCTTGTCTGAGGCCACCCAGGGAGAAGAGCTGGACAGTTAAGTGTAGAATCTGACAATGGAATCTTATTTTTCAGATGCTAAATCTTTCCCTCTTATAGAATATAGTAATGACCAAACCTCTATTCCTGCCATAGTGTTACAGAAATTAGTCTTTCATTATTATGTATTCTGGGGTCCACAAGGGGAACTTAACAGACATGGGTTAAATGCAGGTAGGCTGCCTTCATGAATACAGAAGGACCATGAGAGAGAGGATGGAAACCCTTTGACTGAATGATGCAGCTGTTGACAACCTCTGTCCAGTTTATTTGTACTTTGGAGTTCTGGCATTAATTATGTAAACAAGCTTCAGTGTTTCTTGTTCTAAATTATTTTTATTAGGAAGAAAATGAAAAGTAAAGTAAATTTAGAGAAGAGGTAGAAGGAAGAGATTAGAAGCAAGATAAAAATTGGAAGATGGAAGAGGTGAGGTAGAAAACAGGTTGTGACAATTAGGGATACTATATGAAAAACATGATAGCTGGCATGGAGGAGATACTAGATAAATTGACGTTGCTGATACTGTTATTGTAATTATGTTGCCATATGTAGTCATAGATTAGAACACACAATTTGTTCTGACATGTGACTGCAACTATGGGATATTTTGGCACTAAACTATTTAACTATTTTCAAATTATTCTTGCAACATTTAAACATTAACATTTAAAGAGAGATTGCTTAGACTTCTTACCTACGTTTAAAAAACTCCAAGGTAAACACCTAAATAAACAAGCAAAACAAGAACAATACTTATAGTATAAGAATAAGAGCAGTATCATGGACAATCAAAGCCAAGGTACTTTTATATCATTACCTTTTGTGTTTTCTTCTTTCTTTTTTTTAATGTTTTCTGAATACTTTGACAGGATGAGAATCTTCTAGAGATTGTTTTATCCTCTGATTTTTAAACAATTTTCTTTAGATTGAAGATCTTTTCCTTGTTAAGATTTCTGTAATTCTATGCCATGATGGCATGGTATAATTAAGTTAATAAAAGCAAGTAAACAATTAGGAGGAAATTCAGCTTGTGTTTAAGAAAATAATGAGTGGGAAAGACATTTGTGAGGAAGAAAACAATTAATAACGTGACTGAAGTGCCCCAGGGAAATATTAGCTTACAACGACTTCTTGTGCAGCCAGTCAATACAGGCAATTGGGCAGAGTTGAGGAAGAGGGCGGAAGAGTAAGACACAGAGATCACCTTTCTCCTCACAGATACATCAGAAATACATATCTACACGTAGAACTGCTCCTATAGAACATCCACTGAACGCTGGCAGAAGACCTCAGACCTCCCAAAAGGCAAGAAACTCTCCACGTACCTGGGTAGGGCAAAAGAAAAAAGAATAAACAGAGACAAAAGGATAGGGACGGGACCTGCATCAGTGGGAGGGAGCTGTGAAGGGGGAAAGATTTCCACACACTAGGAGCCCCTTCACGGGTGGAGACTGCGGGTGGTGGAAGGGGGAAGCTTCGGAGCCACGGAGGACAGCACAGCCACAGGGGTGCGGAGAGCAAAGTGGATAGATTCTCACATAGAGTATTGGTGCCGACCAGCACTCACCAGCCCGAGAGGCTTGTCTGCTCACCCACCAGGCCAGACGGAGGCTGGGAGCTGAGGCTTGGGTTTTGGTCAGATCTCAGGGAGAGGACTGGGGTTGGCAGCGTGAACACAGCCTGAAGGGGTTAGTGCACCACGGCTAGCCGGGAGGGAGTCCGGGAAAAAGTCTGGACCTGCGGAAGAAGCAAGAGACTTTTTCTTCCCTTTTGTTTGTTGGTGTGCGAGGAGAGGGGATTCAGAGCTCTGCTTAAAAGAGCTCCAGAGATGGGCACGAGCTGCGGCTAACAGTGCAGACCCCAGAGACGGGCACGAGATACAAATTCTGCTGCTGCCGCGACCAAGAAGCCTGTGTGCAAGCACAGTTCGCTATCCACACCATCCCTCCCGGGAAGCTGTGCAGCCCGCCACTGCCAGGGTCCTGTGATCCAGGGACAACTTCCCTGGGAGAACGCATGGCATGCCTCAGGCTGCCGCAACGTCACGCCGGCCTCTGCCGCCGCATGTTCGCCCCATATCCATACCCCTCCTTCCCCCAGGCCTGAGTGAGCCAGAGCCCCCGAAGCAGGTGCTCCTTTACCCTGTCTTATCTGAGTGAAGAACAGACGCCCTCAGGTGACCTACACGCAGAGGCAGGGCCAAATACAAAGCTGAACCCCGGGAGCTGTGCGAACAAAGAAGACAAAGGGAAATTACTCCCAGCAGCCTCAGGAGCAGCGGAATAAATCTTCACAATCAACCTGATGTACCCTGCATCTGTGGAATACCTGAATAGACAACGAATCATCCCAAATTGAGGAGGTGGACTTTGAGAGCAAGATATATTATTTTTTCCCCTTTTCCTCTTTTTGTGAGTGTTTATGTGTATGTTTCTGGGTGAGATTTTGTTTGTAAAGCTTTGCTTTCACTATTTGTCCAAGGTACTGTCCATCCGTATTTTTTTAAAATTTATTCTTAATAATTATTTTTTATTTTAAAACTTTATTTTATTTTATATTACTTTATTTTATTTTATCCTCTTTCTTTCTAATTTTTCTCCCTTTTATTCTGAGCCGTGTGGATGAAAGGCTCTTGGTTCTCCAGCCAGGAGTCAGTGCTGTGCCTCTGAGGTGGGAGAGCCAACTTCAGGACACTGGTTCACGAGAGACCTCCCAGCTCCACGTAATATCAAATGGCAAAAATCTCCAAGATATCTCCATTTCAACACCAAGACCCAGCTTCACTCAATGACCAGCAAGCTACAGTGATGGACACCCTGTAGCAAACAACTAGCTAGACAGGAACACAACCCCACCTATTAGCAGAGAGGCTGCCTAAAATCATAATAAGGCCACAAACACCACAAAACACACAACCAGATGTGGACCTGTCCACCAGAAAGACAAGATCCAGCCTCATCCACCAGAACACAGGCACTAGACCCCTCCACCAGGAAGCCTACACAACACACTGAACCAAATTTAGCCACTGGGGACAGACACCAAAAACAACGAGAACTATGAACCTGCAGACTGCAAAAATGTGACCCCAAACACAGTAAGATAAGCAAAATGAGAAGACAGGACAACACACAGCAGATGAAGGAGCAAGATAAAAACCCAACAGACCTAACAAATGAAGAGGAAATAGGCAATCTACCTGAAAAATAATTCAGAATAATGATAGTAATGATGATCCAAAATCTTGGAAATAGAAGAGACAAAATGCAAGAAACCTTTAACAAGGACATAGAAGAACTAAAGAAAAAACAGGCAATGATGAAAAACACAATAAATGATATTAAGAATACTTTAGAAGAGATCAGTAGCAGAATAACTGAGGCAGAAGAACGGATAAGAGATCTGGAAGATAAAATAGTTGAAATAAATACTGCAGGGCAGAATAAAGAAAAAGAATGAAAAGAACTGAGGGCAGTCTCAGAGACCTCTGGGACAACATTAAACACACCAACATTCAAATTATAGGGGCCCCAGAAGAAGAAGAGAAAAACAAAGGGACTGAGAAAATATTTGAAGAGATTATAGTTGAAAAGTTCCCTAGTATGGGAAAAGAAAGAGTTAGTCAAGTCCAGGAAGTACAGAGAGTCCCATACAGGATAAATCCAAGGAGAAACATGCCAAGACACATATTAATCAAACTATCAAAAATTAAATACAAAGAAAACATATTAAAAGCAGCAAGGGAAAAACAACAAATAACACACAGGGGAATCCCCATATGGTTAACAGCTGATCTTTCAGGAAATGTCTGCAAGCCAGAAGGGAGTGGCAGGACATATTTAAAGTGATGAAGGAGAAAAAACTACAACCAAGATTTCTCTACCCAGCAAGGATCTCATTCAGAGTTGATGGAGAAATTAAAACCTTTACAGACAAGCAAAAGCTGAGAGAGTTCAGCACCACCAAACCAGCTGTACAACAAATGCTAAAGGACCTTCTCTAGGCAAGAAACACAAGAGAAGGAAAAGACCTACAATAACAAACCCAGAACAATTAAGAAAATGGGAATAGGAACATACATATCAATAATTACCTTAAATGTAAATGGATTAAATGCTCCCACCAAAAGACACAGACTGGCTGAATGGATACAAAAACAAAACCTATATATATGCTGTCTACAACAGACCCACTTCAGACCTAGGGACACATACAGACTGAAAGTGAGGGGATAGAAAAAGATATTCTATGCAAATGGGAATTAAAAGAAAGCTGGACTAGCAATTCTCATGGACAAAATAGACTTTAAAACAGACTATTACAAGAGACAAATAAGGATACTACATAACGATCAAGAATTCAAACCAAGAAGAAGTTATAACAATTGTAAATATTAATGCACCCAACATAGGAGCACCTCAATACATAAGGCAAATACTAACAGCCAGAAAAGGGGAAATCGACAGTAACACATTCATAGTAGAGGATGTTAACACCCCACTCTCACCAATGAACAGATCATCCCAAGAGAAAATAAATAAGGAAACACAAGCTTTAAATGATACATTAAACAAGATGGACTTAATTGATATTTATAGGACATTCCATACAAAAACAACAGAATACACACTTTTCTCAAGTGCTCATGGAACATTCTCCAGGATAGATCATATCTTGGGTCACAAATCAAGCCTCAGTAAATTTAGGAAAATTGAAATTGTATCAAATTGTATACCGTTCACAATGCTATGAGGTTGGATATCAATTACAGGAAAAGATCTGTAAAAAATACAAACACATCAAGGCTAAACAATACACTACTTAATAACGAAGTGATCACTGAAGAAATCAAACAGGAATTTTAAAAAAAACCTAGAAACAAATGACAATGAAGACACAATGACCCAAAACCTAAGCGATGCAGCAAAAGCAGTTCTAAGAGGGAAATTTATAGCAATACAACCCTACCTTAAGAAACAGGAAACATCTCAAATAAACAATCTAACCTTGCACCTAAAACAATTAGAGAAAGAAGAAGAAAAAAACCTAAAGTTAGCAGAAGGAAAGAAATCATAAAGATCAGATCAGAAATAAATAAAAAAGATATGAATGAAATGATAGCAAAGATCAATAAAACTAAAACCTGGTTCTTTGAGAAGATAAAAAAATTGATAAAGCATTAGCCAAACTCATCAAGAATAAAAGGAAGAAGACTCAAATCAATAGAATTAGAAATGAAAAAGGAGAAGTAACAACTGACACTGCAGGAATACAAAGGATCATGAGAGATTACTAAAAGCAACTCTATGCCAATAAAATGGACAACCTGGAAGAAATGGACAAATTCTTAGAAATGTACAAGCTGCCGAGACTGAACCAGGAAGAAATAGAAAATATGAACAGACAAATCACAAGCACTGAAATTGAAACTGTGATTAAAAATGTTCCAACAAATAAAAGCCCAGGACCAGATGGCTTCACAGGTGAATTCTCTCAAACATTTAGACAAGAACTAACACCTATCCTTCTCAAACTCTTCCAAAATATAGCAGAGGGAGGAACACTCCCAAACTCATTCTATGAAGCCAACAACACTCTGATACCAAAACCAGACAAGGATGTCACAAAGAAAGAAAGCTACAGGCCAATATCACTGATGAATATATATGCAAAAATCCTCCACAACTTACTAGCAAACAGAATCCAGCAGCACATTAAAAGGATCATACAGCATGATCAATTGGGGTTTATCCCCAGAATGCAAGGATTCTTCAATATATGCAAATCAACCAACGTGATACACCATATTAACAAATTGAAAGAGAAAAACCATATGATCATCTTAATAGATGCAGAGAAAATGTTTGACAAAATTCAACACCCATTTATGATAAAAACCCTCCAGAAAGTAGCCATAGCAGGAAATTTCCTCAACATAATAAAGGCCATGTATGACAAACCCACAGCCAATATCATCCTCAATGGTGAAAAACTGAAACCCTTTCCACTAAGATCAGGGACAAGACAAGTTTGCCCACTCTCACCACTCTTATTCAATGTAGTTTTGGAACTTTTCACCACAGCAATCAGAGAAGAAAAGAAACAAAAGAAATCCAAATTGGAAAAGAAGAAGTAAAGCTGTCACTGTTTGCAGATGACATATACTATACATAAGGAATCCTAAAGATGCTACCAGAAAACTACTAGAGCTAATCAATGAATTTGGTAAAGTATCAGGATACAAAATTAATGCACAGAAATCTCTGGCATTCTTATACACTAATGATGAAAAATCTGAAAGTGAAATTAAGAAAACACTCCCATTTACCATTGCAACAACAGAATAAAATATCTAGGAATAAACCTACCTAAGGAGACAAAAGACCTGTATGCAGAAAATTATGACACTGATGAAAGAAATTAAAGATGATACAAATAGATGGAGAGATATATCATGTTCTTGGATTGGAAGAATCAACATTGTGAAAATGATTCTACTACCCAAAGCAATCAACAGATTCAATGCAATCCCTATCAAACTGCCCCTGGCATTTTTCACAGAACTAGAACAAAAAAATTCACATGGAATTTGTATGGAAACACAAAAGACCCCGAATAGCCAAAACAATCTTGAGAACAAAAAATCGAGCTGGAGGAATCAGGCTCCCTGACTTCAGACTATACTACAAAGCTACAGTAATCAAGACAGTATGGTACTGGCACAAAAACAGAAAGATAGATAAATGGAACAGGATAGAAAGCCCAGAGGTAAACCCACACACATGTGGTTACCTTATCTTTGATAAAGAAGGGAAGAATATACAGTGGAGAAAAGACAGCCTCTTTAATAAGTGGTGCTGGGAAAACTGGACAGGTACATGTAAAAGTATGAAAGTAGAACACTCCCTAACACCATACACAAAAATAAACTCAAAATGGATTAAAGACCTAAATGTAAGGCCAGACACTATCAAGCTCTTAGAGGAAAACATAGGCACAATGCTCTATGACATAAATCACAGTAATATCCTTTTTGACCCACCTCCTAGAGAAATGGAAATAAAATGAAAAATAAACAAATGGGACCTAATGAAACTTAAAAGCTTTTGTGCAGCAAAGGAAACCATAAACAAGACCAAAAGACAACCCTCAGAATGGGAGGAAATATTTGCAAATGAAGCAACTGACAAAGGATTAGTCTCCAAAATTTACAAGCAGCTGATGCAGCTCAATAACAAAAAAACAAACAACACAATCCAAAAATGGGCAGAAGATCTAAATAGACATTTCTCCAAAGAAGATATACAGATTGCCAACAAACACATGAAAGAATGCTCAACATCATTAATCATTAAAGAAATGCAAATCAAAACTACAATGAGATATCATCTCACATTGGTCAGAATGGCCATCATCAAAAAATCTAGGAACAATAAATGCTGGAGAGAGTGTGGAGAAAAGGGAACACTCTTACTTTGTTGGTGGGAATGTAAGTTGATAGAGCCAGTATGGAGAACAATATGGAGGTTCCTTAAAAACTAAAAATAGAACGACCATACGACCCAGCAATCCCACTACTGGGCATATACCCTGAGAAAACCATAATTCAAAAAGAGTCATGTACCGCAATGTTCATTGTAGCTCTATTTACAATAGCCAGGACATGGAATCAACCTAAGTGTCCATCAACAGATGAATGGATAAAGAAGATGTGGCACATGTATACATGGAATATTACTCAGCCATAAAAAAACGACATTGAGTTATTTGTAGTGAGGTGGGTGAACCTAAAGTCTGTCATACAGAGTGAAGTAAATCAGAAAGAGAAAAACAGATACCGTATGCTAACACATATATATATGGAATCTAAAAAAAAAAAGGTCATGAAGTACCTAGGGGTAAAATGAGAATAAAGAGACAGACCTACTAGAGCATGGACTTGAGTATATGGGGAGGGGGAAGGGTAAGCTGTGACAAAGTGAGAGAGTGGCATGGACATGTAAACACTACCAAACGTAAAATAGATAGCTAGTGGGAAGCAACCGCATAACACAGGGAGATCAGTTAGGTGGTTTGTGACCACCTAGAGGGGTGGGATAGGGAGGGTGGGAATGAGGGAGATGCAAGAGCGAAGAGATATGGGAACATATATATATGTATAACTGATTCACTTTGTTTTAAAGCAGAAACTAACACACAATTGTAGAGCAATTATACTCCAATAAAGATGTTAAAAAGAAAAAACAAAAAACAGACAATTGATGCAGTGACAGACTTTATAGGGAACATTAAAAAGCCCAGATGGCTCAAGTTTACATGTTTATAGAGTAGTTGGGAAAGGCAGTTCTGCGAGTTCCACTCAGGTAAGTAGAAGAATTTTAGTTCTGAGGACAAGAACAAAGTTGAAAAGGGGTGGGACAGGAAGGAAAAGAAAAAGAGAAAGGAGGCAAGTGAAAGTAAAATGAAAAGATGGTGAGGTTGAAATGATATGGGAGAAGATGAGAAAGTAAAATAAATATAGCAAAGAGAAAGAAGGGTGAAGGAAGATGAAAATGGGATTTGGAAATAACAATAAAAAACAAGAAAAGACTGGTAAAGATGTTCTGGTTTTCTAGTAACTAATGTCTTAGTTTTAATTTTTTTATGCTATATTGGAAGTAAATAGTTTGAGGAAAAAGGGAAAGGAAGTATTTTAAGCAACTTCAACTCTGCACTATTCCATTGCCTTACAACAGTGACTTTTATGTTGTAGTTAGAATAGCTTTGGGATTCATCTACAATGTGGTTTGCTACGGTTCTGTGATAAAAACATTAACAAATGCCACCCCCTAAATAAGGTGTTTATGAAGAGTGATATTAGATTGTTTACATAATGGCATATCTGGCCAATGGTTGGGTTAAAATTTATTCTCAAAGAATGAAGTGAGCAATTATAAACTTTGAATAGGTGGAAAAATAATTCTGGTGTTTACAAACCTAATAATGACATAAATCAGTTTAATCATCTGAATTAAGGGCAGGGTTCCCCAATAATGGCACTATTGACATTTAGACTAGATAATTCTCTCTGGGGGGAGGGCCGTCTTCTGCATTGTAAAATGTACAGTACCCTTGACCTCTACCCACTAGATGCTAGTAGCAAACTTTTCTTACCCCCCACCAGAGTTGTGACAATCAAAATGTCTTCAGATATTGCCAAATGTCCTCAGTGAGCAAAATTGCCTCCAGTGGAGAACCACTGCATTAGAGGCATTGACAGAAGTTTACCAATTCAATATATCAAGAAAAAAAGTTGGATAGATTTAAATTAATATATCTGTGCATATATCTGTGCTCCCTCATTTGAGATTTTTCTAAAATATTTTCATAACTGTTATTCCTTTCTTAATTCATGCACATTCCTTGAGAGAAAATCAGGGCAGATGATATTATACCTATTTTTCCAAGGAAAACTGAGATATAGAAGAAAAGTAGGCTGTCCAAATCACACAATGTCTTAGTTTGGGTTCTCCCAGAGGAAGACCCTGAGACAATTATCTTTGTGCAAGTAGTTTATTTGAGAGATGCTCCCAGGAAACCTCAGTTGAAGAAGTAAATAAAGAAAGGTAGGCAAACAATAAATTAATTCATTACGTTGAACTGAAGTTTAATCCTGCTGAGAAACTCTGAGGACCAGTGTAAGATGCACCTCAATTTATCTCATCTGAGGGGCAAAGTACTGAAGTATTTATATACCAATTCATACCAGTAATTAATTAGGGGCTGACCCTGGGATGAGGATGTGGTAGATGGAATAATGACCCTCCCAACAATGTCCACTTCTTAATCCCTGGAACATGTGAACATGTTACCTTACATGGAAAAATAGACCTTCCATGGATGATTAAGTTTTGAATCTCAACATGTGGAGATTATCCTGTGTTATCCAGGTTGCCTCAGTGTAGTCCCAAGGGTCTTTATACATGAAAGAAGGAGGCAGGAAAATTAGAGTCAGAGAAGAAGATGTGACAATGGTGTCAGAGTCGGAGTACTACAATGTGAGAAAGACTCATCTATTTATTACTGGCTTTGAAGATAAAAGGGGGCCATGACAGAAAAAGAGACACAGACGTAGAGAACAAATGTATGGACACCAAGGGGGAAAGGGGGGGTGGTAAAAATTGGGAGATTGAGATTGATGTATATACACTAATATATATAAAATAGATAACTAATGAGAACTTTCTGTATAGCACAGGGAACTCCACTTCGCTGTATAGTAAAAACTAACACAACATTGTAGTACAACTATACCCCAATAAACATTAAAAACAAAAATGAGATGGGAGTGACATCTGGAAACTTGCAGTGCACAGGTCATACAAAGACTAGCAGCTTGCACCTCCTCCCCTGGAAGCCCAGCCACCTGCTGTGCGGAAGTCCAGGCTGGGTTACTGAATGATTTCAGACCACAGGAAGAGAGTCCTGGAAGACAAGAGGCCACGTCGGTCATTCCACATGAATAAGCCCAGCTGACACTCCATGGAGAAGAAGTGCCCAGCAAATCCTGCATGAATTCCTGACTCACAGAGTTGTGGAAAAGAACAAATTGCTGTTGTGTTAAGCCACTAAGTTTGGGGTGGTTGGTTAAGCAGCAATAAATAATGACTACAGTGGGGATAACGGGGAGGACACAGTGCTGAGCTGCTTGCCACATAAGAGGACAGCATGAGTAAAATGAGAATGCATGTACAGAGTATTTGGGGGTGCCCTAAATTGAGTATATCACTCTGGCTAGAGAGCTGTTTCAGATTAGCAATTGCAGAATGTAGATCAATAAACTGGGCCCAGGTAACTTTAATGTGGGAGGGAGATCTTCAAGACTCTTCATCAATGCCCTCTGCAGCATTGCTGTCAGTGCCCTGTCAGCAGACCCCTGCCCTTTTGCTTCAGTGTGCACCAGGTCAACATCCAACCACCAGCACCAACATTTCATTGCCTGAGTGTTTTGTTGTTGTTGTTTGGCTCCTGAAGCCCTTCTGCCTATGCAAACAGGACAGAAATGCTGTGGAAAGAATGCCTGTGAGTCTAATGACTGATGGGAGTTGGTGTATAAATATCCCAGCTCAGGGGGACTCACCCTAAGGCAGGTGTTCTACACTGGGTCCCAGAGTTCCCTTGGTAGAATTAAATCCCAGTTGCCCACAATGGTAACTTGGTTCATAATGCACTTTAATGGCTGCCTTCCCTTCCCTGTCATTTAACCCCACTTCCTACTGGTATTTCCTTCCTACTGTAGGTCCTGAGATCACCTCCCAATAAACTGCTTTCCTTTGGAGAACTCCCCCCGAAAAAAGGGGGGGGGCATGAGCCAAGGAATGTGGGAAGAATGTGGAAAATGCAAGAAAATGAATTCTTCTAAGGAAGAATTCTTCTAAGGAAGCCTCCAGAAAGGAATGGAGCCCTGCAAACACCTTGATTTTAGCCCAGTGAGACCCATTTCAGACTTCTGGCCTCCAGAATTATGTATTAAGTATGCATTTGCTAAGTCACTAAATTTTTGGTAATTTGTTACAGAAACAATAGAAAACTAATACAGATTTTGGAACCAGAAGTGGGATGCTGCTATAAAAAGTATGTAGACATGGCTTTGAAATTGAGCAGTGGGCAGAAGCTGGAGGAATTTTGAGTAGAAAAAGCCTAGATTGCTTTGAGCAGTTTTAGTTAGAAATATGGATGTTAATTTGTCTGTTAGTAAGGACTTGAAAGAAGTGATGAGAATGGTTGAGAAAATGCATATAATTTCAGAAAATACCTAAGGTGTCATAGACTATTTACAGAAATAGTGACAGAAAACTTAGCTGAATTGTGTTCTGAAGCTATGCAGAAAGCAAATTTGTAAATGATGAATTTGGAGAATTAGCTGAAGAGATTCCCAAGAAAAATGTTGAAGGTGCAACCTGGTTTCTTCTTGCTGCTCATTGTAAAGTGCAAGAGGAAGAAGATAGGTGGAAAGAAAAGATGTTAAGCAAAAAAGGACTAGGATTGGAGATTGGGGAAATTCTCAACCTATCTAGATTGCAAAAAATGCTGCCATTAGAAGAGTCACTGACAAGAAAGTGTGCTCTGGAGAGAAAGCCAAGCATGTGGCTAAACAGCCTTATGTTAGTGCCTTAAAAGGATGAAAAGTTCAGATCATTCAGTCACACAGAGGGCTCTTTGAAGAGATTAGACATGCGAGTCATGAATTACCTAAGGTGTCTCAGAAGGAGCTAGGGATAGAGGTGAGATCATCCCAGAAAGATATGTAATGGAGCTACTTTTCTAATGGAATGAATCTTACTGACACACACAGGAGATCCACAAGATTCTTGAGAATTTTATACCAGCAGAAATACTGCCAGCTTGGAATAAAACGTGCAGAGAGAGGACAAAATGAAAGAAAGCACTTGGACCTGCACAATTCTGTAGGCAATAATAAAGGCTAATAAAATTATACATCTGAAAAACTGTGCTACCTTTCATGTAAAAGGAAGAATGATTCAGAGTGCAGGGCCACAGAAGATTATTCTCAGGCCTTCAAACAGAAAGCCTAGCTGGCTTTTGAAACAGCTTGGCATCAATGACTCTTTTTTTTTTTTTTTTTTCCTTACATGTTCTCCCTTTTTGAACAGGAATGTGTATAGTTGTTACTCTATGCCTGTTCCACCATTGTATGTTGGGAGCAGATAACTTGTTTTGTAGTTTCACAGGTCCATAGATGGAGAAAACTTTTGCCCTAAGATGTATCATACACAGAGTGTCACCAATATCTCATTTAGATGATGAGATTTGGAACTTCAGAGCTGATGAGGTTTAGGTGAGGTCTTTTGAACTTTAAGTTGATACTTTAAGTTTTAAGTTGATTGAGACCTTGGAGATATTGTGATGAAGTGACTTCATTCAGCATGTAAAAAGATGTGAATCTTTTCCAGGACATAGTGTGGACTGTGGTAGGCAGAAAAATGGTCCCTCAAAGATGTTCATATCCTAATTCCTGGAACCTGTAAACATGTTACCTTACATGGAAAAAGGGACTCTGCAGGTGAGTTAAGAACATTGAGATAGAGATATTTTCTTGGATTATCTGAGTGGGCCCAATGTAATCACAAGGGTCTTTATAAGTGAAAGAAAGATGTAGGCGAGTCAGAGTCAGAGAAGGAGATGTGACAGTGGAGTAAGTCAGAGTGATGCCATGTGAGAAAGTCAGATGATGCGATACTGGCTTTGAAGATAGAAGGGAGCCATGAGCCAATGAATATGGGAAGCCTCTAGAAGATGAAAAGACAAGAAAATGGATTCTTCCCTAGAGCATCCAGAAAGGAATGCAGCTCTGCCAACAGCTTGATTTTAGCCCAGTAAAACCCATTTCAGACTTCAATAAGTATTTTTAAGCCACTAAATATGTGGTAATTTATTATGTATGCAATAGGAAACTAATAGAGGGGTAATTATTTCTTTAGTACTTCTGACCTGTAGTATGCTCAGTTAGAGAGATGTGCAAGTTCTGGCAGTCACAAGTTGGGCTGACACAGTGCAGTGGAAGGGGCCACAAGTTACGGAGATGGGCTCCAAATCTGCCTACAACACAACCTGTAGTGGCAGAACTAAGTCTTGAATTTACAGTTTTCGACTCCCAATTCAGTCTATTCTATTATACCATCAATGTTAAATAAAGCCACAAAAATCACTATTCTAAGTAAAAAGCTTAGTTTTTAAAACTATATTTCAGTCAGTGTCCATTGATGAAAACTTCTTCTCTACCTGGCTGTTCAGTGGAAAAATTCAATATGGAGACTGACTACAAAGGTGTTGGGAGAACTGAAAATGCAGAGGAAGTTGAAACAGCTCATAGATTAGCAACATCATAAAGCTTCTGCCACCTTAAGTCTGGAGCAACAAAGGCAGGAGTGGTGTTCTCAGAACCCAAGGGATGAGCTCACACAACAGGAGCTAGGATGATGCATGTACAGCTCTATATATTTCTGAATTGTTGTATCAAATAATTTGCCAGTGATGACCTACTCTACTGGAGGAGAGCAATGATATGGTTAATGTAAACATTTTAAGAACAGGTTACTATGTGATTAATATTTTTAGTAGTTATTTTAACTCCTTAATTAGGTTGAAGAACATTGGAAACATGGAAAGGAGCATCTTTGCATTCTTGGAAGTTCAGCACCCTGAATAATTACTGTCCATTTTTACTAAGCTAGTGGTTTTCTTTAAGGAATCTAAGATGACAACTGAGGTTGGTTTTCTTCCCATCCAAGACTGTTTGCTCACTTTAGCTACATTCCCATAGAGGCAGATAGATCTTGGAGAAAAATATCTTCAATAAGGTTTGTTTCCATTAGCATCTCAGCAGGAAACAGCACCATCAAATGGAGAGTTGAGGAGAGTTTAAAGAAAAGACTATTTACAAATTTATAGGAGGTTGAGGAAAACCAACAGGGGATGACAAAGCACATGGGGCTATTAACATCAGGGAGTTTTTATCACCCCTTAGATAAATGGAACAAGGGGAGGTAGAATTTACCAGAAGAGGAAGGGTCTGTGGCTGTAGATGTGGCTTTTCTGTGGGAGAGGGGCCACCCAAACCAATGCATGACCTATGAGGGAGGAATGCAGTCACTGCCAACCAAAGCCTGAAGTGAGGGAGATGGCAGAAAACACCCTGATTCCACTCTCTGCTCTCCCTCCTTTCCTCCCTTCCTCATTTGTCTCTCCAGGCATCTCCTGCTTATTTAGTGCATCTCTTTGGCCAAACCCAATTGGAAACCAGTGGGCAAAGGAGCCCATTTTGGCAGGCCTCAGAGCAGAGTGGAAAAGGGCCTGGAGGGGCAAAAGGAGAATATCCAGGTGATAATTACCTCAAGAAACCTTGAGGTAATTAATTAATTACTTAATACAATTAATTGTTAATTGTATTAACAAATCCTCTAACAATCAAAATAATTTTGAATTTGTAATCCTTCAGACACAAATCAGAATTCACATATTTTGAAAAAAGAGAAAAATTTGCTGTGTAATTGAAAGCATAAATATAATTGATTTGGGGTGGGAAGTTGTCACAACCTTCCTGATATAAAGATATGAAAGCACTTTAAAGGCTTTTACATGCAAATAATGAATTTGGTAGTTTAAATAACTTTTATCCATATTTTTAAAAAAGCAAACATACCACCAAACTGCTGTCAATCCTTCTTTGCTTATCCAGAGATGAATGTAATTCACCTTACTTTAAAAAAATATCTTTGAATGCACTTTTTACTATCCAGTTGGCTTTCCCAAACCCAGTCTGACAGGCAGGGATTGTCTGTGATCACATGCTTGTCTCTGGTATGTCTATTCTGGACATGACAACAGCCATTACATAAGCAAAACATGGAGAGTCTAATATCTCACTTGATCTTGTATATTATTTCTTTTCCTTTGTGTTAGCTCTTCTGCACCTGTGTTTGAGTTAACTCTTGGCCCTGAGGACATTTGGGGGTTGATTAGAATATTTAAAAAGCAGTGACTAAATGGATCTCATAATTAGTTGATTGTCTGTGTAGCCAGACAGAAGAGCTTGTTGTATTGGTACAGGAGCTCAAAGGAAGTACCCCTTTTGAGAAGCTAATAAACTTCCACCTTTTCAGGTCTGACCTGGTCATTTGGTATTAGAGACCATGGGGTCATGCGCAGGACAAAAAGCTTCCTCTAGAACCTTTGTTGGAAGTATTTTGTTTTGAAAGAGCAAGTATTAAGCTGGAGGATTTAGTCACTGGGTGAAGACTTGGGAATGGATTGGACAGGATTGAGGGGGTGGCATTTTATTTTATCTATTGGGATTGAACCTCTCCCTTCAGCCAGAATAACAAAGAGGAGGAAGGATGAGAAGAGGAAGGGTGTAGAGAGAAGGACAGAGAGAGAGCCAGAAATTCTAATGTAGATGGAGTAAATGGAATAAACATTTTTGTTTATTCCTTCATCCTTTCCAATCACTGTCTCTCTTTTTTGGTGCTCTTGTTGCTTCCTGAATTTCCCCTATCACAGTACTAACAAAATGCACTGTGATTGCTTAATTTTCTTCTAGACCAGCACTTCCAATAATTCTGTAATGATGGGAATGTTCTGTATCTGCACTGAGGTTATTGAGTAGTAGAAATGTGGCTAGTGTGACTGAGGGGCTGAAATTTAAATTTTAATTAATTTAAATTTTACTTAATTTTAATTAATTTAAATTAAATAGTCACATGTGGCTAGTTGCTACCATATTGAACCTCAGAGATCTAGACTATCTGCTTTGTGAGGATAGGGACCACATAGGTTATCACAGTGTGCCTGAATAATAGTAGGCGATCGAGAAATCTTTGTTGTTGTAGGAAGGAAGGAAGGAAAGAAGGAAGGAAGGAAAGAAGAAAGGAAGAGAGGCAGGAAGGGTGGAGTGATCTTACAAGTGGACAGGTGAAGGTTGGGACTGTGAAGGATGCTGAACACCAAGACCATGTACCTCTTGGGCTGGAAAAGTTATTTTCTGCTCTATAACAATAACTTCAAAGCACTAACTCAGATTTGAGATTTTGAAGGACAGAATCTCAGTCTAAAAATTTATTAATGTTTTTCTTCTCCAGGATCTCCACTGTATTTTCTCTGAGTTTTTGGATGTGATACAGTAAGTGCTTTTTGAGGAGAATTATTGTCTAGAACTCTGAGGGGATGTCATAGTTACTCCCAGCAGTTTGGTGGCTTGGTCAGGGTGTCCCATGAGAAGATCAAACACCTGGGATGAAGTGGTGGTCCTGTCTGTCATAAGCTGTGTAACATTAAGCTCTTAACTTCCCATGTGTCAGCTCTACCTTTGTAAGCCCTAAGCTTAGGGCTGACACTGTAAATAGGTATCAGGTACTTTAAAAAAAGCAGAACCATTTAATATAACTTTATTTCTAAAAAGCATGTTTTTAGTTATCCACTTGCCAGTGTGAAGGATTTTCCAGTCTGATACAGCTTTAGGTTGGGTATCACAAACTGATAAACTGAGGAGGATGCAATTACTTGGAAGAAAACATCTGTGATGATCCAAACTTGCAGTAACATTTCTTGTTTAAAGGGCAGCTGAAACTATTTTAGAAGCATTGGCTTGACTATGTAAATAAACACTGACTCATTTAAGTTATTGTAACTACTGAATTCAATATTTACAATACTAAATTTAAAGGCATTCATTACTAATGTGTAGCCTCAAAAGGAGTATGAATCATTTATTTTATCTCTTTAAAAAGACAAAACATCTCCTTTAAAAGATAAGAAAATCTACTAATTAAATTTTATAGCCAAATCAATACATTTTTAAAACTTAGAATTAACGTGCACAATAAACAAAATTTGGAAAAAATTTGGAAAAAGAGGAGAAAATTTCACCAATTGTTTCCCCTCACTGTTACCTAGACTATGGTTAATATTTTCATGTATTTTTTTTTCTGTTCATGCTTTTTATCATCTTAAATATGCCATATATACTATATGTATATGTTGCTTAGATTTTAATGATAAATTGTGAAATGTTTCAGACCTCCAAGAAAGTATAGCAAGTTATAACACACATCATGTATTTGCCACCTAGATTTTAGAGATAGGTTTGACATATTTGTTTCAAGCCTTTTTGCTTTTAAATAATAAGATAGTAGTGATATAGCACCAAACTCATTCTATTCCTTCCTCTCTTTTCCTTCTAAAATTATTTTCTATTCCTTGTCCATGTTTTCCTACTTTTTCTTACAAACATATAATTCCACAAACAATTTATAGTATTGTCTTATGGGTTAAAAATATGCATAAATATTGTCATCTGCAACCTGCATTTTTCATTCATTGTAAAGTTTTGAAATGTATCCATGTTGGTACGTATACATCTAGTTCATCCATTTTAACTGCTATATGACATTTCATTTATGAATTGCCCACAGTAACTTAACCTATTTAACTGTAATATAAGTTAGTTCCTTCTATAATTTTATTATTATGGTAACTTTGTAACAAACATCTTTTACACATTTTTTTATGCCTGAGAATTTTTTTAGGGTAGATATAGGGTTTGATAAATTGTATGGTAGGAATGTCTTCAAATGTATTAGATATTGCCAAATTACTCTTCCAAGTAATTGGACCAATTTACACCCCAGTCTCATTTCATCTTATTTTCACTGAGGATTGTTAGTTTTGGACTTTTAAACTTGGTTAACTTGATGAGTATAAAGTAGCATCTTATCATTTTTTTAAATTTGTACTTCACTATTTCACTGATTTCTGGTGAGGTTGAAGAATCTTTGAAGCAGGAGATAGATGGGTCGCAGGCTGAGCAGCAGGAGTTTGTCCCCTGTGGACTGATACTCCAAGATGAAGGTAGGAGAAGCTGAACCCTGCCCAGATAAGAGATAAGAGACCACATATTTCTCATTCTCCAAGTCAAGGAGACCTTTCCAACTAAAAAGCTCCTTGGAGGTCAAAAAGGGGAGTGATGTCAACCTACCCATAAGTTTCTTCACTGGAATCCACCTTGGCTAAGAAATGTGCACGCACACAGGGGAGAATACTGAGATGTACCAAATATGGACTCAGAACCAGGCAAATCAAAATGATTGGCCAAAGGAAACCTGGAAGAAATGCCCCATATAAGTGATTTCAACTGCCACAAGGGCGCGACTCTCTCTCTGAGTCTACTTGTGTGTCTATCCACATGTACTCTTTTTCCTCCTAATAAACCCTTTTCTTGTTTCACTACTTTTCTATCTTTGTGGGAATTCTTTTCTGCAAAGCCAAAGGGCCAGCTCCGTGTCACTGACCACTGGTTTGAGGGCTAGGATTCAGTGCTCTCACTGCTACAGCCCAACCTCAATCTCTGGCTGGGAACTGAAACCCTGCTTCTAGTGGCTGCAGGCCAAGGCCACCCGAGATCACATTTGGTGCCGAAACCCGGGAATTCAAGGTAAACAGTGGGCTTCTCCCAGCTGCGTCTTGAGGCCCCTGACTTTAGCTCTTGCCCTCTCTCTCTTGCTCTCCTCTTCACTTTCTTTTCAAGACCCACAGGGCGTAAACTCGGTTCACCCACTGCATTACGGCTCCCCATCAAAATTGGGGGTGCCATGGGTATTTCCCAGGCCATGCAGATTCAAATAACGCTTGGATAACAGCTGACGTTGTCCTGTGGAACCTGGTGGAAATGTGATTTCCGACGTGAAGGAGCCCCAGGCGTCTCTCTCTCTCTCTCCCCCCCATCCCCCTGTAAGGAACCCTCCACTATGCTTTTCCTTCCCACCTTACTCACACAGCAAGGTCTCTTTCTCACTTCATATCTCTGTGACGTTTTAGGGAAGGATTTCCGGGACATAATTCCTAAACTGTGTCCCCGCCACTGCCAAACTCACCGTTGCCTGTGTCAGACAAAATTATCAGATGATTCCCAATTCTATTTTAGCTGCCAGACAGATAGGGCAAAGGTTTTTGGGTTCTTCTGCTGTCTAGTCTCTCACCTCACTCAATGCCCCAAATTTTACTATGAAAATTTCTCTGCCTCCTGACCCTCAAGCCTTGAACCCTGTGCCATCTTACATAGCACCCAACTCCAATTTCTCCAAGGGCTCTTTTTTGCATCTATCAGACCCTCTTTACTCCAGGCTTTTGCAGCCTACACACTGTTACGGACAGCCTATTGGGCTGACCACTCCCCAGAAGTCTGAATTATAAACTTTGTAGTTGCTCAGTTGCAAGGAATACACCCCAGCATAGGAAGACTTATCATAGGACATAAGCTCTATAAACAATAGATCCCTCCTAAGGCATGTCCTGGCAACCAGTCTGCCCTGGTTCAAATGTCCTCCCTTGGCCCTATGGGAGGACACCTTGTGCAAGGTACCAAGGAATACCAGAGATGGCTGGTCAGGAATCGATGGGAGAGTAGAGGACACTTGAAACGCCATCTGGTTAGAAGGGAATTTGGGGGACACCCTGACGCCTTCAGGTTAAAGCCTCCTGGTAAATGTTTCTGGGCTGCTGGATTCCATTTCTAGGAGAGCTTTTTCTTGGTTTTAGGTTACCAACATGGGAGGATCCCCCTCCAAGCCAGAAGAAATACCTCTGGAGTATATCCTTAAGAATTGGATTTTTTTTTAAATAGAAGGGCTAAGAAAGGAAAAACATGTTTTACTGTAACAGTGCCTGGCCTTTGTATAAGTTGGCGAACAGAGAAAAATGGAATGAAAACTGGTCTCTAACTTACAATATCATTCTGCAATTGGATCTTTATTGCCACAGGATGGGAAAGTGGACTGAGGTTCCCTATATTCAGGCTTTCATGATCCTTTACCAAACTCCTGCCCTATATGGCTCTTGTAGTCAAAAACCTGGGGAACCAGAAAACTCTCCTGACATTTTAGATGATTCCCTTCTAATCTCTCCCATCTCTCAGGGGGAAAACCAAGCTCCGCCTACTCCTGACAGTATCTACTTCTCTGGATCCACCCACTTCTCCAGAGTCACCTACCTTTCCCAGTCCCTCAGACCAATCCCAAACTCCACCTCCGTATGTCCCTCCATACCCTCCGTTACCCCAAGAAAGAGAGACTAGTCCCTCTTGGGTAACTCACAGGGGAGCTTCCTATCATCCAGGATTAGGAAAATTATGCCCTCTTAGGGAAGTGGCAAATGGTAAAGAGACAATTAGAGTACATGTGTCCTTTTCTTTAACCAACTTAGCCCAATGCAAACAGAGACCAGGCTGATGTTCTGAAGACCCTAGTAAGTTTGGTGAAGGGTTTCATGCCCTAACTCTGGTCTATGATTTAACTTGGAATGATGTTCAAGTAGTCCTATCTACTTGTTGTACTCCTGAGGAAAAACAGAGAATTTGGACAGCAGCGCAGGGGCATGCTAACCAGTTTGCCAGAGACCAACCCAAACATTATGCTGTGGCTGGAGACACAGTCCCAAATCAGAAATCCCCTTGGAATTATAATTCCCAGGAGGGAACGGAAACCAGGAGGCACATGATTCAATGTATATTAGAAAGGGTGAGAAAGTGTATCAAAAAGTCAGTTAACTATGAAAAGCTTAAAGAAAAGACCCAAGAAGAAAAAGAGAATCCAGTCCTTCATGGGAGGCGTGTGGAGGATTTAGAAAGTATATCAGCATAGATTCCTCCACTTCCAAAGGTCAGTCTCTGCTGGGGCAACAGTTTATCAGCCAGTCCACCCCTGATATTAGGCAGAAACTCCAAAAGTTACAGTTAGGCCCACAACCCCATGACCCAACTCCTAGATATGGTTTTTGGGTTATTTAATAATTGTGGTCAAGCTGAGGAGGAAGAGAGAACCCAACATGAGGAAAGACAGGCCAGGGCTCATGCAAAACTGATAGCCATTGCTGTTAGTCATGCCTTGCAACCTCAGGACAACCCAAGGGGGCCAAGAAAGTTCAACTATCCATCTAGAGGTAAGACCAACAAGGGGGAATGCTTCAAATGCAAGTCAACTGGCCACTGGGTCTGAGATTGTCAGAAAGAGCCCCCAGGGCCATGCCCAGCCTGCAAACAAACAGAAAGAGCCCCCAGGGCCATGCCCAGCCTACAAACAAATGTTTGCATTGGGCTAAGTTGGTTAAAGAGAAGGACACATGTACTCTAATTGTCTCTTTACCATTTGCCACTTCCCTAAGAGGGCATAATTTTCCTAATCCTGGGTGATAGGAAGCTCCCCTGTGAGTTACCCAAGAGGGACTAGTCTTTCTTTCTTGGGGTAACGGAGGGTATGGAGGGACATACGGAGGTGGAGTTTGGGATTGGTCTGAGGGACTACTCTCAGTCCCGTAGGAAAAGGGGAGCTCCTGCTCCTGAGATGGCCATGCTGGATGACTGAAGTGGCCCAGGGATTCTGGCGGTACCCCCCAATGAGATGTCTATCTCCATCAAGGATCCCTGGGTGGTCCTTGATGTGGCAGGTAAAATGATTGATTTTTAAATTGATATGGGAGCAATTTACTCTGTCCTAATTTCTTGTGCTGGACCTCTTTCCTCTAAAAGCTGTATAGTGACTGGTGTCGATGGAAAGCCTCACACCCATTACTTTACTGGGCCTCTCACTTGCCAATTTCAGCAGTGGTTGATTTCACATGACTTTTTAATTGTACCTTAGTGTCCCACCCCACTACTGGGGAGAGACTTTCCGAGGTCCCTTGGGGCCATACTATGGTTAGGAGACCCTGAGCAGCCCCTTATCTTGACTCTGACTAAGACAGACCAGCCAGAAGAGCAAGGTCCTATTTCCAGCCATATTCTACAGACAGTGGACCCTTCAGTATGGGACAAAGGAATCACTTGAAGGGCCATAAATGCCCAACCTGTAAGAATTAGCCTCAGGTCAGAAGCTGCCTACCCTAACAAGAGACAATACCCCATAAAGTTGGGAGCAAATAAGGGTTTACAACCCATCACAGATAAATTCTTAAAACATGACCTTTTGGTGCCCTGCCAGTCTCCATGAAATACTTCTATTTTTCCAGTTGTTAAGCCAAATGGGGAATATGGGATGGTACAAGACCTTAGAACAGTAAATGTCACAGTGGTCACTATACATCCCCTTGTGGCTAATCCTTATAACATTAGACCAAATCCCTGAGGACACCAAATGTTTTACTGTGCTCAATCTCAAGGTTGCATTTTTTTTTCATCCCAGTTCATTCTTCATCACAATATCTGTTTGCCTTCCAGTGGACTAACCCCAGTTCAGGCCAAATGCAACAGTATACCTGGACAGTATTGCCTCAGGGGTTTTGGGACAGCCCACACTTGTTCGCCTAGGCCCTAGGAAAGGAACTAAAGAAAATACACCTAAAAGAAGGTGCTATTCTACAGTATGTAGATGACATATTAATATGTAGTCCCACCATGAAGGCCCCAGATCAGAATGCCATTGAAGTCCTTAATTTCCTTGGGGCCCTGGGTTAAGGTCTCTCAGACAAAGGCACAAATCTCAAAGTAATGAGTTAAATATCTGGGATATATTATAAACCCTGGAAGTAGACAGTTATCTCCAGATAGAAAACAAGCTATATTAGGCCCAGTCACTCCACAGACAAAGAAAACAAGCTATATTAGGCCCAGTCACTCCACAGACAAAGAAAACAAGCTATATTAGGCCCAGTCACTCCACAGACAAAGAAAACAAGCTATATTAGGCCCAGTCATTCCACAGACAAAGAAACATCTCCATACCTTTTTGGGCATGGCAGGATTTTGTAGAATTTGGATTCCAGAATTTGGGCTAATGTCTAAACCCCTATATGAAGCCACTAAAGGCCCAGACACAGAATCATTAATTTGGAATGGAGAATAAAAAAAGTCTTTTAATGATATCAAGCAGGCCCTCACCAGATCCCCTGCTCTGAGTCTCCACAATTTGAAAAAGCCATTCATGTTGTAAGTGGCTGAAAAGCAGGGGACAGTTCTGGGGTTCCTTATACAGAAGCTAGGGGAAGTTCTAGAAGCTAGTAAAACAACTAGATTCTATGGCCTGAGGTTGGCCTGGCTGCCTCCGGGCAGTAGCTGCCACTGCTTTATTAGTGGAAGATGTTGACACGCTTACCTTTGGACAGCCTCTGGAAGTCCAGACCCCTCATCAAGGACAAGGAATTCTAAAGATAAAAAGCCACCATTGGCTAACTGGAGGCTGCCTTATTAAGTACCAGGCTTTACTCCTTGACTGCCTAGAGTTAACCCTCAAAACTTGCCACACCCTCAACCCAGCTACATTAATGCTTGCCAAAAGCCCAGAGCTAACCCATTCTTACCTCAAGACCTTTGACCAGGTCTATGACTGTAGCTCTGATCTAACAGACCAGACCATAGAAAACCCTGAGGAAGAATGGTTTACTGATGGCAGTAGTTTGGAGATGGAGTCAGTAGGGCAGGGTGTGCTATCATGAGTGCTCATAGCAACATAGAAGCAAAACCTTCACCACCTAACACCTCAGCTCAAAAGGCTGAACTGGTAGCTCTAACCTGAGACTTAACACTAGGGAAAGGAAAGATTGTAAATATATACACAGACTCAAAATATGCCTTCCTTGTTTTACATGCCCAAGCAGCTATCTGGAAAGAGAGAGGACTTTTAAATGCAAGAAATTCCTCTATAAAATATGGGGCTGAGATTTTACATCTCATAGGAGCAGTTCAAAAACCAAAACAGGTAGCAGTCATCCACTGCTACAGGCACCAAAAGGGAATTTCTCAAATTTCCCAAGGAAACAACAGGGTAGATTGGAAAGTGAAGAAAACTGCCCTGATGCACGTAACCGAAATGGCATTAATCCCATCCCTTACTCCTTCTAACATTATACCCAGGTACTCAACTTCTGAAGAAAACTGGGCATGAGACAGAGGGGGAACCAAGGGAACAGATGGCTGGTGGCACATAGATCAGAACTGCTCATACCTCTCTCTGACCAATGGAAAATTATTAAAGGGCAACATGATTATCTCCATCTGGGGAGAGATGAAGTGTCTACAATCGTTTTCTGACTTTTTACAGGGAAAGGGCTCCTGGAGACAATTAAAAGTGTTACCTGAGCCTGTGCCCTTTGTGTCACCCGTAATCCTAGAGGAAGCTTCAAGTCTCCCCCTCTTGTTAGCCCAGTCCAGCAATGTGGGACTTACCCAGGAGAGGACAGGCAACTAGATTTCACTCAAATGCCCTCTTTCCAGAGTTTCAAATACTTACTAGTCTTTATAGATACCTTTGCTGGATGGGTAGAGTCTTCCCCACTAGAACAGAGAAGGCAGCTGAGGTGGCTAAGGTGCTCCTAAATAAATTATTCCTAGATTCAAGTTACCCCTTCACCTTTAGAGTGACAATGGACCTTCGTTTGTAGCAAAGGTCACTCAACAGTTTTCACAGGTTTTAGGAATTAAATACCACCTCCATTCATCCTGGAGACCTCAGTTTTCAGGAAAAGTAGAACAGGCTAATCATACTCTAAAGAAAACCTTGGGCAAACTCTGTCAGGAAACGTTAGAGTCATGGTATTGCCTGTTGCCAATAGACTTTTTAAGGGTTAGGGCAGCCAGCCCCTAAAACAAGCACTAAATTAAGCCTTTTTGAAATGATATATGGAAGGCCATTCATTATTCTGGACATGCTAACTGACCTAGAAACTCAGGCTCATCTTAAATACGTTATAAACCTAGACCAGGTCCAGAAGGCTGTATAAGAATATGGCAACAGAGTACAGCCCTTTCCAGATTACATTCCCAGTCACTCTGTTGTAAACCCTGGAGAGTAGTTACTTTTAAAGACCTGGAAAAATGAGTCCCCTGATGACCAGCTACTCCCCAAATGGAAGGGTCCTTACCAAGTCCTGCTGAGTATCCCTGTGGCAGTTAGCAGTTAAACTCCAGGGAGTCATTAGTTGGGTTCATTTGTCCAGGATTAAACCTGTCTCCACTGATATGTTACAGGAACCTGAAGACTCACATTCCAGCTACTTCTGTGAATCCACCTCTTCCTCCGAGTCTCCACAGGACCTGGAGGACCCAGGACAAACTGAAAATTCCACGTGGACAAGTGAGCCTCTCCAGGACCTTATTCAGGAAGGACAAAGAGACTTCTTGGACACAAGGCTAAGTACCCATAGCCCTTCTCTTCCTTTTATGCCTTCCAGTACTTCAACTGACTTACAGAATAACTGACATGCTCTGGCAGATTTAAATAATTATTTTCCCCTTTGCTCTTATCTTTGCTCTTGGAATTTACTAAACTTAGAGAAGTTTAATCACCCATGCTGGGTGATTTAAATATGACTCTGACTGTTGCAACTATGAAGCTACTAATTGCCTTAGCTTTTCTACGCCTATTTCCCTTATCCACAGGTTGGACAGACAACTCTCTGGCTCTCATTGCACAAACTCTTTCTTCCTCCACTCGGTTGACAAAATGCTGGATCTGCTTACCCCAAGCTAAGTCCATCATGGACCATAGTGCCCCCCTTGTCCATCCTGTAAGGAATTTTAGTCAAGTTCCTGAGGGAAAATGGTCTTCTACCAGAGATCCAAGGCTCAGAATGGTAATGTACAGAGTCAGAATTGTTCATTTTCCTACTGAAGAAAATTGTAATGTCTCTTGCCTAACGCTCCCCTTAGCAACAGAAGGAGAATATGAAGTCAAAGAAAGAAGAACTGACATTAAAGCACCCCAGCATTTTATAACACACTCCCCTGCCAAGCCAGAACTCCGGTTACCTACTTGTGTTCAAACTCTAACTTGCTACCCAATGGAAAGAAGGGTCCACGCAGGAGAAGCAGATATCAGGATGGGTGTGGATGGAATGCGTTAGGTTTGTAGCTGGAGAACATTTCCATAACAATAGAATTGGATACCTAGGCTTTAAAATCTTGGGTGAGTTAGTCTATTGTGTATCACCAGGATATTTCACCTGCCAGGTAGATAAAAAACCATGGGCCACTAATTGCCTACACAATAACTCCATGCCCACACAGTGTACTCTGGGAACCTTGACTACTCCTTTCTCAATCCACTCCTTAAATGAATCCAAGCACTTGGCTAGTTCATTAAAACTGTTTACTCGATTAACTCGAGATTTACCTGGTGGCATCCCAGATGGAGACACCTATTTCTTTGAGTATACCTTGTTACTATTCTGGGGAGTAGCCGCCCACCAACATGTCCTTTGAAACTTGTCTCACACTTACTGCCATAGCTAACAGTACCATTAACTCTCTTACTAATTTACAGAAGTCTCTAGATTCACTGGCCAAGGCGGTACCTGACAACCCACTGGCCCTCGATTATCTGTTGGCAGAACAAGGAGGTGCATGTGCAGTTGCCAACACTTCTTCTTGCGCATATAGTAATACCTCTTCCCAGATAGAGACCGACATTGAGAAAATTTGACAACAAGCCACCTGGTTTCAGCAGACAATTAACCAACAATCCTTGCTATATGGGTGGGGAAATTGAATATGGTTCTCTAATTGTTCTCCTGGATACCACAAGGTATTAAAAACTTTCTGAAGGGTGGTTTCCATTTTCTTATAACCTTCCTCTTTTCAGCCGTACTGATTTATGTCATATTTTGCTTAGTGCTCTGTTGTCTTCCATATTGTTACAAATCTGCAACTAAGACCTTTCAGTCCCGGAAGGAGGCCTGAGACCAACAGGTTCAGACCTTCCATTTTAAGAAAAGAGAAATATACTAAATTTTAAGCCTGAGATTAACAGAAATATGCTGAACTCGTATAACCAGATTCTTACCCTTGCTTGAGTCTCTTATTATAATAGTCTTTTACTAGTCTTTAGTCCTTGCTTCTCTAATTATTTAGTTTGTTTTCTCTAGGCCATCACAGGACAATGGCGATGCAGGGACTCCAGCCACTCCCCACAGCAGATCCTGACTAAATAACAACAGAAGTCACCCTGGGGCCACTTAATGAGACAGGGCAAGAGTTCTGTGACCCCATCTAGGTAGGGTACGATCCCCTTGCCAGCCTGAAGAAGCTACAGAAGACAGACCTTGGCCCTTCATCATCCCAATAAAGATTTCTTGGGGCCTATGTCTCTCAGGCAGGATTTGAGGCAGGAGGTAGGTAGGCCCCAGGCTGAGCAGCTGGAATTTGTCCCCTGTGGACTGATACTCCAAGATGAAGATAGGAGAGACTGAACCCTGCCCAGATAAGAGATAAGAGATCACATATTTCTCATTCTCGAAGTCAAGGAGACCTTCCTGACTAAAAAGCTACTTGGAGGTCAAAAAAGAGGAGTGATGTCAACCTACCCATAAGCTTCTTCACTGGAATTCATCTTTGCTAAGACATGTGCACGCACACAGGGAGGATCCTGAGATGTACCAAATATGGACTCAGAACCAGGCAAATCAAAATGAGTGGCCAAAGGAGACCTGGAAGAAATGCCCCATATAAGTGATTTAAACTATCACAAGGGCACGACTCTCTCTCTGAGTCCACCTGCGTGTCTATCCACATGTACTATTTTTCCACCTAATAAGCACTTTACTTGTTTCACTACTTTCCATCTTTGTGGGAATTCTTTTCTGCAAAGCCGAAGAGCCAGGACCTTGTCACTGGCCACTGGTCTAGTGGCTAGGATTCAGCACTCTCACTGCCACAGCCCGACCTCAATCTCTGGCTGGGAACCAAAACCCTGCTTCAAGTCGCTGCAGGCCAAGGCCACCTGAGATCATCTTCATCTTCATCATTTGGATTTCTTCTTCCATGAAATGCCTTCAAATCTTTTGTGCTTGGCTGTTTTTCTTTTCCTCATTGATCTGAAGCTGTCTTTAGACCAATTTATTGTAATTTTATGAATAATGTATACTTTAATTTTATTTATTTACCCAGGTTATCTTCATTCCCTGTTTAGAGACAATGTATTAATATGAACATGAAGAAAATTTCATCAAAAGCTTGTTTCTAAGGTGACTGAGGGATCATATTTCATACATATGAAATATAAACTGTGAAAAGTACATTAAAATAAAAAGAATTAAGAGAAGAACCTACACAGCTATTAGAGTCTTAGGAACAATCCTATGTATTATTATAAAAGGCCAATTGAAGTCACTATGTCACCATTTTACCTCCCTAGAATGTCTGTTTTGGAAATAGAACCGATAATTAAAAACACATTTCTACTAATATTTTTTCTTCAGTTTGAGGTTCTCTTTGGACTCACAGACCACAAAATCTAGCCTCTAGAGAAGTATAGAAGGTGGCATAGAATTCTTACATGGAAAACAATTCCTCTTATCAATTAGGCAGTTTACAAATGTATGGATGTTTGTGATTAAATTCCTTTTATATGTTCCAGATATCTGAAAATCAAAGCTAATGAACCAGTGGTTATAGTTGTCCATTCTTCTTGCTGTCTCTTCTCCCAATCTGTTTAACTTGCTTTTCCTCTCAGCAGCCATAATACACACTCTCCTGGTTTCTTCCAGGGAGGCAGAGCTGGGTGATGGAAAGAAGCAATGTTATGTTGAGGCAAATGCACCTGGAGTTCTTGCAATCATTCAGACCTGGAATAAACTCTCACTCTGTCACTATCTAAATGGACTTGTGACCTTCCAGATTCTGCTTCTCCATCCATAAAATGGTGGTATGAGAATTATCATGATTATCCTCTAGCTCTATTTCAGGGTCTGTTATGAGCCAGCCAGTATATTAGCTCTGTCACAAAGGGTGTCTCATTTAACTGATGTTCCTAGAGCAATCAGTAAGGAATGGGAAAAAGACTGGACAAGATTTAAGTGGTGGCAGTCATGTAGGCCAGAGCCTGGTCAGACACTTGAAATCAAAAGGTATGCTGAGATGGACAAGGAACTCAGGAGAAATCCCATGATGAAAAGTGAAGCCAAACACTTTTGCAGAGATAAAAAGTCCCTTTACCTCTATAATCCTTAAGGCACAGTTGTGGTTTTGAGAGAGATGTGAAGCACCAAAAAGTTACAGCTCAAATACCACCAAGGGTAGCATTGTGGTTTGCTTGAAGGAGTTAAACTCCTTTTAATGGGAAGAAAATGCTTTTCTGGAACTGGTCTTTCCATGATAATGAGACGTAACTGAGATTTCATTATGTAGAAAGTTTTCAACTGTTTTCAGCTTTCAAGGAGGGCATTGTTCGCAGCAGCTGAGTGCTCCAAAGAGTTCAGGGTTTAATACCTTCAAGCATAAACACCTCTTTAAAAAAATTTACCCATTGTATATGGGAGTCATTCTAAACATTACATTTTGTTACTCTGTCTTCTTAAATAAAACATACTTATGTAATTTAATCTTTTCTTCTTGAATCAAGAGAATCATTATACATTTTAGGTTTTATATCATGTCATAAAATAGTGATGCTCTTGGGATCTATTAACATATAACGGTCTGTTTGCACTAGTTTGTTTGAATCTTGTGTCTGCCTTTAAAGTTTTATTTTGTTTTCTCTCTTACTTTTATTTGTCTTCTGATGTGCTGTCAAACACGTTACAAAAGTTTATAAAGCAAAAGTAATTAGGCTCTGAGTAAAGGTGACAGGAACTCTTTAAAGTTCAAAAACTCCACTCACAATGTGCTGAGTGACTAATATGTGACAGGTACTGTGCTAAGTGCTCAGGATATAAAGATGAATAAAACCTCTTCTTCCAAGGATCCCACATGCTGGTGAATTATAAACTTTCCTGTGGCTAAAAGACCTGTAATTTCTTCTGTAAACTTTGAGACACCTGTTTCCATTATTATCAAGCATTCTTTCTGAAATTTCTGATTCTCAGCTATGTTTCCACCACTTAAATTTGGTGAATATCTAAACTCCCAAGAGTTTCCAAATTCCTTTCACATATTAGTGGTTGTTGCATCATAGGATGAGCAGAGAAAATGCTGAGAGGAGTTGGTGGCCATACAGCATTTGAAAGACACTATAAGATTTTCTACAGGCATGATGTTTAAATGTTTTACATTTATGATAGAGTTTTGGACAAATTGGTTTTGTGAAGTGGAATTTTAAACTTTGTCTTCTGTTCCAGGAAAAAAGATATAATAAACAATATTACTAATATACTAAAAAGATGTAGGCACTCTGTGAAACAGAGAGTGAACAGGGAAGCTGGCAAGATGAGACTGAAGTGACATGCTCATTGTGCACCTGGTCTGGGAAGAGGCCAGTGTGTCTGGGAATTTGACCCCTGAGAGCAGACAGTTGTAGCAACAACTTGTGTTTGGGGACTGAGTCAATCTCCTTATATGAAACTAGAGGTGACATTCGTGTTCCTCTGTCATAAAAAAATAAAAATAAAAGGCTCAAAAGAGCCAGGATCAGTGCTTATATTTCAGGTTTGTGTAAAGCTGTTGGGCTAAGCATTTTGTTGTTCAGAAAATGTACCATTCTGTAGGATAAGCGTCCTCAGCTGCCAGTAGATGACTTAGTTCTGGATGTACCAGTCCTAGGGGACTGGAGGGAGGCAAGTCAAAACCATTAACCAGAGAGACAGAACAAAGTAACATCACCAACTCTTGGTTTTCCTGGGGCTTTCCCAGTTTTAGTACTGAAATTTACCATCAGTTCTGGGCAAATCAGAATGATCGTTAACCCTACCTACTCCCACACTTAAACCTGAAAATTAAATGCACTGAAAACTAAAAAGAACTTGAGAATAACCAGTACCAAGAAAGATAGTCAACAGAATAAACACTCAGAACACAAATGAACTTATGATAAAATGACTTTATAATAAAAAGTTTAAGAACAGTTAAAAATTGTAAGACAAAAACAGTCAGCCATGTATGAAGACAGGTTGATATGGGGAAAAATCTGTTAGAAAGCCTGGATATGAAAGAAACGTAGAGTCACTGAAATTTAAAAATCTTCTAGCTGCTTATTTACAATAAAAGGAGAATTTGAGAATTGGATGATCTTACTGAGGAATTCACTCATAATGCTGAATGGATTGATACAGATAGTAAAATCTTGAAAGACAAATTAGCGCAATGGAAGATAGATTGAGAGAAACTTAACATATATAATTTTTGTAAGAAGAGAAGAGAGGGATGGTTAGAGGAAATATTAAAATGGATTAGGGCTGACATTTTCATTACTGCCAGGAAGACATGAGTCTTCTGATGGAAAGTGCACACCAAATGCTAGTCAGATTAAATCGAATAAATTCAGAAAGATTAACTGAAGTGAAGTTGCAGAACATCAAAAGTAAACTGAAAAATATGAAGTTACCAGAGAGAATAAAGACAAATTATCTTCTATGGAATGATAATTAGAGTAATGACAGACATCTAGTTTCAGAAGTAGATGCTTAAAAGCAATGGAACAGTATTATCAAAATGTAAACAGAGGGCTTCCCTGGTGGCACAGTGGTTGGGAGTCTGCCTGCCTATGCAGGGGACGCAGGTTCATGCCCCGGTCCGGGAGGGTCCCACATGCTGTGGAGCGGCTGAGCCCGTGAGCCATGGCCACTGGGCCTGCATGTCCGGAGCCTGTGCTCCATGGTGCAAGGGGCCACGGCAGTGAGGGGCCCACGTACGGCAAAAAAAAAAAAAAAAAATGCAAACAGAAAGAAGATAGAATACTACATCAAGATAAATTGTCATTGAAAGCATTAAATGAGTATATTTCCAGATGTGTTTTTCACTAACAATACTTAGAAGCATTTTTTTTAAGCAACTGTGATAAGGAAATTTATAAACTATACTGGTAAATATTATTGACCATCAAAAAAGTAGTCATTAATTTCATTAAAGTGGAACTAAAGTTCTGGATAAAAGTGACAAGGAAGAGGGGAAAGGGTATTACAGAGGAGAGCTATTCAGGTGATTAAACCTAATATACTCAAAAAAATAGTCTTGACATCTCAACTAGTTACTTGCTTTTACTTTTATTCAGAAAAGTCCCTTGAAATGTAAATGTTTGACCATTTACAATTCTCTTAAGCAAAAGATATTTGAAAGAAGACAGACCCTTTATTAGCTGATTCCTTGCCTGGATGGATTGCTAGAAGGAAAGGTGGGGAGAGAAGGATCGGGGAAAAGGATGGGAAGATGGCAAGTATGAAAGGTTCTGAACAACATTTAAACTTGCTGAGATCTTTACAATATGGTATAAGTATTCTATTTTATAGAAAATTTCTAGAAGTCTTGGTTTACAAATATTAAAATATTAGAACATATTTTAGTATCAAATTTAAATAATTTAGCTTATTTATTATTTGGAATTATCCAAACATTTTGTTTTGTTTTGCTTTTTCCAATATGGATACTTGAGAATTGACTGTAATAATTTTCTCTAAAGAATTCAAGAAGGAAACATTATGTAACTGTTTGCAGATGACATGATACTATACATAGAGAATCCTAAAGATGCTACCAGAAAACTACTAGAGCTAATCAATGAATTTGGTAAAGTAGCAGGATACAAAATTCATGCACAGAAATCTCGTGCATTCCTATACACTAATGATGAAAAATTTGAAAGTGAAATTAAGAAAACACTCCCATTTACCATTGCAACCAAAAGAATAAAATATCTAGGAATAAACCTACCTAAGGAGACAAAAGACCTGTATGCAGAAAATTATGACACTGATGAAAGAAATTAAAGATGATACAAATAGATGGAGAGATATACCATGTTCTTGGATTGGAAGAATCAACATTGTGAAAATGACTCTACTACCCAATGCCATCTACAGATTCAATGCAATCCCTATCAAACTACCACTGGCATTTTTCACAGAACTAGAACAAAAAATTTCACAATTTATATGGAAATGCAGAAGACCCCAAATAGCCAAAGCAACCTTGAGAAAGAAAAACAGCACTGGAGGAATCAGGCTCCCTGACTTCAGACTATACTACAAGGCTACAGTAATCAAGACAGTATGGTACTGGCATGAAAACATAAATATAGATCAATGGGAAAGGATAAAAAGCCCAGAGATAAACCCAAGCACATATGGTCACCTTATCTTTGATAAAGGAGGCAAGAATATACAATGGAGAAAAGACAACCCCTTCAATAAGTGGTGCTGGGAAAACTGGACTGCTACATGTGAAAGAATAAAATTAAAACACTCCCAAACACCATACATAAAAATAAACTCAAAAGACCTAAATTTAAGGCCAGACACCATCAAACTCTTAGAGGAAAACATAGGCAGAACACAATATGACATAAATAACAGCAAGATCCTTTTTGACCCACCTCCTAGAGAAATGAAAATAAAAACAGAAATAAACAAATGGGACCTAATGAAACTTAAAATCTTTTGCACAGCAAAGGAAACCAGAAACAAGATGAAAAGGCAACACTCAGGATGGGAGAAAATATGTGCAAAATAAGCAACTGACAAAGGATTAATCTCCAAAACATACAAGCAACTCATGAAGCTCAATATCAAAAACAAAAAACAAAAAACAAAAAACAACCCAATCCAAAAATGGGCAGAAGAGCTAAATAGACATTTCTCCAAAGAAGATATACAGATTGCCAACAAACACATGAAAGAATGCTCAACATCATTAATCATTAGAGAAATGCAAATCAAAACTACAATGAGATATCATCTCACACTGGTCAGAATGGCCATCATCAAAAAATCTACAAACAATAAATTCTGGAGAGGGTGTGGAGAAAAGGGAACCCTCTTGCACTGTTGCTGGGAATGTAAATTGATACAGCCACTATGGAGAACAGTATGGATGTTCCTTAATAAACTAAAAATAGAACTACCATACTACCCAGCAATCCCACTACTGGGCATATACCCTGAGAAAACCATAATTCAAAAAGAGTCATGTAGCACAATGTCCATTGCAGCTCTATTTATAATAGCCAGGACATGGAAGCAACCTAAGTGTCCATCAACAGAGGAATGGATAAAGAAGATGTGGCACATATATACAATGGAATATTAGCCATAAAAAGAATGAAACTGAGTTATTTGTAGTGAGGTGGATGGACCTAGAGACTGTCATACAGAGTGAAGTAAGTCAGAAAGAGAAAAACAAATACCTTATACTAACACGTATATATGGAATCTAAAAAAAAAAAGATGCAGAGATACTAGAGAATGGACTTGAGGATATGGGGAGGGAGAATAGTAATCTGGGACAAAGTGAGAGAGTGGCATGGATATATATACACTACCAAACATAAAATAGATAGCTAGTGGGAAGCAGCCGCATAGCACAGGGAGATCAGCTTGGTGCTTTATGAACAACACCTAGATGGGTGGGATAGGGAGGGTTGTGGGGAGGGAGATGCCATAGGGAAGAAATATGGGGACATATGTATATGTATAACTGATTCACTTTGTTATAAAGCAGAAACTGACAGACAATTGTAAAGCAATTATACTCTGATAAAGATGTTAAAAAAAAAGAATGGAAAGCTTAGAGAGAGATGTCAGCATTGTATATTTATGCTCAAGGATGGCTCAAACATGACTTCATGTATTTTGATGTTATCTCCATCTTTAAGCTTCCAAAACTTCTATTTCAATTAAGTGAATATAGAGCTTACATTTTTCTCTTTTCTTTTTTTGCCATGCATATACAGTTGAATACTGATATAGCGTTGTATTCTTTTTTTCACTGTTTGTTAATCTCTAATTACCAAAAGGAATATATTTCTTACAAAATAGGTTTCAGACCACAGAGCTTAGGTTTTAACTTTTTTTTTTTTAATGAGGAGAGAGCAGCAGGTCTGTGAAAAACTACTAAGGAAAAAGGAAGAGACCAAATAAGACAACATTTTAAAGGAATAATTGCCTTCTCATGGCAGTTTTGAACCTACATTGTTAAGTGGTTTCTGGCATGGTACATGATTTTCCTGTATTATATCCTGAATATTTACCAGAAGAATTAAAGACACATTTTAAGAAGTCAAGGCAAACCTATGATAATGTAATAGGGTTTGTTCATTTATTCATTCATTCATCATGGGTTTATATATATATATATATACATATATATATATGTACACACATCTATATGTATATGGTATAAACATACACGCTCATTAAATAAACACATATATACACACATCTATACATATATAGTATACACATACACACTCATTAAATAAATATATATATATATGCACAAACACACCTGTACATATATGATAAATACATACACACTCATTAAATGAATGTATATATAATATATATACACACACATCTATACATATATAGTATATACGCTCATGAAATAAATGTGTATATATGTGTATATATATATAAACATACACACAGAGATCTCTCTCTCTCTCTCTCTCTCTCTCTCTCTCTCTCTCCTGATAGAACTATGTTGTCCTAACTTCGGTGGGAGATAAAAGAGGTAATTCAAAATCTATGATATCAAAAGCTTATTTTCTCTACTATAGTAGGAGAGAAAAAGATCTATCAACATACTGCTGTTTAAGCAAAATAATAATAATGTATTATGATGATGTAGTACAAGTGATGACACAGGCAGTACAATGACCCAGAGCCAAAACAACAAAGTAAATAAGAACTTTTGAAAGTTATTGAAACAACGGGAGTTAGAAATATTTGAGGAAGTT